>NC_044976.1:88033928-88342678 GCF_008728515.1 Papio anubis
GGAGCAAGCCTCGGGAAGGGGTCAGGCAGGGGTACAGAAATGGGGCCCACTTGGTTGCTTAGCAGGAACTTAGCACCGTAAGAAGATGAGAAGATGCCTCCCTTTTTAGCTTCTATTTAATCTTGCTTTTACACTGATTCCTCCTCTGTATTTGCTATTTTTTTTTTTTTTTTTTTTTTTTTTTTTTTTTTTTTTTTTTTTTTTTGAGACAGAGTCTCACTCTGTCGCCCAGGCTGGAGTGCAGTGGTGAAATCTCAGCTCACCGCAAGCTTCGCCTCCCGAGTTCACTCCATTCTCCTGCCTCAGCCTACCGAGTAGCTTGGACTACAGGCTCCCGCCATCACGCCAGGCTAATTTTTTGTATTTTTAGTAGAGACGGGGTTTCACCATTTAGCCAGGATGGTCTCGATCTCCTGACCTCGTGATCTGCCCGCCTGGGTCTCCAAAGTGCTGGGATTACAGGTGTGAGCCACTGTGCCTGGCCTGTATGTTCATCTTATAATTAGCAGTGTCATATTAACAATAGGTTCAAGGGTGTCACTCTTGAAGAATGTGCTCAAGGAAGCACATTCCTTTTCCGTGCTGATCTCTGGCCCCCTCCCTCTGCCTACTTCCCAAGTTGTTGGAGCATTAAATGAGACCATGAACAGGAAAGCATCTGGAACATGATCCCAAGCCCTTCTCTTTTATGTTTCTTCAAGATAATCTAGTATTTGTCTGGGCTTTCTCCTGGTGGTTTTTTTGTTTATTTGTTTTTTGTTTTTATTTTATTCCAGGGGTTTCCAAAATATGGTGCTTGAATCCCGAGAAATATGATGAATGCTCCATTGATATGCTAAATAAAAGTGAAAACTTTTCTCTATATTTATTTTAAACTTGAAATAAGTTAGCTTTTTGATTGACATATTGATTGATGTCAATATTCATTAATTATAGGAAGACATAAATATAGTGGGTAGGCATACTCAACATTTTCCTCTAAGTAATAGAAATGTTTGAAGACCACTGCTGAATTCTCACATCTCAGTAGCCATCGAATCCTCTAAATGCAATCGCATTTGTTGTTCTTACCTGCATTCTTTTGATTTAAATAGTAAGTAGTTGCCCCCTGCTTTATCTTCCAAGACAGAACTTTATAAATCTTGTGGTGAAACCTCCTCTCTTCCCGCAATCTCATTTCTTGTTATCTGCATAGGACATGGCAAGCAGTAAGCCTTTTTCGTAAAATGTGACTTGCTTGTGCAAAATGATTTGTTAAGATAAAGTCAAATTGGGATCCTTCTGACTTAATCCTAGACATTTGGGAAAATGCGGATATGGACTCTGGGTCTAGGTGATTCTGAGCTAGATGACATTAGGCAAGTTACTTAACCTGAGTCCATGCCTCAGTCTCCTCATCTATAAAATGGAAATAATAAGAGTACTTGCTGTCATCTGATTAAGAGGGCAATTAACAGAATTAATGCCCATGACTTTATGAAAAGATGGTCAGTTGCATATTAAGCACAACAGAAGTTTGCTGCTGTCATCACTGTAATCACCATCTTCATCTTCATTCCTGGAAGAGGTGTCCTGCACACCCAGACTGATAACAACCCTGAACTGGAAGGACTATTGGCAATTTTGGATTCATTTCCTTTCTCAGCAAATATACACTGGTGGTCTTCCATGTACCAGACACTTTACAAAGTGTTGGGTGCTTCACTCTGTCGTCAGCCTCATGCTTCTATATGGTGGGATGCTAGTTCCCTTGTCACCAGCTTGTGGTCACCTTACCATGCTATAGCAGACCACTTTACAACGGGTTCAGTTTCTATGCCTATAATCAAGGTAAAGGACTTTGATGTGGCAAAATCACTAACCACTGTTGGTGCAGAATCACTAATAGACTTTCCCTGCATTATTAATTCCACATGTCATTGCTGAATTCTCTTTGGTTGTTCTTCCTTTGAATTGTCAGCTTTTTGTTCATAGAGTTCCACTTACATGGGCCTCCTCCTGAAGATGGTTCCTCTAGGTCGATTCAATGTGTATTCTGTCACATCCTACCTTATCTTCAGAAAGGGTGCATTCATTCTCTCTTTCCCAAATTGCAATTTTTTGAGTCGGCTGGACATTCTTACAGCCTAATATTCTTTTCAACAAACTGAAGCATTGGTAGAAGGATGGTGGTTCTCAATGTAATATTTTGTGTGAAACGCTAGCAAACCTAAACAATTATTTTACTATTAAACACTTCTGTATTTTTTTATCTCTCTCTGAAGGAATAGTTTTTATAAAAGCTTAGCAAAATCTCCATTACTTTCATTCATATTAATCTATACATACAGTCTAGAATATGTGTAGAAAAAGAAGGGGGAAACAAGACAGGAATTTCTTTCATAGTTCCTCATTCTTATCTTTCTGCTTCTCATACACAGACTGATACAATCTTTGGGGACATCTAACTCAAGATTGAGTCTGAGAAGGTGATATACTTCCCAGATCGATGACTGATTCTCCCAGAATCCAGTGAGAGAATTGCTAATTTTTTTTTTTTTTTTTTTGAGACAAAGTTTTGCTTTTGTCACCCATGTTGAAGTGCAGTGGCACGATCTCGGCTTACTGCAACCTCCACCTCCTGGGTTCAAGCAATTCTCCTACCTCAGCCTCCCAAGTACCTGGAATTACAGGCGCTCACCACGCCTAGCTAATTTTTGTATTTTTAGTCCAGACAGGGTTTCACCATGTTGGCCAGGCTGGTTTCAAACTCCTGATCTCAGGTGATCCACCCGCCTCGGCCTCACAAAGTGCTTGGATTACAGTTGTGAGTCACTGCGGCTGGCTGCTAATTTTTTAAAACACATGAATGTTCCCTAAATATTTATTTTCTTGTGAGTTGTTCTATGACCTGAAAAACCACTGTTTTATGTCATAACTTAGACATGATGAACAAAGTCAGATATTTCATTTTTCCAATATATGAGCTAAGAATAAAATCTTGGTGCTGGAATTGAACGTTGTATTCTCCAGGCAGAGGAAATGGACATTTATTGGATGTTACTGATGCTTTCCTTGCAGTAATGATATTATGAAAGCTCTTTGAGTAATATAATTTGAAAATATTATTTCTGTGTTTCAGGTCATGCAAGACAAGATAATCTGCCTTCCGAAAAGAGTGCAGCCTGCTCAGAACCACTCTTCCCTTTCGAATGTCTCTCAAGCAGTTGCCAGTACCACTCCACTGCCTCCACCTAAACCATCTCCTGCTAACCCCATCACTGTGGAGATGAAAGGCCTGAAGACAGATTTGGACCTTCAGCAGTACAGCTTTATAAACCAGATGTGTTATGAGCGAGCCCTCCACTGGTATGCCAAGTATTTCCCTTACCTTGTCCTCATCCATACCTTGGTCTTTATGCTCTGCAGTAACTTTTGGTTCAAATTCCCTGGCTCCAGCTCCAAAATAGAACATTTCATCTCCATTCTGGGGAAGTGTTTTGATTCTCCTTGGACCACACGGGCTTTATCTGAAGTGTCTGGGGAGGACTCGGAAGAAAAGGACAACAGGAAGAACAACATGAACAGGTCCAACACCACCCAATCTGGTCCAGAAGGCAGCCTGGTCAACTCTCAGTCTTTAAAGTCCATTCCTGAGAAGTTTGTGGTTGATAAATCCACTGCAGGGGCTCTGGATAAAAAGGAAGGTGAGCAGGCGAAGGCCTTATTTGAGAAGGTGAAGAAGTTCAGGCTGCATGTGGAAGAAGGTGATATCCTATATGCCATGTATGTTCGCCAGACTGTACTTAAGGTTATCAAATTCCTAATCATCATTGCATATAATAGTGCTCTGGTTTCCAAGGTCCAGTTTACAGTGGACTGTAATGTGGACATTCAGGACATGACTGGATATAAAAACTTTTCTTGCAATCATACCATGGCACACTTGTTCTCAAAACTGTCCTTTTGCTATCTGTGCTTTGTTAGTATCTATGGATTGACGTGCCTTTATACCTTATACTGGCTGTTCTACCGTTCTCTACGGGAATATTCCTTTGAGTATGTCCGGCAGGAGACTGGAATTGATGATATTCCAGATGTGAAAAATGACTTTGCTTTTATGCTTCATATGATAGATCAGTATGACCCTCTCTATTCCAAGAGATTTGCAGTGTTCCTGTCTGAAGTCAGTGAAAACAAATTAAAGCAGCTGAACTTAAATAACGAATGGACTCCTGATAAACTGAGGCAGAAGCTACAGACAAATGCCCATAATCGACTGGAATTGCCCCTTATCATGCTCTCTGGCCTTCCAGACACTGTTTTTGAAATCACAGAGTTGCAATCTCTAAAACTTGAAATCATTAAGAACGTAATGATACCTGCCACCATTGCACAGCTAGACAATCTTCAAGAGCTCTCTCTGCACCAATGTTCTGTCAAAATCCACAGTGCGGCACTCTCTTTCCTGAAGGAAAACCTCAAGGTCTTGAGCGTCAAGTTTGATGACATGAGGGAACTCCCCCCTTGGATGTATGGGCTCCGAAATCTGGAAGAGCTGTACCTAGTTGGCTCTCTAAGTCATGATATTTCCAGAAATGTCACCCTTGAGTCTCTGCGGGATCTCAAAAGCCTTAAAATTCTCTCTATCAAAAGCAATGTTTCCAAAATCCCTCAGGCAGTGGTTGATGTTTCCAGCCATCTCCAGAAGATGTGCATACATAATGATGGTACCAAGCTGGTGATGCTCAACAACTTAAAGAAGATGACCAATCTGACAGAGCTGGAGTTGGTCCACTGTGACCTGGAGCGTATTCCTCATGCTGTGTTCAGCCTACTCAGCCTCCAGGAATTGGATCTGAAGGAAAACAATCTGAAATCTATAGAAGAAATCGTTAGCTTTCAGCACTTGAGAAAGTTGACAGTGCTAAAACTGTGGCATAACAGCATCACTTACATCCCAGAGCATATAAAGAAACTCACCAGCCTGGAACGCCTGTCCTTTAGTCACAATAAAATAGAGGTGCTGCCTTCCCACCTCTTCCTATGCAACAAGATCCGATACTTGGACTTATCGTACAATGACATTCGATTTATCCCACCTGAAATCGGAGTTCTACAAAGTTTACAGTATTTTTCCATCACGTGTAATAAAGTGGAAAGCCTTCCAGATGAACTCTACTTCTGCAAGAAACTTAAAACTCTGAAGATTGGGAAAAACAGCCTATCTGTACTTTCACCGAAAATTGGAAATTTACTATTTCTTTCCTACTTAGATGTAAAAGGTAATCACTTTGAAATCCTCCCTCCTGAACTGGGTGACTGTCGGGCTCTGAAGCGAGCTGGTTTAGTTGTGGAAGATGCTCTGTTTGAAACTCTGCCTTCTGATGTCCGGGAGCAAATGAAAACAGAATAACTTATTTTTCGTTCAAGTTTGACTGAAACACGCTTCTACCAAATACAGTATGAATAATTAGGTAGTCTTAATGCCTTTCCTATTTTATTTTTTTTTCCTTTTCACACAAAACAAAATGTACACAAAGATTGCGTAAGGAGTATGTATTTTTAATAAAAATTTAATTGTATTTTTTCAATATTAATATTTTAAAGTTTTATTTGTCTTGAAACACAATGTATCTATTATCTACTGACAGAAAGAGATGGTTCCATTTGGTTTTTTGTTTTTGTTTTTTAGTTCATTCTTGTGGAAAGGAGGGAATTATAAGTTGCATGCTTTTTGGCATTTTTTTAAATAGAGGAAGATATTTTGCCAAGGCCATTTTTAACTTGTTTACACCTGTACAGGTTTCTTATTTTTGTTTTCATTGTGTGTGTATCAAGGAATCTGTGCTAGTTATTTTAATACCAGCTGCCTTCTCCATTGGCCAAGACCTTCATTCAGTGGAACTTCACATAAGTGCATTGTCATAGAGTATTTTAAATGTTCCCCTGCCTCCAACAAAACCCTAAATTGTATTATTTCATATACCTGACAGTTCTTGTTATCCTTAGGCAAGGTTTTTGTGAGTGAAGAAAATAATCTTTAGTGGCTGGTATGTTTGAATTAGTCCTTTATCACTTAACTTATTTGCATTTTACCAACATTTTAAAAATATTTAAAACCTAAATACAGAGGCTCCTCCCACCTTAATCTCAATACTGCTATGTAGTACTGGTGAACAACCTTGGAGAACCTAGATTTATTTTAATATTCTAGTAGGTAATTACATTTAAAAATCATAGAATTAGAAGCCTGGTTTTTGAGTAATTTAATCATCTTTCATATCTTGATATGCGGCTGCATCAGATGGAAAACAAATTTACTAAAGCACCCTGTTAAAGAGCTGGTGTGCTCCAGTGAGGCCCTCTCCTTTTCTCAGCACAGTGTGGCAGTGATAATCTATTCAAATTTTGCCTGTTGCACAAAATAATCCAGTTATATATACAGTCAGCCTTCCGTACTTGTGGGTTCTGCATCTGTGGATTCCACCAACTGTAGATGGAAAATATTCAAAAAGAAAGTCGTGTCTGTGCTGAATATGTACAGACTTTTTCCTTGTCATTATTCCCTAAACAATACAGTGTAACAACTATTTAAATAGCATTTACATTGTTTTAGGTATTATAAATTACCTAGAAATAATTTAAAGTATATGGGAGGATGTGCATAGGTTATATGCAATTTCTGCACCATTTTATATCGAGGATTTGAACATCCTCAGATTTTGGTGTCCGAGGGCATCCTGAAATCAATTCCCCATGATACTGAGGGATGACTGGATATTAATCGATTTCCCTCAAGCCTGCCCTTGCTGTGAATACTAGTGCTACAAGCACGGGAACTCCATCTGCTCTCTGGCTTAAAATATGTATCTCATCTAAAATCGTTCGTTGAAGTGTGAATACATTGCTAAGTGGTTGTTGCTTAGCAATAATTTTTGCCTGACCATCAGCAGAGCTTTTATTTACCTTTGTACTTAAAATCCAACATAGCATGGGCTCTTGGGCAAAGTATTTCACTGACTATTAAGCATGTAGAACAGGAAAATGAAATACACTATTTGTGCCCTTGACCCAGAACCAGAACCATTGATTATGAGAACTTTGTTTTATGTACCAAATTCATATTGACCATTTTCTGAGCTCTGGACTGATCATAGTAAGTTTTGTGACTTAACAATGAAAGAAAGTAGAAAGATGCTTTGGGTTTTCCAAATGTTTTTTAAAATTGCTCCTTGGGTGAATTGACCCAATGCTACTTTGACTCGTATACAGAAACCAATGATGGAAATTGCTCCTCAGAAATGTGTGCCTCAGTTGTGTTTTCAACTTTACGATACATCATGGGGTGAAGCATTAGGGAAAGAGATTCTTTTAATTTGTTTAATAATCTAATTATACAGACCAAAGTGTTTTAAGTTTCTGCTCTATGTTAATGTTTTAGAATGGTGATTTTGCTGATTAATTTACACCCGAAATTGAAATAATGTGCTCACAATAATAACATGGTTATAGTTCTTGTATGATAAAGTATTCAATTTCAGAATATTGTTGGAATCCTGAGTTTGAACAGTGTGTTGTATTTAGAAACATAGCCCTATCTGTTTTAAACAAATAATTTGTTGGCCGATTGTCCATGGTTGAGCATGACAAAAATACCTTGTTGAAAGGCAAGCTTAGGTAACTGCTGGCAAAACACCGGGTGCACTATTTTTCTGGATAAAATTTATAGGTATTTTCTATATTACCCTTCAAAAGGGATCTCTTCAGGTTAAAAATCACGCTTATGCTGAAGTCTTTATCTGGTGTTAACTAAAAATCTCATGTGGGTTCGTAACTGAGGTCACTAATAATTCATTTTTATCACTTGTAAAAATTTGCTCAAAATTCCAAAAAATATTGATTTGGTTTTTAATGATTTTGCAAGCTGACCCCCAACCTAAGTTTTGATAACATTTAGTAAGTCAGTATAGCTCTGTGACTTCATGCTATAACTAAGAAGGAAAATTCAGATATTCCTATTAGATTTTATAAACCTTCAGAAGTCTCAAACTTAATTTTGAGTCTAAATTTTCTGACACTGGCCCTTTTTAATATTGTAAGTTTTTGTTCACTTAAGTAAAAAACATTTAATTACTATTTAGCCTTTAAATGGGAAACTCAGGTAATGAACTGCTGACTTTTCTAAAGTTCTTTAACTGATCAATTCAGTATAGAGGGATATTTATCTAATCACTTTCTGTATTTTACAAGTGCTCTTTCTAAAAAGGAATAACTAGTATAGCTCTATTTCCCCAATCTCTATAGGACTCGTGAGAAATTGCTTGTGTAAATATAAAAGCACCATATGTGTTCTTAACTCCTATGGCTGCTTGAAGCTCATGATGGATAAGTCTTTTTGTCAGTTTTAATTGTTAAGTACAGAACAAACAGTTGTTTGGTGATGGCCTGGTTGAAAGAGAGCATATAAGTATATCCCAATAGAACTCACCAAAGACCACACCTCAGAAACTATTGCATTTTCTTGTTATGTGTTGGGTTTGATTTGCTTTTTTTTTAATACAGCTCTTTTAATATAAAGATTCTTGATACAATGAAATCTCTTATTTCAAGTGTAAGTTTTTCTTATTCTTCACCCACCCCTCCCCCTGCCATTGTATTTCCCATCTATTTAAAGGAGTTTCAACAATATACATTGCATCGTATGCAGTAGGTACTGCTTTTTCAGAAAGACTTGGAAAACACACCTGCTATGAGTATTTTGTTCAGATGTAGCCATTTACCTGGCTCTCAAGTCGTCTTTGTGGAGAGGGTCTTAGACAAAAATCTTCCTTGTATTTACTTGGGGTAAGTGAAGTCCAAATTCTTACAGTATACTATTTCAGGATTTCTGATTCTAAAAAAGAAAAAACAAAATCATTATATCTCTTATTAACACTTCCCCCAAGAAGGGTTGTGCTGTTATTTATTTTCTATTATAAAAAAAGTTCATTCTTTAAGTAGTTTCTTTTACCCTGTAATCTAATTTCATACCAAATACCTGATCAATAGAAATGATTTATTTCAACAGCAAACATTCCTAATCCATCGTTATAAAAAGTGTCAGCAGTACTTAGTAGTGAACAGATAAGGTCAATTTCAATATAATTCCACTTTGCTTTTAGAGACTAAATTAAGATTCAATTAACATTCTTCTATGAATTCTGAATGTGATAATGTGATTCAAACAGTCACATTGTTAGTAGGATCTTAGTAACTCAGGATAGCGTTCCATACTAACCTCAAGTGAGCAAAACAAATTATCTAAACAGTTTGGTTCTTAGGAGACTGCCTAAAAGATCAAGAAAATTTTCTCATCTTTTCTTTTTACTTAGAAACATTGCAAGAAAACTTGGATAGTCTTCACCAGACCTGCCATGATTTTATAAGATTTAGGCCTCAGTGACATGCTTCTGAAAGTTTCCTGCCAGCCGTCTAAACTAAGCATCCACTCATTCCATCTTCCCAAAGTCACTCACCGATAAAGGTAGCATCCTTAAGCTCATTTTTGAAAGGTGGAGGAGGATCTCCCCCTGCCCGAAGGAATTTTTTTATCAGAATACCTTGAAAGGGGGGTATATACATTTGGAAAACTTAATTTCTTGGCTGTGTTTGATAACCGTTCCTATGCATGGTTTTTAATGTGATGGAAATTTGTTTCTTTCTTTGGAATACCTCTCTCCACCCCCAACTTTATTCTTCCTCTTTAATGAATATTTTTATTGGAGTTCAAACTCCATGCCTTATGCGCTCATTCAGTTTTCTTTTTGCCCTTTGTTTACTCTGTATGTATGTCAAATGCTGGCAAAACTGAACTGTCAAGAAAATGCTTGAAAGTTGATTTGTCATAGTGCAAACTCATGATAAAATGTCTTAATGTTATTTGGATATGTAGTACATAGAAACAGAAAAATAAAGTCATTTTTATAACTTAAAATAGAGATTTGTCCCTCTCTTACTCATTTTTAGAAATCATGTTTATCATTTGCATTTCTTATACTATTACTAAGGCTCCCTTTTCTCTGCAGGAAATAAGCTGCATGCATTCTTTCACTTTGTGTAGAGCTAGTTTCTGTAATTGTGACTAATTATTTCCTTCCTTAATTCACTCTACTGTATCTACCTAAGGTGCCCCTGGAGTTTCATTTGGGTAATTAGTGCCTTAATATGTAATCTGGAGTGCAATTTCTATGCATTTGCCAGATCAGATTGTACAACGGCTGTCCAGCTTAGCTTTCAGTAAATAGTCTTATAGTAATGACTGTGGTTACTTAAAGGAATCGGCATGATCCTGCACAGCTAGGAGGCCTCCTCTAATTAGCCACATTCACTCCAGGCTTAGGGAAGCCCTCTACAAGGAAACTTTATGACCACTTATGCATAAGAAATGATGGGTAATTTTCAAAGTTAAATAGTCACTTTACATATTTTTATTAATAATAGTGTTTATTTTACTGATCATCAGCCCTCTGGAGAAGGATTGTTGAGATAAGGAAGGGTGGTGAGTGTGATGGGAGAGGCTATGTAAGTGTGAGTAGCAGAAATTAGAAGAGATCATGTGAGAGCTCTGGAGAAATTCTGGAGACAAGAGCTAGGGAATGCAATAGATTAGAGACATCTAGCGATTTCAGTGCAATATGCACGTACAGAAAAAACTCTGCCCGCTGCCATTCTCCACTGTCCCATCTTCTAGTCCTTTCACTTACACAGTATTGAGATAAATTCTGAAAATTTTTAAATTTGTTTAGTTATTAGTTACTATTGGCTAGCAACATAAACTTTTCATTTGGGTAGAGAAGTAAATGCATAAAAAGGAAGTTATTAAAGTTCATTTGAGACTCAGTGGAGTATTTATACTGTCAGAGCACAAGGCCCGCATATTTCTGAATGTAAGTTTGAATGTCATCCTAAATTTGCAAGTAGGAAAAAAGTGAAAGCTGTTCATTAGCTACATAATTTTGTGTGAGCATAGATATTTGAATGCAGACTATACTGTAGGTTTCACATTTAAACATATTTGAACACATTTAAGGACAAATAAAATAGTTATATGATCAGGCATATCATAAGTGATAGAATATTCTCAGAGTTTGAATATTTTGCATAAAAGATACAAGGTAGGCAATGATAACATGTAAACCAAATTGGCCGTTACGATTATTTTAATCCATGGATTTTTCTGTTATAAAGTTTGAGAATAAGTAGAAAATGGGCTTTTTTCAATCCTTTACAGAGTTAATTTTATTTCAACTCGAGTTACATCTAGACTTTTGCCATTAAAAAATAAATACTGTTTGGTTCAATCCTTATTAGTCTCAGGTAACAGATGTTTCAGGAAAAATGACACAAAAAGAGGCAACCTCTAAGTTTTACATTTTTTATCTCCTCCACAGTTATTCTACTCCCCAGCAGTGATGCTGATATGACAAAAATATATATATAGCATTTCTTCACTTTGAATTGGGAAATTTCTTGGGATTTCATTGTAATTTAACATAGACTATGTGTGACAATTTTGTTAAAATCATACTCTAATATTCAGACAGCTTAAAAATCTTTCTTAGGATGATTTAGTCCAAGAACAATGAAAACCAAAGCAAAAATAGGAAGATGTACTCCATATGCATTTGAGTAATAAATGTCCACAAGCTTATGAAATAATGAGTTCTGTTCATGTCTATTGAGCTGTATGTATAAATTATATCTTCATAATTTAAATTTATTTATGAAAAGTAGTTTGTCAGAGTTGCCACTGTTAACAAAATTCTAAAAGGCCATGTACAACAATGATCTCAAAATGAAAACGAAGTTTTATTTAATGGGTACAGGGCATTTCTGTGAGCCTTTCCAACAGGAAGTCAATTTGTTCAAAATTGGAAGACTATTTTTTCTGAACTCTCCCCCAGGTTCTAACCTCTGGTGGTGTGACTCAGACTTTCCTGGTAATCACACGTTGAGCCTTAACAATATCAGCATGCTAACAGATTTAGTAGTTTTATGCATCTAGAAACAAAGACAGGATGTTGACAGCCTTAAGTGATGAAGTATTTAAAATAAATTCATACTTGTAAAATTAAAAACTAGAGATTCAGCTTTAGTCAAAACAACCGAATCTAAACATTTAACTACGTAAATATTTTCTTAAGTCCAGGTAACCTCTCAAAGAAACCGATTTCATGTCAAATGGGAAATACAAAGAATGTCAGATTAAACACCTGGTTTATATTAAATAAGGCTGTCATTTGTTGGGGGGTAAGGGGAGAGTGGAGCTTAGAAAGCAGACTCCTGATAAGGAGTACTTAACACACTTTCTAAAATTCATAGTGATCTGTTGCCCTTCAAATTCTACCAACTTTAAAATAATCAAATCTCAAGTACAGCAAACCAGCTAGGTAATTATTTTCAGGTAACTTTCCCTAACTCAGAAACTGCTAGTGACTATTAAGTGCTTCAGTTATAAATCTGATCAAGAACTTGCATCGAAAATGTCAGAAAGTTAACTTCAAAATCTTACGGGAAAAACTGATAATGACATGCTCCATCCCCGCCCCCGCCGCCCCCGCCGCCCCCGCCGCCCCCCGCCCCCTCCCCACCCGCTGAACCATATCCTGCGTGGATATTCTTAATAGCACTGCACTACACTATGGTAAACAACTCTAAGACAAAAGTTGCATTCTGGATTGTTTTCAAATATTTAGAATCGTTTTTTTCTTATATATACAGGGAGGAAAAAAAAATTATACAAAAATGTATCCAGGATTCTACAAATGCTTTAAGTAGGCTCAATAATAAAGAAGTTATACTTACTCTGTTTATGTACTTTGATCAGACAGGGACACGCAGAGTGTTGGATATTCATAGAAACGCCCTTTCGGTGGCCGGGCGCGGTGGCTCAAGCCTGTAATCCCAGCACTTTGGGAGGCCGAGACGGGTGGATCACGAGGTCAGGACATCGAGACCATCCTGGCTGACACGGTGAAACCCCGTCTCTACTAAAAAATACAAAAAACTAGCCGGGCGAAGTGGCGGGTGCCTGTAGTCCCAGCTACTCGGGAGGCTGAGGCAGGAGAATGGCGTAAACCTGGGAGGTGGAGCTTGCAGTGAGCTGAAATCCGGCCACTGCACTCCAGTCTGGGAGACAGCGAGATTCCGTCTCAAAAAAAAAAAAAAAAAGAAAGAAAGAAATGTCCTTTCTTTTTTTATTGTTTTTTTTATTTATTATTATTATTATTATACCTTAAGTTCTAGGGTACATGTGCATAACGTGCAGGTTTGTTCATATGTATGCTTATTGCCATGTTGTGTGCTGCACCCATCAACTTCGTCAGCACCCATCAGCTTTCGTCATTTTGCATCAGGTATAACTCAATGCAATCCACTCCCCCTCACCCCTCTCCCCTCCCCCCTCCCCATGATGCCACGGTGTGTGATGTTTCACGGTCAAGTGATCTCATTGTTCAGTTCCACCTATGAGTGAGAACATCGATTGTTTGGTTTTCGGCTGCGCTGATAGTTTGCTAGAATGATGGTTCCAGCTGCATCCATGTCCTATAAAGGACACAAACTCATCCTTTTATG
The DNA here is from genome assembly GCF_008728515.1 of Papio anubis. Classification (NCBI taxonomy): domain Eukaryota; kingdom Metazoa; phylum Chordata; class Mammalia; order Primates; family Cercopithecidae; genus Papio; species Papio anubis. The sequence goes on from NC_044976.1 coordinate 88,047,525, forward strand.
GCTGCATAGTATTCCAAAACCCAATTGTATATGTGCCACATTTTCTTATCGTCGCCACTTTAGTGGACATTTTAGGTTGATTCCAAGTCTTTGCTATTGTGAATAGTGCGTAAACATAAGTGTGCATGTGTCTTTATAGCATGATTTATAATCCTTTGGGTATATCCCCAGTAATGGGATGGCTGGGTCATATGGTACATCTAGTTCAGATCGCCTTGAGGAATCGCCATACTGTTTTCCATAATGGTTGAACTAGTTTCAATCCACCAACAGTGTAAAAAGTGTTCCTATTTCATAAAATCCTCTCCAGCACCTGTTGTTTCCTGACTTTTTAATGATAAGCCATTCTAACTGGGTGTGAAGATGGTATCTCATGAAGAAATATGCTATCGTCAGTTCCATCCGTCCAAATCCAATCTAGGGCCCTGCATGTAGTAAAATCCATGAGACTTTTTAAAGCGTTTTCAAGACTTATTTAGATTTTCTCTTAACACCTTCTACCTGCCCATTATTTAGGACACTTACCATTTGGATTATGTTGTTTTAGGACTTATCATATCTTTCCTTCCAAAGTTGGAGGCCCAGTGAGTGCAGGAACCAAGACTTCCTTATCTCTGTATTTCTCTGTGGTGCTTACCATTGTGACTTGTACCCAGTTGGCTCTAAAAAAACAACACTGAATTAATCAAAAGGTCTAACTCTGTTAACTGAGGCCCTTAGAATGTGAGGGACCATCATCTCTGTTCAAATTCACTCCTAGGTACATGAGTTTCTTAGGACTACCATGACAAAGTACCACAAACTGGGTGGCTTAAACAGAAATTTATTGCCTCAGTTCTAAAGCACAATGTTTGCAGCAGGGTTGGTTCCTTCCAAGGACTGTAAGGAAGAGTTTATTGCGTCCCTCTCTCCTCATCTTTGATAGTTTGCTGGCAATCATTGATGATCCTTGATTTGTAGATGCATTACCTCCATCTCTGCCTTTATCTTCATATGACATTCTCCCCGTGTGTATCTATCTCTATGTCAAAATGCCACCGGGGCCTATCATGGGGAGGGGGGAGGGGAGAGGGGGGAGGGATCGCATTGGGAGTTATACCTGATGTAAATGACGAGTTGATGGGTGCAGCACACCAACATGGCACAAATATACATATGTAACAAACCTGCACGTTATGCACATGTACCCTAGAACTTAAAGTATAATAATAATAAATAAATAAATAAAAAAGAAAAAAAAAGAACATAGTAATACACCCTTATGACTTCATCTTAACTTGATAATCTGCAAAGACCATGTTTCCAAATAAGGTCATATTCACAGGTCCTGAGAGGTAGGACTTTAACATCTTTTGTGGGGATGGAATTCAATCCATAACACTAGGTGAGATTCTTCTCTTTCTTGATGAAGCTCTTAAATTCTAGGTTTATTACAAACAGAGATTTTGGAGCCATTGAAGAGTAGTTAGTCCAGAGGTTTTCAAATAATGTTCCAAGAAGCTCTGACTCTCCAACAAAGTATCTTGGAAAGACTCGGGGAGTGAACAGGGCTCCTGGTTTTATATCTGTTCCAATTAATATTTCCGTGTAACGAACCAGCCCAAAACTTAGCGGTGTAAAGCAACTACATTATGACACTCGGATTCTGTAGGTAAGGAATCTGGCACAGCAAAGACCTCTTATTTATGCTCCATGATGTGTGGAACCTCAGTTGGCAAGACTTAATGGCTGGGAGCTACAGTCATCTGGAGGCATCTTCACTCCCAAGTCTGGCATTTGATTCTAGCTGTTGGCAGGAACCTCAGCTGGGGCTATCGGCCAGAGCAAACCTCCCCATGCAGCCTGGGCTTCCTCCCAGCATGACAGCTGCAGGGTAGTCAGGCATCTTACATGATAGCTTAGGGTCCAAAACAAGTATTCCAAAAGACACAAAGGATGCTGCATCACCTGTCATGGCCTGTCCTCGAAAGTCACATTCCTCACTTCTGCCATACTCTTATTAGTTAAAACAGTCATAAATCTTGCCCCGTTTTGGAGCAGAGGCAGAGAAGACATAGAACCCACCTTTCAATGGGAGAAGTGCCAGTGTCACATCTTAAGAATATGTGGAACAGGAGATATCGTTGTAGCCATCTATGAAAAATACAATCTGTCACACAATCTCACACCAAATTCTTCAACTATGGAGCAGCACTTTTAAATGTTTTACATGTAAGGACCTCTAACTCTTTAGTGTTTGCTAACACTTATAGATAAGAAATATAGGATGCATAGAGGCCAAGAAACACTCATGAATTTCATACATTCAGCATATCCAGCAATTATTATAGAAAAGCAGAAAATTGACAAACCTAGTGTTTTCATTTCTCCTTTTCTTTGGGCAAGCCGGGAGAGCCTGGCAGAATACATATTATGAAATAGCTGCAAGAAAGCCATCATTTCATATTATTGCCTCTTTAAAATCATTATCCTTTTGACAAGATTTCAATGAGGCACTTTTACAAATTTTGATTAACACTCTTGCTTCTCCTAGTGTAAGCCAAAATTTCCTAAATGCTCAGAGATGGGTGTGTACACACACCCCTTGTCTGTGACTTACACGAATGAATAAGAGGAAATGTCTCATCAGTCTCTGTGGTGAAAATGTGGAGAGACCAGGGGTGGGGCCTTAGCCAAACCCCTGAGCTTCCTTTTTTATCCCAACAGAGAAGTGTACTCAGGGCCCTAGCTTCCTGCCCTCCCCAGCCTGACCCTGGTGAAGGTTACAAACCCTCCCAGCGACTGCAGTACCGGCAGCGAGAGCAGGTCTCTAGGCTTCTGCCTCCTTGCTTTGTGGCAGCCTTCTCAGTTGGGTCACATCATTCTTCTAGATCAGGAGGAACACTTAAGGGTTGGAAAAAGTTTTCTAGGAAATAATTACTCATGAGCAAAGGGACCAGAAAAGTCCCAGAGATGTTCTCCAGCAGACAACTTAAACTAATGACTCGCTGCTGGGCAGCCTGCCCTATAATGGCTGATGTAAACTGTGTCTATGTAATGCTGTATTAAGATCTGCGTTCACCCTCCAGCCTACTAAATCTCCAAACCAATTCATTGAGGGCTTGCATCACTCCTTAAGATTTAGATGAAATTGCCTGTACCCCCAAGTCCACTGCCCTCCCTAAGGTTTCATAAATTTCCAATGTGTTTACGTTTTCAGGCCACTGACTCTGAGCCTCTGTCTCTATGGAATGTCTTCCATTCATCAGCTCACATTGCTTAGGATAGATCTCCATTCTAGAGTTTGATCCCTGTTCTTGAGCAAACCACTGCCCTCTTCCTGGATTTCCCCCAGCACTCACACTAGGTTTTCGTGCATTGTAGAAACTTTAATGAAGATTTGGAGAGACAGCAGAACGTTCATGAGAGCAGTGCAAGCTACTCTAAAACCCCATGTTTGTGAAAGCCACCCCCATCCTCCCTCTCCCAGCCCTTCTGTCTTTTTCTCTGCTCCGCAACACCCGTCTCAGGTTCCTCACTTCTGGCAGAGGGCCGCTCACTTTCTCTCTTGTTTCCTGGTCTCCCACTCTCCACCTCCTCACCCTCACCCTTGGCCCCCCTAGCGGCTTACCCACGTGTTTCTCTACACACTTCCATCCTGTAGGAGGGATTCTGGTGTCTGTTGTCCAGTTGTTTGATCAGCCTGATACAAGTCGCTGCTTGACCTGCACCTCTTTCCTGTCTTTCACAATCCTCCTCTTCTGCCCTCTGGATAAGCCAAATCTTGAAGCTTATCCCTCAGCCTTTTGTACCCTTTTGTCCTTACCCCAGCACTTGGTGGCCTCATTTACCTTCAGGGCTAGGTCGCAGCCTTTCTTTGGCGACTCTCGGATTTCTACTTCTGGTTAGCATCTCTTTTCCACCTCCCACCTCCAACTGCCTTCTGGACATTTCCTCCTGCCTGTCACCTCAAGCTTCCTGTGTTTAGAAGCAAACCTCTTCTAGGCACAACTCTCATATTTGCAACTGCCTCCTAAATAATCTCATCATGAGCTGCTCCCCCTTCCACACTAGACTCTCTCCTCTTCTCCACCACTAGACTGCTGTTCCCAGCTGTAACTCTGCCCTTATTCCTCCTCTGCTCAAAAACCTTCCCAGTGTCTTGTTGATATTGTCTGTGGGCCTTACTCTGACTTTCGAGGTGGACCACAAGATAGGCCTGACCTGCATTTCCAGCGCAAGCCCTGGAGTCCAAAAGGAGTTCCAATTCTTACTGTCCATTTACCTCATCCATGACTTTGAGCAAGTTCATTTAAACTCTCCAGCCTCTGTTTATGTTAAAGATATCCATATACTGGCCCTTCCCAGAAAGTACTAAAATGTACCGATGCTGGTCCCACCTCAGCCAAGTGCCTGATTAGCTCTATCATGGAGCAGTTTGGTGGGCTGTGAGAAGAGCTGAGTGGAACTGGGGAAGATGAAGTGTTCCCTCTTCTCTGAAGTTCAGATGTTGACAGGTAGCTGGCATTATGGGCGCTAAGGGCTACAGCCAAAACTTGGGCTGCATCAGAGAATCTGAGCCTGGGAGGCCCTGATGTCATGCATGGCCATTACACAATCGGTCCAGAGTTTATATCCCATCTCTGCCACTTTCTGCATGTATGTTTTGGAGCAAATCACTTAGCTCCTTGAGCTACATCCTCCTCATCTGTAAAATGGAAACCCATTTGAAAAGTTCCTGTGAGGATCAGTGGTCTGGGGTATGTTATATGCCTAGCTCGATGCTTACACTCAGAAAATTTGCTAGTCTCATGATGACTATAAACTGAGCTCTGGCTCTGGATAATATAAAAATTATCTACAATATTGCACATTTTCCTAAAGTCAACATTTTTTAACATGCAGAATGTCCTAGACAGTGTCATAAAGGCAGCAAGTTTGTATCTTTGTCCTCAAGGAGCTGGAGCATCATGGAGAAGTCACAGCTAAACAGCTACCACTGGGTAGCAGGATGAGTAATGCAGTGAGTGTGTAAGTGAAGTCCTCTGGAAACACAACTGCTTTCTCAATGACCAGCATTTTCCGGGCACCTTCTAGGTAGCAGATACTGTTCTAGATACTTAAGGACCAAAAATCAATACTATGATCCTTGTTCTCAAAAAGTCCATAATCTAATAGGAAAAGGCATCCATGCATTCAGATAGCTAGAATGTGTTGTAAGAGCTAACCTAGAAGTCTGTTCACACTAGGAGCAGTGGGGAAAGTGGGCCAGAGTCACCTGACCATGGGAAAGGTTTCAGGAGATGAACCTGAACTGAGTCTTGATGCAGGTGATCCTCAGAAGAGAGATGAAAGGACGTCAGGGAAAGAGCTTTTAAGATGGGGACAGGGGCCTGAGAGACCATGTGGTGTCATTTGGAGGGCTTGGTGCCAGGGAAGGGTCATGGCCATTGGAATGGATGGGAGGTAAAGATGGAAAGACATGAGGATCAGCTTGAGGGTGCCCTGTGTATGCCACCCATGCCAGAGAGCTCTTTATTTTCTCCTCCAGCAGTGGGAAATTGGGGACGGTATTTAAGCCCATCCTCAGTTACATTCAAAGGCAGGATAATCTTACAGTCTGTCGGAGCCTCCTCTCTGTGTTCAAATTCTTGCAAAAAGAAAGAAACTACCATCTTGTGTTTTAGAAAACCAAAGGCTGCAGAGAGAAGCCAAGAGGCGGCAGATTAACAACGCCCCAAGCATTTCACAGTGCATGAGACTCATAAACATTAATGTGTTACTTCAGCTTGTCCTTGGCATCACTAGACCTCAGGAAAACTACCCAGCAGACTCATTGTCCTTTGTCCCTGCCTCTTCCTCCTTATTTCACACCCTGGTTTATTTGCTTTGCTGCTGTTTTCCAGCTGATTACAGGAAATTTGCCCTGTTTCATGTCTAGAAAGTCAAAAGGAAATCACCCAGTTTACATGAACTCTGAGTGCCATTCTCAGTGCAAAGCTCTCCTCCTCCCTCTGCCTCTTATTGTACTGGCGTGCTCATTTGTGAGGTGCCATTCTCTGGGTATATGAGGATATGCAAAAGTTTGTATCTGCCCATCCTCCTTCAAGCCTACTCCCCGGGTAAGTCCAGTCTGCCTGCTTGGAGTCCTGTGGGCTGGATAACCCAGGGCGAGAGACACAGTGGAAGACGTAGCTTGGTTAGCCACGTGTCCCCATCAGACCTCTTGCTCTTTTTCTGTCCCCAGAGGAAAGGTGGAGCTTTCCTGCCCACAGAACTTAGTTTCATTTTCCCGTTCTTTCTAATGCTCTGTTCCTGCCCTACCCTCCTGGGTAGCACGGGCCTTAGTGCTTCCTCTGGACAGCACTCTGCAGAATGCTTTGGTTCGCCCAACTAAGGGCTTTGATACTACTGGGAAGACCGCAGGTTGAAACGCTAGAGAGCACACTTCTCCTCTGATGGTGCAATTGCTTAGTTATTTTGCAACCCCTGCCTCAGCCTCTGGCAGGACCCTGTCTGCCACAGCAGGGAGCCACAGCATCTCTGGCACCCACGCTCCCCTGACCACACCCTGGGAGCCCCTGACTCTTCCCACCACTTTCCGTTACAGAGGAAGCGCCGCAATTTGGAGTATGAGACTGGCCCCTACAGTGGCTCTTCAGAGGGACCAGGTGACATAACCTGAAAGCCTGAAAGTGAGAGGCAGTTTATGCCCGTAAGGTGAAATTTGACCAAATAGAGAGAAAAAAAAAAAAAAAGCCCTGACGGGGCTGCCAATAAATTCTACGCCCTCCCTTCCCCCTGCGGGTGATTCCTAGCTCAGTGGTTTGGTTTGTCCTGCCAGGGATGTCTCATACCACCAAGCAACCAGCTATTTTGTCATGAAGCTATGACCAACTCGTTAACGAGTATTCACTTTCCTTCCTCCCAGCCTGAATTTTCCTTTTCTCTTATTTTTGCAACGCTGCCATGGCACCTCCCAGAAAAGCATTAGCAGGTAAGCTTTGCCTGAGACTCTTTTTGGAGAATCCACTAACCCTGGCCCAGTGAACTCAGAATAACACTCTGAACACATTAATTTGGCTGGTTTGTCCCTGGGTTGGCCTAAGCAGGTTTATAATCCCTTTTCCCTGATACCCACTAAGGCCCCAAAAAGAGGCCATTCCTTGTTTCTCCCTTGGAAGAGAATAGAGTCAGATTGGCAGACCCCTGGAAAACACTTAGGCAGACAGAGAACCATCACGTCACTATTAGCATGATGTGGGGAGAAATGAAAACAATCGAAGTTTCCAAAAACGAGAATGATACATTTTTATAATAAAACGCTAGGTAGACATGTAAAATAATGTTACAAATATATTTATTGACATATAATTCATTATGTGTTAATTGAAAAAAATAACTTCAAAAAATTATGCACAGTGTGATCTCGTTTATGCAAGAAAGAAAAAATATATATATATGTTTAAAAATTGGGGCCGGGCACTGTGGCTCACACCTGTAATCACAGCACTTTGGGAGGCCGAGGCGGGTGGATCACCTGAGGTCAAGAAATCAAGACCATCCTGGCCAACACGGTGAAACCCCATCTCTACTAAAAATACAAAAAGTAGCTGGGCGAGGTGGTGCACGCCTGTTATCCCAGCTACTCAGGAGGCTGAGGCAGGAGAATCACTTGAACCCACAAGACGGAGATTGCAGTGAGCCGAGATCGCACCACTGCACTCCAGCCTGGGTGACAGAGGGAGACTCCATCTCAAAAAAATAAAAATAAAAATAAAATAAAGGGAAAAATATAAACATCCAAATGCAAACAGAGATTGTCATTCAGTGCCAGGATTATAAGTGGGCTCTCTCTAATATTTTAGAATTTTTCCTCTAAGAATTACATATTAATTGTGTTTTTTTTTTTTTTTATTTAAAAGAGAAAAAAGTTTCTGGGCTTGGCACATTCTGGCAAATGCACATTCTGCCAGCAATATGCTGTAACATTAGAAGAAAAATTAGATGAAGACCCAGAAAGACTCTGGAGGACTAAAGATAAGAGATATGCTTTCACATAGGCTTTTACTTATGGTGAGAATAATTAGACTGATATTATTTAGAATTGCTCCAATAATATATACTTGTTCAAGCATAAAGGTAATACATGTGTGTATATATGTATATAAACAAGAGCAATATTATAGTATTGTTGTGGTCACTGTCCTTTGTGACACAGCTCATAAAATATACCTGTGTATTTCATTATTTTATTATTCTTAATAATTGAATTGTCCTTAATATAAATATGTTGCTCCTTGAATTTTTTTTGTTATGTTTTTAGTTCTTGAGAAATTTTAAAGATAAACCATTGCCTCTGCACAAGGTGGGGCAAATGGTGAGCAGTCTATTTATTCAGCATACACCAAGTTCTGTCTATTTTTCAGAACTTAGCTGGGGACTAGAGAATCAGAATGTAAAGGCACATACAATTCCCTCAGTGAGCTGGTAAGGGACAAGGACCCGTGAACAAACATCCAAGATGGACTACAATGAGTACTCTATGCCCAGGCCTCTAATGGGCCCAAGAAGGGCATGCAATCCAGGTAGGGAAACATGTAGTCAGGAAAGGTTTCCCCAGAGTAGGTGCTATCTGAGCTGTATGTTGAAGGACAAGTGGTATAGGAAAACAGCCTATTGCACGGCAAGAGTGATGCCATCCTGAAGTGAAATTGCTGTGATGGCTAATGTTTGACTCCTACATAGCAAGGTTTTATGCAGTAAGGTCTTTAAACAATGTTATAGCATAGATAGCCTGAAAAAGATGCTTCCCTAACCTTCCCAATAGTCAGAAGTTTCACAAGAAAATCTGAAACATGACCAACTGCACATGTTTTACTCTAAAATCTTGCTACAAGTGTAGGAATCCAATGTCTCAAGGCCACCAGAGACCTTGCTTCTATACCTAAGTCCCTAATAAATGTTGATTCTTTTCTTTTCTTTTTTTTTTTCCTGAGAAACTGAATTTGTCAGCCTCTTTCTTTGGCCTCTCAACTCCCTTGGCCTTTAGAGTTAGGTTTGCATAGACCTGTTCACCACATGGAATAAGCAAGAATTAGCCAAAGAAAGGGAGAAGGGCATTCTAAGGAGAGGCTCGGACATGTGGAAGGGAGCACCTCCAAGGATGGGAACAGTTAAAAATGTTGATCAGTGCTGTCCAGAACTATCTATGAAAGTCCTACATCTGTGATGTTCAAATGGTAGCTACTAGTCATGGCTGAGCAAGTGAGGAAGTGAAATTTTAATTATTTTATTTTTAAAATTTAAAAGGAAATAGCCACATGTAGCTAGTGGCTACTGTCTTGAGCAGTGTGGCTCTACCTAGTTTTTTTCAAAGTAGGCTTGGTTTTCATTTGAAAAGTGAAAAAGAGTCAGTACAAAATTTCGAAACGAGTAATTACATGAGTAGATTAGGAAGAAAGATTACTTGCAAATTTGAAAGCAGAGTAATTTGGACAGTTTTTAAGATGCATTCACTTTCCATGACCTTCTTAGAGAAGATTTTTTTTTTTAAATGAAGCGTATATAAAACAAACTTTGCCATAAAATTCATTTTTGGAGCAAAAATGGACAAATAGGACCTAATTAAACTAAAGAGCTTCTGCACAGCAAGGTAAACTATCAAGGAAGTAAAAAGACAACCTAAAGAATGGGAGAAAACATTCACAAACTATGCATCCAACAAAGGTCTAATATCCAAAATTAAGAAGGGACTAAAACAAATCAACAAGCAAAACACAAATAACCCCATTAAAAAGTGGGCAAAGGGTATGAACAGATACTTCTCAAAAGAAGACATAAAAGTAGCCAACAAACATGAACAAATGTCCATCATAACTAATCATCAGAGAAATGCAAATCAAAACCACCGTGAGATACCATCTCACACCAGTAGAATGGCTTTTGTTAAAAGTCAAAAGATAGATGTTGGCAAGGCTGTGGAGAAAAGGGAACACTTACAAACTGTTGGTGGGAATGTAAATTAGTTCAGCCACTGTGGAGAGCAGTTTGGAGATTTCCCAGAAAACTGAGAGTTGAATTACCATTTGACCCAGCAATCCCTCTTCTGGGTAAAGGAAGATAAATCATTCTACCAAAAAGACACATGCACACATATGTTTATCACAGTGCTTTTCACAACAGCAAAGATGTGGAATCAAACCAGATGCCCATCAATTCTGGACTGGATAAAGAAAATAGAGTATGTATACACCATAAATAAATGAAATCATGTTCTTTGCAGCAACATGGATGGAACTGGAAACCACTATCCTAAGCAAACTAACACAGAATCAGAAAACCAAATACTGCATGTTCTCACTTACAGGTGGTAGCTAAACATTGGATACACATGGTCTTAAAAATGGCAACAATAAACACTGAGAAATGCAAGAAGTGGGTGGGGGTAAGTGTTGAAAAAAACTATTGGGTGCCATGCTCAATCTCTGAGTGATGTATTTGTATTCCAAACTTCAGCATCACGCAATATAGCTTTGTAACAAACCTGCACATGTACCCCGATTCTAAAATAAAGGTTGAAAAAAATTATTTTTAGAAATGATCTGACAGTGGAAACTACCAAACAATTAGCTCACCTGCAAACTGAAAGGTAACAGATAACTATCCCAGCAGGAAACTGAGAAGACAGCATTAGGGAACCATTCCCTAGGGCCTGCATACAAATGACCAATTACACATATGAAACAGGATTCAACCTCACTAGGATTCTAGGAAATTTCAGTAAAAATGAGATTCTCGTTTTCAACTGTCAAATTGGTAAACTTTTACTTTGAAGACTGAAGGTTGTTGAGAATGTAGATAAAGAGTTACTCCCTTTAAAACTCTTTAGGAGAATAAATTGGTGCATCCTTTCTGGAGGCCAGTTTGGCAAGATTATAGCGAAAGACTTGAAAATGTTTAAGCTTTGTCAGCCAGCTATTCCATTTCTGGGAACTTGCCATTAGGAAGTAATTAGAGATTCTTGAGAAGATTTACACATAAGACTGTTCTGTGTCTGTGTTACATACAACAGTGACAAAAATGACAACAAATTATTTGTGGTTCCCAACAGGGGATTTCTTAAATAAATTATGATACATCTACACAACTGAACGATGCATAGCCATTAAATATCATGTTGTATATGAATACTTAACTGCATGGGGAAATGTGTGTGATATATTGTTTAGTAGAAAAATATCAAAACCCTATTAGAATGTAAGATTTTAGTTGTGTATATTTTTAATCGTATGAATAGAAAAAATACTTGAGGGATATTCACCAAAATGTTAATGCCGTTAGTGATGTGATTATAGGTGGTTTTTATTTTCTTCTTTGTGTTTCTCTGTATTTTTTAATTTTCTACAATGAAAATCTACGACATTTAAAATAGAAAAGCATTTTTTTAAATTAAGGTTGTCGATTATGTCTGTAGTGTTAAATTGTAACAGAAGTAATGGAAAGTATGCAACCGCCACCTACAGAAGTGCCATACTAGATAAAATGATTAAAGTAGCAGCAGGCATCGGCTAGTCTAGACTTGTAGGCAGTAAAGCTTTTAAAGAGGCTAAGTGCCTTTGGAGTCCTTTCCAGAAATTCCTCCCTGCTTTTGGTAGCAGCAGAAGTGCTTCAATTAATCAAGATAAAATGTTTTCAGCAAGAGATAATTATGTATATGAAGTTCATCTTGCAGCCAAAGATGCGGACAGTTTGTAAAAATAGAGGGAATTTTCCCCTTGTTAGGTTCTTGCTAATGTTTTCACCCAGAAAAGTTTCCCAGTACCTGGAAAAGGAGAGAGGAGAGTAGCAAGGAAAGATTTAACCAGACTCAACAACCAGAAACCTCAGCTAATCTGAAATTCTTCCGCCTTTGACTTTCAGAAGAAAATGGAAGATCTCAAGAAAGCAACTCTGAATTGAGATTTGCCCATAACCAATTTTCAGGCTATTTCTCAGGACTTTACCAACTCAGACTAGTCTCCAGATTTTCTATGTCAATATACTCATCCTATCCAATGAAAATAATTTCTAACGGTAAATGTGAGATTCCAGGAGAATTTTCAGAATCAATGAAAATAAATTAAATCATGTTTAATAGACTAAAACACTCTATTTACTATGCAGAAGGAAGAGAGGGAGGGAGAGAGAAAGGATAGGGAGGAAGGAGGGGAAGGGAGGAGGAGGGAAGAAAGAAAGAAAAAAGAAAAGAGAGTGACTATGTAGACTGGGTCCCACCAAAAAACTCACAAGACTGTGTCAGACATCTGGCTTCCAAGGGTGAGGTACACCCTATGCAGTCTGGCCAGATGCCTAGCATCACACTTTGGTATTTTCCTTGGAAAATGAGAGTCCTGCTATCTCACACCCTCCCTCCTCCTCCAGAGAGAAGGAAAGGGCCTTTTCCTTCACAAACTGGTTTGGAGGCTCATGGACATTGAATGGCATTCCCATTCCTCATGCCCATCAGTCATTGCACCTACCTTAGTTTCACTGCCAGTGTTGCTTCTGAATCTCCCTGATGCTCTTCCAGGAGTAGCTGATGAACTGTTTAGACAATTCTGCTTGGACATTTCCCTTCCTGTTGTCTTTTATTACAGAAGTTATTTGTGCTTTGACATTTGGAAACTTAATGACTTTCCCTTCTTCTCCCGATTCTAACAGATATTTAAAGGGGAAAAAAAAGTAGTCTTCTATTTCTAAAGTGACTTGGATGGGTAATGGGGTTTGCGATTAGAAGCAGAGACAGAGGACGGTTGATGGACAAACGATGGCAACTATGGGTCTCAGAAGATGATGATTCTGTTGGAATTACTATTTATGTGACCCAGGCTGTGTGAACAGGATTGGATTATATGTGGGTCTCAGTGGATAGGGAAAAACAAGGACAGCAGAGAAGAACTTTGAAGAAACATATTTGCTTATATTATTTCAAAGTAGATTGTAAATAGTTGAGATTGGTAGATGCCGTAGGCAGAGGCAGGATAAAATGAATGAACGATTTCACATGTATGAGAGGTCACACTGCAAGTCTAACCCTGCCTCAGTTGGCAGCAGGGTTCATCCAGAGGCAATTAGATTTCTGGCTCCTGTGAACACTTGGAACCCAGTTTCCTGCCCCTTCCCCCACTTGATGTGTGTGTGCATGCACACACAAACACACATAGACACAAACACCCAGCATGTGGCACATACAAGTCAACAGCAACAGCTCCTGCTCCAGGACTGACATTCACCTGCTGTGTCTAGGTCTCCAGTGCTACGGTCTCTGACTCCTGGCTCCTGAACCATGTGTACCCAGAGCCTTGGTGCCTGCCTGAAGGAGTCTCAGCTGATCTGAGATTCTGTCCTGTACATCCCAGGATTTCGATCCCAGCTGGGTTTGTTCTTTGAAGCTTGACTTCTGTTTACAAAAGACTTGAACATATTTAAGCTCTGTCAGCCAGCTATTCCATTTCTGGGAATTTGCCATTAGGAAATAATTAGGGATTCTTGCAAAGATTTACGCATAAAGCTGTTCATGTCTGTGTTACATACAACAGTGAGAAAAATGACAACAAATTAAGTGTAGTTCCCAACAGGGGATTTCTTAAATAAATTATGATCCATCTACACAACTGAACACTATGTAGCCATTAAATATCATGTTGTATATGAATACTTAACTGCATGGGGTTAAATGTGTGTGATATATTGTTTAGTAGAAAAATATCAAATCCCTATTAGAATATAAGATTTTAGTTGTGTATTTGTTTAAACGATATTAATAGAAAAAAAACTTGAGGGATATTCACCAAAATGTTAATGATGTTTATTACCTAGTGGTGTGATTATAGGTGATCTTTATTTTCTTCTTTATGTTTATTTTCTTCTCATGCTGTACTATACACTGCACCAGTTACTGTCTGTATGTTGGTATATGCAGCACCTATGGTAACTACAGCTCATATCTTAACCAGATGACAGAAACATACCTTAACAGACACATTACTTCAGTATTTCACTCATATGAAAACACATGTCTCCTGAAACCTAAGTAATCTCTCCACTTGACTATGGTGGTCTTCCCCAGACATTGAGACCTCACCCTTTACAAACTATAGCCCAAATGGACTAAGAAGGTTCTGCCTTTCCTACATTTCTAACCCAGGCTCTATTTCCATTCATTCTGAATTTAGCTTCTTTCTGGTGTGATTTACCTCACCTTTGCCAAGAAGCAGTATGTATAACTTTGTACTGTAAAAAACACTCAGAGAAAACTATTAGTAATCAAAATCCTGTTGGACATAAATCATAACTAGTGAGGCAGAGTAACCAGGTGGAATATCACAAACCTTGGAATGAATGAGAACTGCTTTCCAACCCAGGCTTGTGAACTGTGAGATTGTGAACATGCTTCCTAATCTCTGTGAGCCTCTGTTTCCTCATTTATGAAATAGAAATAATAATACATGCCTCACAGGGTTGTTAAAACGGTCAAGTGACATAATGCATGTCAGGCTGTTAGCAGTAGTAAGTGACAAGGCTTCTAACAATTTAATTCTGTTTCCCTCTCCCCTTTTCCTAACTTATCTGTGGCTATAAATAGACACTTTTAGAGATTTAAATGTACAGTGTATATGTTCCATGAGACCCAGAACTTATCTGTATCCCCAAGGAATATTACTTAGCACATAGTTAGGGTTCAATAAGTATTTGTTTAATGAATGAATGAACCATTGGTCTCTGCCTTTATCTAGGGAAATGACCAGTATCTGCTCTTTGATGGATTACTTAGTCTAAGAGGGCAATTCATCTTAAGTAAGTTCTCCTCAGCTAGCCTGCTGCCTGACAGACCATGCTGCCTCTGCACATCACCCTCTTAGTATAGTCTTGTGTTGCTGAATGACAGGGATACCTTCCGAAAAATACATCGTTAGGTGATTTCATCAGTGTGGGAACATCATAGAGTGCACTTATGCAGACCTAGGTGTTACGGTCTGCTATACACCTAGACTATATGGAATAGCCTATTGCTCCAAGGTACAAACCTACACAGCATGTCACTCTACTGAATACTGTAGGCAACTGTAACACAATGATAAGTATTTGCATATCTAAAAACAGAAAAAAAGGGACAGTAAAATGTTATAAAAGATTTAAAAACATACATTTATATAAGGCACTTACCATGAATGAACCTTGCAGGACTGGAAGCTGCTCTGTGAGAGTCCGTGAGTGAGTGGTGAGTGAATATGAAGGCGTAGGACATTACTGTACGCTACCATAGACTTTATAAACACTGCACACTTAGGCTACACCCAATTTATAAACAAATTTTTTAATTCTTTCAATAACAAATTAGCCTTAGTTTACCGGAGCTTCTTAACTTTAAAATTTTTTTTAATTTTTTAAACATTTTGTCTCTTTTATAACACTTGGTTTAAAGTACAAATATATTGTACAACTGTACAAAAATATTATTTATATCTTTGTTCTTTAAGCTTTTTTTTTTTTCTTTTTAAACTAAAACACAAACACACACATTAGCCTAGGCCTACCCACTCTCAGGATCATCAATATCACTGTCTCCCACCTCCATATCTTGTCCATTGGAAGGTCCTCAGGGGCAGTAACACACATGGAACTGCCGTCTCCTATGAGAACAATGCCTTCTTCTAGAATACCTCCCGAAGGACCTTCCCGAGGCTGCTTTACAGTTAACTTTTTTTAATAAGAAGAAGGAGTATACTCTAAAATAACAACATATGGTATAGTAAACACATAAACCAGTAGCACAGTCATTTATTATCAAGTATTATTTACTGTACATAATTATACGTGCTATGCTTTTATATGACTAGCAATAGGTTTGTTTACACCAGCATCACCACAAACACGTGAGTAAATGTATTGCACTACAATGTTACAACAGCTACAGCATCACTAGGCAGTAGTGACCGCATGGCTCCACGGTACTTTCAGGGCTGTGAGCTGAGCCGCCACGGGGCTGAGGGCAGTAGAAATTTTTCAGCTCCATTATAATCTTACGGGACCACTGTCGTATACGTGATCTGCCGCTGACTGAAACATTGTTATGTGGTGTGTGACTGTACAAGAAGACGGGCCAGTTCTGCACAGTTCTCTTAGTCAATTCCCTGGTAGAGTGTCTCAGAGAGGTAAAGTGAGGTTAGGGAGTGGGTGGGGCCCTCTCTGCTCTGGCTCCAGCCCCAGATTTCTTTCTGAAGGCCAGAAGAGTCCTGACTGTCCCAGTGACCTCAGGACCAATTCATCCATTAGGAGCAATAGGCACAGAGGGCTTTTAGAGGCCCACAAAAATGTTTTAATTTTAATTTCTTTTCAAATCAGAAGAAAAATAAATTGCTTATATAATAATAAATCTGGCCTTATATTAATTTTTATACCAACACAGTCGTAAAATCTTTAAAAATTTTAATGGAGGAAAAGCCTCAAGAAGGCAAAAGCCATCGGGGCTCATGAAAGCCGTAGTGCAGCCCTGGGTGACCTGAGCAATACAGCAAAACCAGCCAAGCACTGAATTGCCCTGGGAGGGGCTGCTCCCAGGCTCTGCCCGGTCAGGGCAACCCTCAGTTTAGAGGCAGAAGGCCTTCCAAACCACCTCAACCTCTTAAATAAGGTGTATTGGGCACCGTGTACCTCCTCCCCTCACTTATTGATACAAAATAAGGGAAACAGCATGATCTCACTCTTTCTTCTCCCAAATAACACAAACCCAGGTGTGACCTCATCCCCTGACTCTCAAGTAAGGAAAGCTCATCAATGATCTCACCTCCTTTTTCCTCAAAAAGCAAGCTCACCCATGGCCTCCCCTTAGTCCAGGCAAGATCAAGCCTGATGTCACCCCCACCCCACCCCCCGTCGCCTCCCAATCCCTCCACCCCTATCTGGCTTGGTTCCTCCTCCCCCTCCCCACAGCCTAAGTCTCCCCGTCCCGCCCTCTGGCAGATGACACATTTCTACCCCACTGCTTCTCAGAAGCGGCTCTGTCTGAAGGTGTGGGTGTCTGGCTGGACGCTGCTTCCTCTCAGCCCCAGGGCCAGGCAGCCGTCTAGAGACAGCATGGACCCAGCACCTAGGCAGTAACTCAGCCGTGACAGCAGATGAAAATTTATTCAAGGCTCAACACTAAAAGGGGAGTTTTTAGGCAAGTCTGAAGGACAGGCTGAGCCAACTCAGGATGAGAAACTAAAAAGCAAACGGGGAAATCCAGGGCTGAGAAATTCCTAGAAAATAATTTATAACCTTGGCTGGGAGAAGGTTCTCTAAGTTGACAGGATGAAGCAGGGACAGCCCTCAGCCCCACAGCTTGCAGCCCCAAAAGTACTGTGGAGCCACACCATCTGTTTGCCCCTGTGCCCCACTCACCGTTGTACATCCTTTGCAGGTACTGTGCATCTGCAAGGAGAGAATAGCAGGCCCGTGACAGCCTGGGCAGCCCAGGTGGGCAATGGGGGACTCAGGACCCAAAGAGCAATACCAGTGGAACCTGTAGCCCAGATTTGATCTGTGAGAAAGGGTCAAGACAGGGAAGAAGTTAACCTTGTAAATAAGTCTGTTCTGGCAATATGTCATTAGTTGGGGAGATTGTATGGTGTGAGGGTAGGGGGTTTGTGGGAACACTCTGTACTTCCTGTTCAATGTTGCTGTGCACCTAAAACTGCTAAAACAAAAACAAAGTCTAATTAAAAATTGGCTGAGAAAACAACAAAAAGCTGTTCTGTGGTCACAGAGCCCTGCCTAGCATCAGAAGTGGTTTGTTCTAGGTCAAGAGGAAGACTAGATAAGCAGGACCCACCAACCAAGGCGTTGTGATTGTAGGAGTCCCAAGAGATGAAAGCTCTCCTCTTCTCTCAGATCTTCAGCACAACTTTTGGTGTTAAAATTCCTTAACCGTGTACAAATTGCTTTGCATTCTACTGCTAAGGAACAAGTGCCATGCAAATACTTAGGGAAGAGATAGACTCTAACATATGAATAGCTGACAACAGATCTTTTCCTAAGAAAAAGTTTCATATTCTAAGCTTCAGTTTCCTAATCTGTGAAATGATAACAATATAATCTGTCTGATGTGATGTCTTCTGGATCAGTTTGTGTTTGTTTTTTTAAATACAGATGGGCTCTCACCATGTCTCAAACTCCTGATCCCAAGCGATCCTCTAGCCTACACCTCTCTAAGTGCTGGGATTATAGGTGTGAGCTGCCGCACCTGGCCCCAGATCAGTTTGAAGTGAGATCTTTACCAGGTCACCACATTTAAAAGAGCTACCTTCCCCTCCTCAACTCTCACTAGCATTTCCTAGCACCCTTCTTTGTTTTATTTTTCTATATAACATTTATCATCATTTCCATATCATATATTTTACTTTTTAAATTCTCTTATCTCTCTCCCTTTGGAATGTAAATTCCATGAAGCCAGGGATTTTTGTCTGTTTTCTTCTATATCCTCAGCACCTGGAATATTTTCTGGCATATACTAGGTCATCAGTAAATACTTATTGAATGAATAATTCATATAACATCCTCAGCACAATACCAAGTATGTGATCCTGTTAACTATTATTTGTTTTATTTTCTTTTCAAAGCCCGGACAAAGGTGGCATTGTCCTGATGCTTTGGGAGGACCAGTGTGAAACTAGTTGTTTGGTTTTTCATCTCTGCTCCTACTTTCCTCACATGGAGGTCCTCTCAGGCTTGAGCCAGGTAGACCAGCAGCTGAGCTAACCTGAAGGCAGTCTCTGAAGTCCAGGCAAACTGTCCTGGCTTGGCTTTCTCAAATGAAAAACAAACAAACAACAACAACAACAAAGGCCCTTTTCTCCACTCACACACTTCTGATGCCAAATTTATGGGTCATATTGAGCAATTCTCCAATTCTCAGGGGACACCAACTGGGTGTTGGATGTCCACTTTACTTCAATTATGACACTGGTTAGCTTGTGCTGACAGTTAACATGAGCCCCCACAGGTTAAGGACTCAGTCCCACAAGACTGCCCCCTCTTCATTTGTCAATTGCAAGCAGTGGGTCCCCAGGTGACCCATAACTTCCGGCTTGCTTACAGATCAGGGGCTCTCACAATCCCCTAAGCTTTCATCATTTTCTGCAGTGTCTCACAGAACTCAGAAACATTTTACCATTACTAGTTTATTATAAAGGAAAATATAAAGAATACAAATGAGCACACAGACAACGCAGTACCTGGAGGGAGGTCCAGAAGGGTACCAAGTGCAGGAGCTTCTGTCCCCACGGAGTTGGGGTGCACCACCCTCCCAGCACGTGAATGTGTCCACCAACTCAGGAGCTCTCTGAACCCCGTTGTTTAGGGTTTTTGTGGGGGTTTCATTGCGTAGATATGGTTGCTTCAATCACTGGCTGTTAGTGATTGACTCACTCTCCAGCCCCCCTCCCTCCCAGGAAGTTGAGGTGGGGAATGGGGAGGGGAGATATGGCTGAAATTTCCAACCCTCTCGTCAAGGCTTGGTTTTCTGGTGACCAGCCCTCATCCTGAAGCTGGCTAGGGACCCCAGGTACTAGTCATCTCATTAACATAAAAAAGACACTCATCACTCTGGAGATTTCAAGGGTCTTAAAAGCTCTTGTGTCAGGGAACTGAGAATAAGACCAAATACAACAAATGATGCTTCTCTTACTCCTAACATTCAGGAAATGATGAGGTTTTTAAGACCTATGTGTCAGGAACTGGTGTAGAAGATTAAATATGTATTTTGTATTATGTCAGACAGCTGTAGGCAGAGGATTCAAGGGGCACAGCTACACCTCTAATGCCTTTGTGCAAATTATAAAAAGGTGGCTCCTTCAGGCCCATGGACTGGGGAAAAAGCTTTTATTCCTCTGGGCTGAAACATCGCTGAGACTGGTGAGAGAAACAGGGTTATATTTCAACCCACTGTCTTCCCTCCCCATCAGCTGGACACTGTAGCGCAGTACAGAGACAGCACAGCTGTACCTGGTGGCTAACTATGGGAGAAAGTGGTACTGGCAGGCTAGGGATATGTGGAAGACAAAATGCTACTTACCTCTACTGTGCTCACCCCAAGGATAAGACTCTTTTTCTTTCCAACTGCAGTTTAATTGTTGTAGGGTTTCCTCAGGATGATGCTCACCTCCTGGTCCTTCTCCACCATGCCTTGACCTGTTCCAGGCCTGTGGCATCAATACTTAAACAGGGCTGACCTAGGAAGAATGGCTTTCTTGGGTGTAAATATTGAACAAGCAATGGACAGAGCCATTTGGGGAGGGGCAATGTGTTCTCATGGAAAGGCCACACATCCTGGAATCAACTGACCTGGTATGGTGGCTTGATGGGTGTCAACTTGATGAGGCTGAACTGCATTTCCTAGAATTTCCTTTGCTGCATGTTTTCCATTAGTGTGGACCACAGGAGATATTTTGTGAGAGTGGGAGGGAAGAAGTGAAACCACAGCCATTAAGTAGCTCACACATGTCTGTGTTGGCATGAATCTGCTGGCTCATTCACTACCTCCTCCAAACACATGGATGTTTTTGCCTTCCCAGAGCTCTCCACTGTGAGAACACTTGCTTCTGCGGACTGGCCCCACCTCCTAATACTACCACCTTGGGATTAGGATTTCAATACATGAATTTGGGGGAGACATAAACATTCAGTCCATCGCAAATCTCTTGCATTCTTAGCAGACAGCTAAACAAACCAACCCCATTCCTGTCAATTGATCTTCTCCCAGTTAAAACACCAGCATTGTCTCAGGATATTTGAGAGCTAGTGTTTGTACTCAAAGAAAGAGTATGGGTAGAACCTGTAAGCACCATATTAGGCTAGTCGGGGAGGTATTTTGGGGTGGTTCTCCCCAAATCCTACCATGAGCAGCATCATATACTTTATTTGGATTCATAATAAAGGTGATTATTTGTGACCTTATTTGTAGGAAATATAAATGCCTCAAAGAAGGCTTCCACTGTTTAAAATTATTTTCCAATTTTATGAGTTTGCTGGAATATGAGGTTATTCAGAGAAGGAGCCCTCTTGCAAGTCCCTGGCATCTTACCCTCAGTTCAATCTGCATTTTCTACTCTCAACATCCACGCATAAACAGCCAGCATCCAGCCACTCTCTGCATTTTATCCTGCTGTGTTATCACCCTGTCCTCCCTCCGTCTTGTCAAAAATGAGAAAAGGCATATTAGCCACCCTAGGACGGCTTGACACGGAAAAAGTGTCCTTTCAAAATCCCAGAATGTCATGATGAACTAGTTGAGAAAACACTATGATGGACTGTACTGGCTTCTCCAAAGTCAGCCCCTGTGGAAAAATATTGAACATTTGACTCATTCACTGACATTTGGGACAGTTAAATGGGAGAGGAAAAAAAGAAAGAGAAAGAAATGAATGAATAAATTGCTTCTTTTTTCTCCATAGGTATCTGATTCAGGCGCCAAAGCTTATGAATCTTGGAATATAGTCAGCTACAATCATGGGTGATTATCCAAATGAAGAGTCCAAACACTGGCAAAATAAAAAGCACATTTGGTCCATCACATTCCTAACAGAAATGGATGCACTGTAACAACCCGCAAGTTTCCTGGTACTGCTGCTGTCATTGCAAAACCATGGCTCCTTCAAAGTATCCATCTCTTGCCTCTGCCAGAAAAAGCCAGCCGTTAACAGAAACTAAATCCAAGGTCACTTACTTTCACATAAAAAGAATATTTTGGCAGCTGCCAAAATTCATTTTTCTAATGTGCACTTACCCAATAACTTCAGCTTGGCATCCTGGGCAGAATCCAACTTGGGTAATTCCATTTTCACAACCGAATTCCCCCAAGGAGTTTGAACTGAACATCACATTATTCTTCACTTCTCCGGCTATCCTCTCAGTAATCAAACAAATGCTTTTCATCCCTGAAGCGTCATGGAAATACAGGGGTGGGCGTTCAAAAAAGGGTTTCTTCTTAAGAATATAGTGATGATAGGTTCCATTATATGAACTCAGTAAAGTCCTTTGGAAGTCAAGACTGGTTTCGTTTTTTTAATTATTATTTATTTATTTATTTACTGAGATAGAGTCTCGCTCTGTCACCCAGGCTAGAGTTCAGTGGCGCAATCTTGGCTTACTGCAACCTCTGCCTCCTGGGTTAAAGTGATTCTCCTGCCTCAGCCTCCTGAGTAGCTGAGATTACAGATGCTTGCCACCACACCTGGCTAATTTTTTGTATTTTAGTAGAGATGGGGTTTCACCATGATGACCAGGCTGGTCTCAAACTCCTGGCCTCAAGTGAGCCACCCGCCTCAGCCTCCCAAAATGCTGGGATTACAGACATGAGTCACTGCACCCACCTGGTTTCATTTATTTAACCAACAGGTATTGAGATTTGTACCACGTGCTGGTCTCAATATTGCAGGTGCAGCAGGACATAAGGCTTCTGCCCTCAAGAAGTAAATATTAGAATAAGTATGTGAAATAGGGCTGGAGAGAGACACAGGAATCAGACCATTAAGGCCATGATATGAGTTTGGATATTATTATAAGTAGAGTTGGAGAGTATTAACGGAGTGATGATCAGATTCAGGGTTTTTAATAAGATCACTGTGACGAGGAAGAGCCATTGTACAGGATACCTGTGGAACCAGGGTCTTAATCTTCTGTTGTTTTCCATTGAAATCTAATCATTCTGGGGGTCAACACAGCTATGGCCAGATTTTCCTCCATGCCATTCTTCAAACAGCCTTG
This sequence comes from Papio anubis, assembly GCF_008728515.1. Taxonomy (NCBI): domain Eukaryota; kingdom Metazoa; phylum Chordata; class Mammalia; order Primates; family Cercopithecidae; genus Papio; species Papio anubis. The sequence goes on from NC_044976.1 coordinate 88,070,289, forward strand.
GATTCTCGGTAACTCACAGCCAAATAGTCCAAAGCCATGGTTTGACCACATGGGTCATCAGCACTGCTCCACGACTGATGCTGCTTCCCCTTCTTCTCTAGCCAGCTGTACTTCATGAGCTCCCTTTGGTCATTCAGGACACCAGAAACAAGTAAACTAAGAAGGATTAGTTCATCTCCATGAGCTGCTCCAAGAACTTTAAAAGTAGGTCAGTGGCAAAGTCTAAGAGCAGAGAAGTATGTATACATATATGAGACTTACTAAATGATGGCATTCTGGGAAGAACATCACCACTGATAAAGAATCATTGAAACTTTCTATTTCTGTGAACAGAAGTAAATATAAATCTTAAAGTCATAGAATCTGAGTGTAATAGAGGACTTCAGTGTTTATCAAGTCCAACCTCCCACCCAAGGTAGGATTCTTCTATGTGGCCCTGACAGGAAGTCTCATGTCCTATACCCCTCCCATATCACATAAAAATATCAGAGGAGTCAATTTAAATGCACACTGTTCTGTTGGCTAGGAAAGGTCATTGACTGTGACATCTATTGCTCAAAATTGCAGTCTGAAGGGCCAAATAGCAGACAGAAAAAGTCATATCTTAAAGAGGGGTGAAGGTCACAACCTAGAAAGAGAACGCCCAATAAGCTTGTCAATCTCAGCAGCAAGTTGGAAGAAGGGCATCAAGTATACAGAGCCAGAACAAGAAGATACCCAAGATGCTGATGGGTGACAAATATGGACTAAGTAGATTGGAGGTGAGCACATTTGGAGGGATTTCTAAGGGTGTCTGCAGGTTCTCATGATAAATTTTTTATATGGTTCTCACACAGATTTATATAATTGTGCCAGGTACTTTTGGGGGGTCTAGAAGGGAATTTCTATCTTGCTTCTGCTAAATGATCCCTCTCTCACAATGGTAGCCCATTCCATCATTAGGAAATGCTGACAATCAGAATATTCTCCACACCCTGTTGCCTCTGGCCATAGATCTGTTCTTGCATGACACGCAGAGCAAATGTAAATTTCTTTTTCTCATGACGACCTTTCAAATAATTAAAGCAGATCCTATGTTCCTGTTCAGTATTTCCTGCTCTAGGCTACATCTCTCCTGATTCCTTCAACTGTTCTCAGATGATGTAATTTTATAGCTTCCAAACTTTCAAGTTGGAAAGGGCCTCAGAAATTCAAGTACAGATCTCCCTCTTTGCCCGGGAGGAAGATAACGTTTACAGAGATGAAATGCAGCTTTGGGTAGAGGGGGGAGTAGATTTTGCCCAATGTCATCTGGAAGTGGCAGTTTCAAAACTTAAACCTGAATCTCTTCATCTGAAGTCTAGTGTTTTCCCCGTATCTTTCAACAAACCTTAGGATCCTACTCACTTTCCTCTGGATTCATTCCAGCTTCTCAGTCTTCTTCTTCAAATGGAGCCCCTTTTGTTGAACCCACCAGCAGATGTGGTCCAGCCAACCAAGAGAACAAGGGGATTGTTACCGATTTTATTCTAAACTTCATAAATCCATTAATGCTGCTATGATTACTTTAGATTTCTTTGGCAGGCCCTGGTGATTCATACTGAACATGTGGTTAACTAAAACCATTTGTTTTGTGTGGTTTTCTTTTACTTGAAATGTGTCAAGCAAGACATTTTCCACCTTGTACTAAAATAGTTCATTTTTAATTTAACCAAAGTGGAGGACTTTATATTTAATCTTCCTAAATATCTCTTTGTTAATTTAGTATATCTTTCCACTTGGTTGAGATATTTTTGAATTTTAATTCTATCAAACATATTAACTAATCATCCATGTTTTATGATATACATAGATTCAATAAGCACACTGTGGCAAAGACAATTCTTGCCAAATATGCCATGTACTCCCTTACTTTACCCAGATGCTGTTGCAATTGGTTTGGAGCCATGTGACTTCCTCCAGCCAATGGACAGTGAATGAAGGTGATGTCACTTCTGGGCCAAGGCATTTAAGAGACAATCTGATACTTCTATTCCTCTATTCCCCTGATGCAGAGACCTTGAACGCCATATGTTCTAGACATAACCATAGGTGGAGCTTACATGAGCCTGTGGCAATACATTAAAGACATTTGACTATATTCTATGAATTCAAATTTTTATCAGCTACAAATTCGTTTCCACCCAAAAACATCATTAAAGATTTAGGTAAATGTTGAATATGTCAGATTAGCTTGATTTAGCCATTCCACAATGAATACATATCAAAACATCATGTTATACACCATATGTGTATGTGTGTGTGTGTGTGTGTGTGTGTATAGTTTGGTTGGTTGGTTGGTTTTTTTTTAGACAGAGTTTCGCTCTTGTCGCCCAGGCTAGAGCACAATGGCGTGATCTCGGCTCACTGCAACCTCCACCCACCAGGTTCAAGTGATGATTCTCCTGCCTCAGCCTCCCAAGTAGCTGGGATTACAAGCACCCGCCACCAAGTCCAGCTATGTTTTTTTTTTCAGTAGAGATGGGGTTTCACCATGTTGGCAAGGCTGGTCTCGAACTCCTGACCTCAGACGATCCACCTGCCTCAGCCTCCCAAAGTGCTGGGATTACAGGTGTGAACCACCATACCCGGCCTAGTTTTTATCAATTTAAAAAATATTTTAGTTAAATGCCTTGTTAAAATCTAAATACGTTAAGTCCCAAGAACCATGGTAATCCACGAAAGGTTTATAAGTATGGGCATGATATGATCAGATTTGCATTTTAAAGATGCATCTGGGTGGGGAGTGATTGGAGGGAACTAAGACTAGGAGCAGGGAGAAGAGCTAAGAGGCTGGTTCATGAGCATTGGAAAAGGGAACTGTGGTTATTGGAGCCATTGTGAAATCACTAAAACAAAGTTCTATCAAAGTCAGCTATTTTAATTTTTGCTAGTGTTGCTAGACTGGTGTGTTAGAGAAATGACAAAGTTCATAGTCTTGAACTTCTTGCCTGCTACTCAGTTTTGTCCTGCCACTCAGGTTTGTCCTGTCGCATTCTCCTCCTCTGTCCTCCAGCCACATGGACCTCTTTCGGTTTACTTCTGTGTCTTGAGGATTCTGTTGGATGCTTTTGCAGAGGCTCTTCCCTCTGTTTAGAATGCTTTTCTACCCTGTCCCCTTTTCCAGGCTAATTTCATGCTTTAGATCTCTCAGTTTTTTCAGAGAGGCCTCCTCTGATTCCCCAAAACCAAGTTAGATCCCCTTGCTTAAAACTTCATTGCTCCAACCCCTTTCAAAGCATTCATTGCCACTGTAATCACTTCTTACAAAATCACTTTTTCTTTTGACACTAAAAATTCCTTGAGTACAAAGGCCACTTCTGTTGTGTTTACCATTAGTAACTTAAAATAGTGCAAAGTAGATGTTCACATTTGTTATACAGGATTATCTAATCATTTGTTCTGGAAATGTGTCTAAACCATGTGAATTACAGATTTTAGAATCTTTTTGTTCTTTGCCCTTCTCCAGATTCTGAGCAGTTCCTCTTTCTTGCAGCATTTTTCAGAGATTACTGACAGTGGTTCTGTGTTGTGACAGCAAGTTCTCTCAGTTGTCTGGGTTGTCATTGCTTTAGTGCAGGGATCAGCAAACTGCAGTCCAGCGCAAATCTGGCTAGCAGCCTATTTTTGTAAATAAAGTTTTATTGGAACACAGCCATGCCTATTTCCAACTGTCCATGACTGCCTTCACACTGTAACAGTGGAGTTGAGTAGTTTCAACCAAGACCATATGGCCTGCAAAGCCTAAAAGATCACTTTTATAGAAAAAAATTGCTGACCTCTAGTCTACTATAAATATTTGAGCTCATTTAAGACAGCTAGTGCTTCCTTTGTATCACCTCATCTATATTTGACGTCTTTTCATCTTTGCTCATCTTTGATCAGCCTTTACAATTTGGAAATTATTCTATTGAAGAATTTAGAACAAAATTGACAGCTGCTGCCCATAGTCATCTGCTGACATAAATCTTCTGCCCCATGTGGTGCCTGCTCCACATTGTTCTCTTTGCTCTATATACGTCTAACAAAGCCCATTTTATTGCCCTTAGAATTTTTATAAAATGTATTTCACACTCTGCTTCTTTTTGCAGGTTATAATCTGTCTTGATTATGTACTCCTCCTTCCTACAGTTCTTCATGACCCTTTAGGAACTCACCAAAGAGCTCTCTTGGCAGCCAGACGCTCCCTTTGTTCAGAATCACTTTGACTTGTGTTATCAGAATTTTATTTTTGAAAGTCCTCTATCTCTCATTAATGAGTCTTTAGATCAGGTCTTTAGGTTATACCTGTGAGTTTTTCTTTCTCTTTTTCTGGAACATCTAAATGTTTCCAGGAGAGTTTTGAGAGCATGTCAGAAGGTCAGATATCCTTAGCCATTTCAGACTCTCAGATGACAATCCATTCCACTTCGATTCCTCCTCAACCAGTTATTCTGCTTGGTCAGTGTTACAGTTAAATTGTGGTCCCTCAAAAAGATACGTTGGACCCCCAGTACCCCCCAATATGAGTTTATTTGGAAACAGGGCCTTTACAGAGGTCAAGTTAAACTGAGGTGAAAAGGGTGAGTGTCTGTGAGCACAGGGTTCTGGAAAACATAGAGGCAGATGCCTGACTCAGAGTCTGAAGGCGGGGAGGTAGAGAGGAACGCCTTGTGGAGAAAATTCTGTTTCAACTGAGTCCAAAAACAGTGAAGAGTGTTTAGCAAAGGCACCACTAGGGGTGCTCTGGAGGAGCTGGAGCCTTCCCTATGATTTCCGTTACTCCCCGCACCCCATCACCAGCAACCTCATAGTAAAAACTAACATTTATTCAATATTCATGGACCAAGCACAGTTATCATAAGATAACTTAACAGTCATTATTTTATTTAATCATCACAAGAATCCTATTATTACTATCCTAAGTCCATAGAGAGACTGGGGTACATGGAGGTCAAGACCCTTGTCTGAGTTCACTAAGCCGAGTGAGGCACCTAGCGCTTGAACTCAGGCAGGCTGCTTGCAGGAGCTGTGCCCTTAACCTACCTTTCCTGCAAAGGAAAAGAGCATATCTGCTCTGCCAGGCGGCTTTGAAACAAGTCCTCTAGCATCGTTCTACCCACGTCAGGGCTTCAAACAGATGGCCACCACTAAGCCCTTCCTTTAGAGAAATGCTAGAATGCTCTTGAAAATGAGCCAAACAAATAAAAGGAGTATGGGAAGTTGGGAGAAGGGAGGAATCCTCAGGCTCTCCAGAGACAGCAGGAAGATTTTTTTTTTTTTTTTTTTTTTTTTTTTTTACAAGATCTCACAGTCGCCCAGGCTGGAGTGCAGTGGCACGATCACGGCTCACTGCCACCTCAACCACCCTGGGCTCAGGTGATCCTCCCACCTCAGCCTCCCGAGTAGCTAGGACCACAGGTGCGCACTACCACACCCAGCTAATTTTTCTATTTTTTTGTAGAGATACGGTTTTGCCATGTTGCTCAGGCTGGTCTCAAACTCCTGGGCTCAAGTGATCTGCCCACTGCAGCCTCCCAAAGTGCTGGGATTACAGGGTTGAGCCACTGTGACTAGCCAGCAGGAATATTTTTAATAACAAATAGCTAGAAAGTGGGCCGGGGTCAAAAGTTCTTCAGCCCTGATCCTGTCCTACTAGGAAAGTGCTTCTCAGCAGAAAGGAAATCCCTTTCTAGAATGAGACTTACTAACACCATTTACATGTAAGAGCATGTCCAGGGACACATTCAAGATGTGCCTAAGAGCAGGTCTGCGTGGGTGAGCCTCAACTGACCCATTGGTCACTCATTTCATCTCTGACTCTCCCCTTGCCTACTCTCTTTCCATCTCCCCAGCTTCTCTTCTGTGCTACTCAATCTGCCCCACAAGCCACAAAAACAACCTGTTAATGTTCGTGGCATGCAGTTTTTTCAGACCTTAACAGGTGAAACTTCAGGGTCAGAACCTCATAGCACAGCCCCAGATCATCCTCACCCCACGGCAGCCATTCAGGATGGCCTCACAGAAGCCTGCAAGGAAATCAGTTCCTAGCTGGAATTAAATAACAAGGAGCCTCTAGAAATCAAGATTTGACACTGACAACTGAAGAACTTAAGTTATTGGGCATAAGACGGCATGACAGATGCTACCCTAGTCCCAAGCATGTGGACTTGCCTCGAGCACACTGTAAGTGTTTAGATAGCTTTGGACAAATGCTGTCTTGAACTGCCAGGTTGTACCTTGGTATTTAAGAGACCATTACTCGGCACAACATGGCAGCTAATATTTAAAACAAATGGTAAAGAGGGAAGGCAATCATTTCCTCACTAAATGAAATAGGAGATATGAATCTGAGGAACACAATCTGGCACTGATTGAAAGTAAATTACCAGCTGATTAGACGGCTGTAAATACAGGGAGAGAAGCCTCAACCAGCAGCTGGATTTTGTAAGGAAGAGGGCAATTAGAGAGGGCACCGGCGAGGCAGAGCACAGGCAGGGCTCTGCACAGAGCAGACAGGGCAGCTCTGCATCCCCAGGATTACAAAGGCAGGAAGGGGTTTTTAGGAAGTGTTCTGTGAATGGAGCCTGCATGACGGGAGAGCTCCCCACTCCCACTCTCCCCGCCCTACCTCCGTAGTGAGCATGAAGAGAACTGCCAGCCCCTATCTAGCAGCAGTTAGGCTGGGTATTTGTTATCGCAACACAGGAAATATCAACAAATTCTCTTCCTTTTTCAGGCTGTACTCAATCTGGAAGCTTTTTGCTTCCTATCAAAAGCCAGGGACTTGAAAACTACTTAGATCCCTGTAGCCTACAGGGACAAAGTTCATGCAGATCTCAGTGGGAGATGCCATCTCCAGATAGCAACTGGGGCCAGTTTTTGCAGATGGCACGCGCTTAAAGATGCAAGCCTCCATGATTACCAAGAACTGAGAACTCTCTGCAATTAGCAGGAGTGTAACTGGAAAACCGAGGGCTTCTCTGTACCTTACCAAAAGACATTCCCTCTTCCTCTGGCAAGTTGGAGAAGATAATTTGGCCAGCCTAGGAGGAAGTGATTGATTGAGACAGAAATAGTAGAGAGAAGGATGACTGTGATTTTTACTTTGGTGATGGGCATGAACATAACAAAGAACAGATGGTGGATGCCTTAGTCCCACTGGTGTTATCAATTCCATAGCCCTGAGCCCTGCCCTGCTACAGGCTTGTGTAATTCTCAAGCATGTGCTGTCATGGCCCAAGGGGAGAATATGCAGCACACACCCTCCAGCTGCGAGGTTAACTCAGCAATGCTCCACCTTTGTCATCTTTGGATTCCAGCACTCAGGCCCTGGATATATCTCTCACCAGAAGTGAACACCTGGTCGGGGCTGCAGTAGGTCCAATGACCACATCAGCTGCAGTTTGCATCTCGAAGAAATGATTCCAAAGTAACATGACAGGGGACATATGAGATGATAAGTAAACAATAGAGAATAAAAATAATGGAGGAAGAGTTGAGGAAAAGGTCTCCTTTGAGCTAGGATAAAGTCATTTCCTTAGCCAGATCTAAGGGTTTAACTCTTAATTTAGAGGCACCAAGAAGTTACAACACATAGTGCTACTTGAAGCTTATTTTATAGATAACATACTTAACTGTTAACAGATTCAGTTAGCTGTTTACAGTTTAGTTAACTGGATATAGTTCTCAACCCACATGGGGTCAGTCATTTTCAACAAATCTTTTTATTTTCTCTATAGAATTCAGAGTTAAAGAACTCCTTAAAGGATACACAAAACTGTCAACAGTAGTTAAGATTTCAGTGGTCTGGGGGTGAATTCCAGGTAAGTAGTCCCTCTTATCAAATGTTTCTTTAACAATGCTTGCAGCTGTCTTGACGTGACAGCCATCACAAAAGCCAATATTAATCAGATCACTAAAGGGACACAAATAACTGACACTAGCCAAGAAAGAAATCAAAGATATTTTTGAACTAGTTTGGGGCCAACTTTTGTGTGAGAAGAGAAGAGGAATTGAGTTCACTTCATCTGGTGTTAACTGAAATAAGAGTTAATGTGCGAAATATCTTCATCACTGACTAAAACTAAGATCACAGATTAGAGCGCCAAAGGGTGTGACTAGAAGGAAGTGTCAGCATTGCAGAAAAGAATGCAAAACCAGGAGGATCTCATGTTAACAGCTGGCTGCCTAATGGATAAGAAATATGGTCAGAACACAAGGAAGGAGACTGGCGAGTAATGAAGCTGAATTTAAAGGCTTTCAACAAAGCCACCTTCTCTTGAAGAATTACCACTCCTCCTGCTGCCCTCAGGACAATTCCTGAGCGTGCTGGTGAGAGGCTTTTGTTCAATCATCCCCAGGGTCCTTCAGCTCTTCCTTCCCTGATAAAGTAGAGGTGAAGATCAATTTTACCTAAGTAAACATTTGGTTCTCACAGCCATAAGAGAGAACATTCGGTTCTCACAGAAGTACGTACAACTTCTCTTAAGACAGCTCCGTTTTCCTAAACACAGTGTATGAACCCCCAAGATCCTACAATGTTCCCTGGAGTCAGTTTAAAGTGTTGAGTCCTCTCTGGTTCTAGGATTCTAGAAGGATCAAAGTTTATTAACAAATCATATAGCAACTACGGCTGCCCAACTTTTCCACACAGTTTCATCTCTGTAACTACATCATGCTAATGCAATTACTATCAAAATTTAAATAAGTTTTTTTCATAGACATAGACAAGCTTACTCTAAAATTTAGATGGAAAGGGAAAGACCGAAGAATTGCTAAAAAAAAAAAAAAAAAAAAGAAAGAAAAGAAAACAAACAAAAAAAACTAAAAACAAGAATAAAGTGGGAAGAATCACTCTCCCCAATGTTAAGGCCCAATATGTAACTGCAGTATCCAGACAGTATGGTACTGGTAGAGGGAACAGGCAAAGCAATCAGTGGAACAGAATAGAGAACACAGATATAGCCCCACTCAAAATTCCCATTAATTTTAGACAAAGAAGTAAAAGCAATGCAATAGAGGAGAAATAGCCTTTTCAATAAATGGTGCTGGAGCAATTGGACCTAAACCAATACCAAAATCAATTGAAAATGGATCATGGACTCAAACGTAAACATACAACTATATAAGAGAAAAGTCTTTGGGGTGTAGGACTAAGCAAAGTTCTTAGACTTGACATCAAAAGCATGAGCCATAAGAAGAAAAATTTATAAATTGGATCTCATCAAAATTAAAAACTTTTGTTCTGTGAAAGACCTTGGACAAAGGATCAAAAGACAAATTACAGACAGGAAGGAAATATTTAGAAATTACATATCTAAGAAAGGTCTTGATCTAAAATATATAAAGAACTCTCAACATAAAAAAAAAAAAGGGACAGCTGTCGTCTGAATGTTTGTGTCTCTCCAAAACTCATGTGTTGAGATCTAAATCCCAAGGTGATGGTATTAAGAGGTGGGACCTTTGGGAGGTGATTAGATCATGAAGTGGAGGGCTCATGAGTGAGATCAGTGCCCTTATAAAAGAGCCCAAGGGAGCTTATCTGCCCCTTTCACTAGGTGAGGACACCGGGGAAAAGGACTGTTCTAGGAAACAGGAAGTGAGCACTCACCAGACGCCAAATCTGATCTTGGACTTCCAGCCTCCAGAACTGTGAGAATTAAATTGCTGTTGTTTATAAGTCATCCAGTTTACAGTGTTTTGTTATAGCAGCCTGAGTGACCAAGACAAGGGCTCAAGGCCTCCTTCAGCACCACGTTTTATGATATGTGTTCTGTGAACCGTTTGACTTCGGATCTTAGGGGAGGAGGAGGTAGCAGAGGGATTGGTAAAATGCCGATTCCCGTATACCACTCCAGAAATTCTGATTCCATAGATTTGGGCAGGACCTGACAAATCTGCATTTAAAACAAACTTCTTGGGAGTTTTTTTTATCATTATTATTAAAGTTTGAGAACTCCCACCATGGCCCAATCTACCAAATTATAAAGGAAGAGCGTGCTGGGCACAGTGGCTCATGCCTGTAATCCCAGCTTTTTAGGAGGCTGAGGAGAGTAGATCACTTGAGGTCAGAAGTTCAAGACCAGCCTGGCCAACATGGTGAAACCCCATCTCTACTAATAATACAAAAATTAGCTGGGCGTGGTGGTGCGTGCCTGTAATCCCAACTACTTGGGACGCTGAGGCAGGAAAATCGCTTGAACCCAGGAGGCAGAGGTTGCAGTGAACTGAGATCACGCCACTGCACTCCAGCCTGGGCAACAGAGTGAGAATCCATCTCAAACAAACAAACAAAAGAAGAAGAAGAGCAGCATTAGAAAGAAAACCTGGACTGTGATAGTTGTGCCCTAAAGGGACAAGCAAAAAGAAAGGGGATAAAGACTAGCAACAACCCAGAAGTGCTGTGAACAACAATTCCTAAGAAGTGACCATTCTCTATATTTATTAGGATGTGGAAGAAATGAAGTTCCCTCTCATACACACATATACGAGAGTACAAGTCTGAGGAGAACTTGCTCTGGGTGAAAAATTTTTTTAATTCTCATATTCATGCTCAAGGAGCAAGGCATATGTTCACAAGGGGCAATGAGAGCCCTGGAGAGACCAGGTTCTCTGAGGGTAGGACACATACTTTGGCAACTTGGGGGACACGTTCTTGAGCTGAACTGGTGTCTCTGGAGCCCATATGAGTTGGGCCTGTGGGGGCACCACAGACAGGGACCCCCGCATTGCTGATAAGTGCACAGAGGTCTCTAACATGACTTTCTACCACCACCTTTCCCGCTCACTCGCACATCAATAGACACAGGTATATTAAACGGCAGCTCTTCCTCACCTTGTCATCAGACAGTCTGTTTCTGCCTTCACCATTCTGCATCTGACCTTTCACAGGTAGCAAGAGAAGAGCCTAAGGAGCAGCAGGCAACATGCTGAAGTGCAGAGCCAGGTCAAGGCTGGGTTTGTCTGCGCAGCTGGTGAGAAAGAGGCTGTGACCACGGCTCTGAGAAATATGGACAGCAGCCAGCCTGACAAAGAGAACAAAGAACTGCCCAGGGGAAGGTGAAGAAGGTAACTGTCAACCCTTCAAAAAGTGAAATGGCCTTTAGTAAGATGAAGGCCAGCCCATAAGAGATGCCAGCCAAGATGGAATAATGCGCAGATTTTCATCTAAGGGTGGGAATGACCTGTTGGCCTGATCCAGGCACCGGGCTTCTGAGATTCCCTTCCTAGCCCTGCCCACACACCCCGCACCAGACGCCCTTTCCCCAGCCTAGGTCTCTGAGTTTCCCATCCGTTGCTCACTTGTGTCTATTGTATGTCTTCTTCGTCAAAATCGACGGGGGCTAATTAGCGGTGGAAACAGAGACTTCAGCTCATTTCCGTTCACCTCATTATTTGTTTCTCTTTTGGGCTGAAGCCAAACAACAAACAAACATTAGCATTCCCCCTGCAGAGCAGGCACATAGACACATGGGAGCATGTTACACACACCACACCCTCATAGCATGCACACATGTACACGCACACGCACACACACCTGCTCCACTGCTACTCGGCCGTGCGAGGTCTCTGCGGCCCCGCTGTCTCGGGGCATCTAGGGTAACACCTCTTTCCATTTCAGACCCGGGACTGGGAAAAACGTAAGAAATTGTATAATGGAATGGCCCTGGGCAAGCAGGGAATGGAGGTGGGAATTTCCGGAAGCACAATCCCCCGGGCCAGGACTGGTGTTAATTAAGGGCGCTGCTGGTGTTTTGCAGGCAGCTGTTTCCTCCTCCCGCCCTCCTGTTCCCCGGGCCGCCTGGGCACCGGTGCCTGCACTCTGGCATTCATTGCTCTACCGTAAGCCTTGTTTCTAGCCGTTTTCAATCAAGTGGGAGACCGTCCAAATTTCCTTCTCAATGAAAATCAACTGTTCTAAATCCAAGCTCCCATTAAGCGTTCCAGGGGCTGACCTGACTTGGAATTTAAGCAGCAGCCCTGCCCTCCCTGGAGGGAGCGGCAGCCGGGGTTCCAGATGAGGCGGGTCTGCCTCCTAGTGGCCAAGGTGCTTCACGGCAGCTCTGAGGGCTCGCGGGCTGTGCAGCCGCCACCCGAGGACACTGGGAGGAGGCACAGTAAGAGAACCCTTAGAGCCTAACTCCCCTGTCTCCGTCGCCCTCGAGCCGTTCCAGTCCCCAAGTCCCATCCCCTTTCCCTCCCCGACATCTCTCCTGGTTGCCCCACTCTGGCTCCGTCGAACTGCAGTGGTCTGTTAGCTGGACTCTACCTCCAGCTTCTGTATCGAATCCATACACCTCACTGCCAATTCGTCTTCCGGACCCTTGTTGTCGATCCTCTATGATCTCTCATTAAGGCTCTGCTGAGCCTCCTCTTTACGTATAGGGAGGATCCCCAAGCGGAGAGTCACACCCTTCCTGGAGAGGGGTATCGCCAGCCACGACAAGGCGAGCCGCCTTTCTCCCCACACGCCCAAGAAGGCGATGACCCTCCCCAGGCCGCGCTCGCGCTGAACCTCTGTTGCTGAGCTGCAGTTCCTGGAGGTGTCCTGCAGCTCAAATGTGGGGACGCGGGAAAAAGATTGAGAAGGTAAAAGTTCAAACCAGGCAAAAGTTCAAACCTCTTGGCCCTCCACAATCTGGCCTCAAGTTTCCCTTCTAGCCTTAGTGCTAGAATAGAATGATATGAAGGGTTAGAATGCCAGGTGTGCTACGTTTTAGTCACGTAACTATTAAAGGTTCTAAATTCTAAATGTCTTTACAAGGTTGTTATGGAGACTAAAAGAGGTCGCCTGAGTATCACATTTAGCACAATGCTTGCCACACAGTGAATGTTCAATAAATGGCAGCTGTCATTTTCCCTCCCCCGTTAGTGAGACAACTGGTTTGCTCACAGTTCTGATACCGGCCTCCAACTGAACTTTCCATCTCTGCACCTTGGCTTTTGACACCTTATTTGCCTGGAGCATCCACTATCACCACTTTGGTCAAAGCCACTGTCACCTCCTGCAATAAACTAATTCATCTCCCTGCTCCCGCCCACAGTTATTTTTAATCTAGCAACCAGAATTGTTTTAAGTGTAAATCAGATTATGTCACTCATCTGCTCAAATCCCTGTTGTAGCTCCCCATTTCACTCGGTGTAAAAGCCAAAGCCCTCGCCATGTCCTTGAGGCCCTACATGGTCTGGCTGTTTCCCGTCATATTATTTCCCATAGCTTTCTCCCTTGTTCACTCTATTTCTTCCACAGTGACCAATTGCTTTTGCTGGAACATACCAGCAATTTATTAATAGCCTTTGTGTTGGCTTTTCCCTCTACCCAGAATACTTTCCTCACATACCTGCATAGCTCTTTCCCTTACTTTTTCATGACTTTGCTCAGCCGGCACATTCAAAAAAAATAAAATAAATGAAATAAAAAAGCCAGCCAGGCATGGCGGCTCATACCTGTAATCTCAGCACTTTGAGAGGTGAAGGCAGCAGATAACTTGGGCCCAGGAGTTCCAGACCAGCCTGGGCAACACAGCAAAACCCCATCTCTACAAAAAATACAAAATATATTTTTTGTAGAGGACGGTGGCATACACTTGTAGTCCCAGCTACCTGGGAGGCAGGAGGACCGCTTGAGCCTGGGAAGTTGAGGCTGCAGTGTGAGCCATGATCATGCCACTGCACTCCAGCCTGGGCAACAGAGCAAGACTCTGTCAAAAAAAAAAAAAAAACAAAATAAGTAAAAGCCAATCCTGACCACATATTTAACATTTCAAACTGCTGTAGTTTCCCCCAGTACTTCCAATCCCCTTTATCTTGCCCAACTTCTCCTTTTCCATAGCACATACCATATTCCTTACTACCTTCTAAAATAATATATATAACGAAGCCAACCATTGGCAAATGAATCTCTCATAATTTGCTGACGGGAGTGTAACTTGTTACAACTACTTTGGAAATCTTTTAGAGAGTATCTACTAAAGCTAAAAATACCTTATTTTACTCTTGTGTGTAAATCCAACAAATTGCAAATCCAACAAAAAGGAGTACTTTTTGTCGGATTTATTTTGGTCATTTCTGTAAATATAATATGTTATATAATATAAGATATATACTTATATATTAGTTGCTTCAATCATATAGCTATATAATAATATAATTTATGATCTAATTGTGTGACATATAATAATCTTAGTTGCTTTAATCATTTCGCTAAACTAGGAACAACCCAAATGTCAATCTACAGTAAAATTAATAAATTTTTATTTTTTCAAACAATAAGTACACAGCAATAAAAAATAAATTATTCCTGGTATTCATTAACAACATGAATGAGTCCAGAATCTAATACTGAGCAAGAGAAGTTGGAAACCAAAAAATACCTCCTATATGATTTAATTTACTTGAAGTTCAAGAAAGGCAAGACTTTAATGATAGAAGTCAGAATAGAGCTACTTATTTCTCTAATTGGGATGTAACCTAATCTTTCTGAAAACAGGGATAATATTTATCTTGCAGGACTGCTGGGAAAATTGCAGATAATGTATATCTAACATCTAGTACCAAGTTCCTAGCACAGAATATTTGCTAATGAAATGATAGTTTGTATTCACATATGTTCTTAATTCATGTTAGTTTGATAATTGCCAAGTAAAAAGATAGTTTTACTAAACCCAAAGGTTCTGGTTGCATGTAACATTCATTGCCACCCAATAGCCATATCCCTTTTATTCCTTACTAATAAAATCCATATTCTTTTTCAGGACAGCTATGTGCCCAGCCCTGAAAGATAAAGCATGACAAGTCTAAGCCAATCAAGAAACTCTCATACCCCTTTGCCAGATATTCACTCTCCCAACTCCTCCTTGCGGCTAGGGGTGCCCATGTGCCCAGTTTTGGCCAATGAGATTTAAAGAGCAATTCTGATGGCAAATTGCTTAGGAAAGATTTCTCCTCTTTACTGAAAGGAGATAGACACACACTCTCTAGCTACCTCCTGTTTTCTGCCTTTGCACAAATGATTCCCAGAGCTATGACAACCATATTTTTACCGTGAGAATCATAAAGGTAATGACACACAGTCCTAAAATAGCAGAGTTATTAGTCACCTACCTTCAGACTTTTTGTCCTAAGAGTTAATTATCTTTATTATTTAAGCCACCATTAGTTAATTATTCTGTTACTTGTAGCTGAAATCATTCCTAACTGTGACTGTTCCCTTATTAAGTACTAGTGTACAAAAGAGAATCATAAACTGATAAGACATCTTACTGTGCTCTCTTTAATTTTCCCAGTGTCTTCGTGGTGCTTTTATGAGTCTCCTCTTACCAGTTTACTAAAATGTCATTTTCTAGTCAAATATCTTTCAGTGGTATATGAACTCACTAACAAGACCAATAACTTTCCAAAGGCCTTTAGGGCTAAGACATACATTTAAAACTCTGGGAAATTCTACACAGTTGCTGACTCCTGTTGGAGGTTGACCAACTGCTAAACTCTGGCAGTAATACATATTAACCTACATTTGCCCACAAGCACACCAGAGTGCCAATTCTGTAACTGTAAATACACTGTGAACAGTTGGTCCATCCAAGCAGGGCTCATTCCTGGTTGGCAAGGCAAATTACTATGATGTTAATAAAGTTCTAGGCCCCCTCCCTTGCATAAGCCATTTTCATGCTTGGGACCCAAGCAATGTGTTCCCATAGTCATAAGCTTTTGTAAAACTTGTGAGCTAGGTTAACTAAAATCGGTTAAGACCTCTGTCTCTTTCCTCTCCAGCTTACCGTTTGTTACACTTGCTCTTCTGTAGGGTGTTAACTACAATCGGTTAAGACCTCTGACTCTTTCCTCTCCAGCTTACTGTCTGTTACATTTGCTTTTCTGTAGGGTGGTCTTTTCGTTTGTTTTGGAGATGGAGTCTTGCTCTGTCACCCAAGCTGGAGTGCAGTGACGCCATCTCAGCTCACAGCAACCTCCGCCTCCAGGGTTCAAGTGATTCTCCTGCCTCAGCCTCCCAAGTAGCTGGAATTACAGGTGCACACCACCACACCAAGCTAATTTTTTTTTTTTTTTGTATTTTTAGTAGAAATGGGGTTTCCCCATGTTGGCCACGCTGTTCTCAAACTCCTGACCTCAGGTGATCTGCCTGCCTTGGCCCTCCAAAGTGCTGGGATTACAGGCGTGAGCCACCGCACCTGGTCAAGGGTGATTTTAAAGAGGCAAGGAGTGATTGGATTCAGCTAAGGGGAAGCTGACTTGAAGAGACATAGAGTTTGGGTTAAGAAGGTTATTTATATGTGGTTCACTTCCATATCTAAGTTATTGTTAGCTATCGTGGTGCAGGAACGGCTTCCAGCAATATTTCCAATGCTTCTTTGCTACTCAACCAATATCTGCCAGACAGGTGCAACGCTAGAGGTCATACTATGATTTTAATGTAACCTATTGTACTTGGCATTGGAAGTCTGTAGGTAATCACATAGACAAAGTTTTCAAAAGTGTGAAACCAGAAGCTAGCCTGTGGAAAATTCTGCCAATCTTCAGTTATGTAAAAGTCTGAGCAGAGGATTTAATTCTCAAAGACGCCTGGTCAAAATGGAAGTTCTGTCCTGTCGAGAATATAGATGATAAGCAGTATATGCAATTATAAACCCAATATTTTTTATTTTTGAGGTAAATCACACAAAATAGAATTTATCAGAAATCCTGTATTGTAGGACACAAACCAGTGCCAGGTTCACACTGACTGTGTCTGTTTAGTCATGTATTTTATACATCCCAATATGTTGGATCACATCGCATCCTGAAGACAAAGAGCAGATTTAGAGAAAAGAGAATGAAAAAGTATTCATCAACAAATTACAACAACCTAAAGAAACATTCCAGTGATAAAATCACCACATATATTTATAAAATAAGCCCATGTACGTAGTATAAGAATAAGTAAGTAGCTTAATGCAATGATGTTTAAAATGGATTTTACTTACTCCTCTATGTACCTTAATTTCATGTAGCTTTGCGTATTTATTCAGAATTATTGGTTATATTAAAATTCAAAAGAATTATAAAGGTATATGTAAGACAATTCATTAATAAAAGAATTACATAATTTTTCCTGGACTTTTGATGTTTGTGACGTATTTGTCAACATTTTATTCTTTTTTAATTTTTCTTCTTCCATGACAGACACGGTATGTGTGGATGTTGTAACAGGGTTTGAAGGAAGTACATCTCACACAACTCACATGTGAGAACCCAATCATCACGGCAATAGTCACAATCAGTCAAAACTGCAAATGATATTTACCAATTTGGTTACCTTGGAAGTTCTTTCAATGTCAGGCTTCAAAACGGCAAGAGTATTCACTGAGGAGAATTGAAGCCACTTTATTGAATGCCCTACATAGTTTGTTAGGTGAACATAACCTAATGTTAAAATAGAACACTTCTCACCTCAGTTTCTCCAGAGGGACTGACATTGTAGCTCTCAGGTACCAATGTGTGCATGGGACAGAACACTGTAAGAGGAATCTAAAACAAAACAAACCCTGATGTTTGGGTTTGGTTTCAACATTTAAGGTCATTTATCCAAGGGCTTCTTTCTCTCTTCAAGAATAGAAAAGATTTGTTGCAGAGTAAGAAGAAAGAAGAAAAATTCTAGTGAGAAGGATTTTTTGGAAGTTTTTGCTGTAAGCCTGAAGTCCTGTATCTCAAGAGGAAATAAGGGGTGAGGGGACACCTGAACCTCCCTCAAGTTTTGAGGGCCTTCAACACGGCCATTCTGAGAGTCTAATGTGAGTCACCTGAAGTTTGAAAGACAGTGAGCTGAGGGCTGATTTCTGCCCCAGAAAATCTGTAGAGTAAGAGAGAAGCTGGCCAATTGTGTTGAGGATGATGAAGCCAAAGCAAGTAGCTGCTACCTCTGGGAAATTCCTGCAACCCCAAGCCTCTGCAGTGGAAGGACAAGGCGTGTTCCCCCAGTGTACGACAGGATAGAGGACCAGCGATCCTGAGGCTGTGTGAGGCTCTATTAGAGAGGACCTCCTAGAAGGGGCAATGGGACTCCACAGTGTGTGGGGGTGGATCCTCTAAAGTGGGGAGCTGTCAGCAGAAGAAGGGGCATCAACACAGCTCCAGAGATCCCACAGAGGGGGTACCCCCCAAAAGAGTGCTCAAGAGAATATCAGCTTTAAACGTCAGCCCACACTCAGCACAAAGTCAAATTATGGCAGATAGGGCTGAGTAAGAAAATTCCCTTCTACTATATCTGATTCCTCTCTTTATGTCCCAACCCTAGGGGCAAGCCTAATGAGGAAGAGGAGCAGGAAAAGAGAAATGAAGGACCAAGCCTTCCTCTCTCACTGCAGGCAGCCAGCTCATACTGGGGCTGCCCAAGAAAGGGAGACAATTCACCATTAAATACAATTCAAGGTTTTAGATTTTTCCAGGGCTCGGTATTCTAATGTGTGGATTGGGCTGTGTTTGTGACTTAAAATGACCACAAGACAGACTGTAAATTACCTTGGGGTGAACTGTATTCATCCAAGGCAGGAAAAGATTACTATACAAAATAAACTTTATAGGATCAATAAGAACAAAAGTCAGGTTGTGTTTTTATCACATTGCACGTGTCACATTTGTTCAAGACTTTTGTTACATTAAGAAGAACCTATTAGAAAGCCATAAATAACTTAAAACTTTAATAATGGTATTGATCTGATATCACTTTCTGATTGTTTTTCATTGGGCTTTAGTGAAATCCATATTCCTAAGTGGCCAGATTCATGTCTCTGTCTTGATATTAATCTGAATCATTCATTCATTAACCCAACAAGTATTTATTGAGATCTGACGAGGTTAGCTTCCTAAGCTCTACTTTGGTCATGTCCAAGACCCCTACTCAAGAACCTTCTGTGAGTCCTCACTGTTTACAGCAGACAGGAATAACAGTGGGGCAGGGCTTTACCTCACCTCACCTCCCTCTCTCACTGTGCGTTCTGATATATGCCTTAGGTGCTGGGGGAGTGCCCTTACCTCCCCGTTCAACAGCCCACCCCCAATGCTGCCCTAAAAGCCACTGTGATGTGTCAGAGGATTCATTTAATTTGCTCTTACCAGAGCCCCTATCCTTTGCCCACCTAAATCACTTGGATAAAAAGGGAATTGAATTATATTTCATTTAGATTCAACTTACATTTTCTTTTTTTTTAATTTATTAAGCCAGGAATATGATATTCTCTCTTGGCAGCAGCCCAGCGATAATCATTTAAGCCCAGATCCTTTCTCTAATGCCGTATCCTGGGGAGGGAAAGCTTATGGGGATTTCATGAGTGGTCCTGGTGAAATGACAGTTTATTTATCTCCAGGGGTTATTTAGTCTCCACCTCTTGCACCTGTCCCAACAGAAGGTTTGGAGGCTTTGGGGTCAAAGCAGTTTGATTAGGAGAAGAAGGACAGGAACAGCAGTTATAAATGTCTGACTACAGCCCACTTGTAAGAGATCTTTGCAGTTCACACAAATGAAGTGGACTTCAAATGCACTATTCTAGGACAATATGCCTCCCTAGTGTCTCCCTTGTGGCCGCCATATACCCCATTTGGAAGAGAAAATTGTTCCTATGCAGCTTGTTTTATTTTTGTTTAATCAAATAAACAAGGGTTTTTCCATGTCAAAAATAAAATAAAATGAATTTTTGGCCGGGCGCAGTGGTTCACGCCTGTAATCCCAACACTTTGGGAGGCTGAGGCGGGTGGATCACTTGAAGTCAGGAGTTTGAGACCAGTCTGGCCAACATGGTGAAACCCTGTCTCTACTAAAAATACAAAAATTAGCCGGGCATGGTGGTGTGTGCCTGTAGGCCTGCTCAGGAGACCGAGGCACAAGAATTGCTTGAACCCTGGAGGCAGAGGTTGCAGTGAGCTGAGATCACGCCACTGCACTCCAGCCTGGGTGACAAGAGCAAGACTCCGTCTCAAAAAAAAAAAAAAAGAATAAAAAAGAATTTTTGAATTAAGCGTGATTATCCTTTTGCAGCTTGTTGTACATTCAAAATACAAGTATTGGAAGATAAGATTAACACCTGTATTCTGTGCTTTTTAAATTTTTTTAAAATTATTAGTGTTGTTACTCAATGTAACAATCACTTACTAAGCTACAGTGCTAAACGTCAGGGATTTAAAAGATCAACAAGAAAGGGGTTGGAGAGGGGGAGATTCGCGCTGAGGGAGTAATCCAGAGAGGCGGGTAGCCTGACCATAATCTTCAGCAGTTACCCGAAAGCCACCCAGGTAACATGATGAGGATGAAAATAAACAGAAAGTGAGAAATCTGGCGAAAAAATTAAAATGCTGCCTGGCATGGTGGCTCACACCTGTAATTCCAGCACTTTGGGAGGCCGAGGTGGGAAGATCACTTGAGCTCAGGAGTTGGAGACCAGCCTGCACAGTATAGCAAGATTTCACCTCTACAAAAAAATAAAAACTAGCCTAGCATGCTGGTGCATGCCTGAAGTCCCAACTACTTGGGAAGCTGATGTGGGAGGATGGCTTGAGCCTGGGAGGCAGAGGCTGTAGTGAGCCAAGATTGCACCACTGCATTCCAGGCTGGGTGACAGAGCAAGACCCTGTCTTTAAAAAAAAAAAAAAAGAAAAATGCTATCTTTATTGATCTAAGACCTGTAATTTCAAGACATATGCTTATTATGAAAATGCAGCTTCAAGACAAGACTTAGTCTCTTCTGCCCACCATATTTTAAAACTGCCACAAAAGAAGTTTACGGTCTGTTGGAGTAAGAGATTGATGTGTGCACAAATAAATTACAAGACAGTAAATGCTATAATAGGGCAATGTATTTTCCTAATGAACCCTTTGTGGGATGGATCAAGAGTATTCATTTTCTTCTGGTAAACAGCAATCTGAACCCAAGAGATAATCCTTTCTCAAACACCCGATCAGCAATCAGCCAGCACTAATGTCTTAATATTTCTCAGGAATATACTCTAGTGGTTTCGCCTCCTGGAAGACGCTGTGAGGAAGATTGTCCTTGCAGCCCTGAGCCTGTTGCCACTCCTTACTAAGGGCCTTATTAAGGGCATGCCCAGAGCCATCACAGTCTGCTCTGTTTGGAAAGGGGTCTGGGCATCAAGACTTATCACTCTGAATACTGTGGGATTTTCTTCTACCTAAGACAAAAGAAAGAAGCAATCCCATTAATGTGTGCTTTTCAGGATCTGTTGGGTTTTTCATTTGTGACTGCTTTGGGAACTTTTTCTGTGTGCCAGCACAGGGCTACGCACTGGACATACCACGATGAGCAAGACGGATGTCCATGCCCTCATGGATCTTAGAGAACCTAAAAGATTCTCATTTCTCTCTGAATTCTTCACAGGATAAACTGCCCTGGCATTTTCAGTTTTCTTTTTCCTCCTTCACCAGCAAGACTGACCCAAGCTTTCTCCTCGGGGGCTGCCCCCAAAAGACTAGCTCAGTGTTATTCACACACCTGCAGATAGTTGTCCAGGTATATGAATTTCAGTGCATGAAAATAACATGCTTTCCCCGTGTTATTCTCTATCACGGCACTCTGTGTACTATCTTATTGGTGCTTACAGGCTGAAGTAATTAATTTGTCTACTTGTTCATTACCTGACCTTCTCACTGGAATGTAAACTCCATGGAAGCAAAGACCTTCTTAATATTCTCAGCTGAATCCTCAGTTCCTAATCAGCCCCTTGCATGCCACAGATGCTCAATATTTGTTGAATTAATAAATACATAGAAAGAAGGAAGGAAGAGAGAAAGAGAGTCAGAAAATGTCATGCAAGCCTTACCAAAAATAGGGGAACCTGATTTCCTAAGGACTTTACATATTCTTGAATGTGTTCCATTTATAAGGGAATCATGGGTCTGGCGCGACATCTTTGACCAATGTCCAGAAGTCTACTAGAAATTTTCCTGGACATTCTCTCAGGGAAAACACTAAGTGAAGTAGTCTGGGCCTTG
The DNA here is from genome assembly GCF_008728515.1 of Papio anubis. Taxonomy (NCBI): domain Eukaryota; kingdom Metazoa; phylum Chordata; class Mammalia; order Primates; family Cercopithecidae; genus Papio; species Papio anubis. The sequence continues at coordinate 88,092,283 of NC_044976.1, forward strand.
TGGACCTGGAGTCACACAACTGGAAAAGGTTTATTAGTTCTTGATATCACTGAGTAGAGAAGGAGAGAAAGAAACACAAACTCCTGGGCTCTAGGAAGCCAGCTCCACCTGTGGCTTAGATACATCCTTAGAAATAAGAGACAGGCAGGGTTTGCACGGGTCTGCAATGTTTTCCTTTAACCAAGGCCCACATTCTAATGAAATATATTTCTTGTTCGTATAAAACCACCCTTAAAAAGATTTTTTCCAACATCCATAAGTGTGTTTTTCCAGTTAGAGTTGACATAGGCTGAGAGTGAACCTATGTAATTGGCTAAGCAAGGATGCGTGCAGACGATGAGGCCATTATTGCAAGGAAATGCATATAATCAGGTAAGTATGATCCCTCAGAACTACAACGTTGGCGTGGGTTAAGAATTTTAGATATTTGAAGTTATTGGTTTATTCATATTGTATGCATTTATTAAACATTTATTAAGCACATACTTATTCAATTACTAACATGGATGACTAAACCAAATCATGCCGGTTGGGGAGGGAAATGGTAGTGGCCACTACTGGGTGTCTCGGATGCTTAGTGGAGCTGTTTCATGATGCCATGGATTGGAGGTGCAGACGCACTGCTCCTGCACCTGGAGTGCAGTATTTCTCAGTCCATCTCCTGTGGGGTGAAAGTGCTTTTTGGTGCTATTGAAGGTACATGGGCATCATACAAAAAGCTTACATCAGAAGATACATTTTACTGCTGTTTATCAGTAGCCATCTATACGAAAATGCTGGTGAGGTCACTACTTGGATAATGTAGTACAAATGCAAACACTGGCAAGCAATCTAAATTATAACCACTTCATGTGTAAGAGAAGCACAAGGCCAGGCAGCCATTTGTAGGTAGATTACACTTTCAGTGCTAGAGCCAGAATTCACATTTCTCTGGATTTCCGGTTTGCCAGCAGGTACCATGTATGTAAGGTCCTCCTCTGCATGATACTGGGAAATAGTGGTCCTGGCACCCTTGCTTGTCAAGCAACAACAGCATAGCTGTCCTATCCCTAAACTGCCCCATGGAATTATGCCACTGTGCAGCCACTGTGGATCACTCTCTGGCATTGACTAATCTGCTACTGCTTTCTTGCTTTCTTTCTTTCTTTTCTTTTTCCTTTTTATTTCTTATTTTATTTTATTTTATTTTATTTTTTGAGATGGAATATCAATCACTCTGTAGCCCAAGCTGGAGCACAGTGGCATGATCTCTGCTCACTGGTGCCTCCGCCTCCTGGGCTCAAGCGATTCTCCCTGCCTCAGCCTCCCAAGTAGCTGGAACTATAGGTGCATGCCACCGCACCCAGCTGATTTTTTGTATTTTAGTAGAGACAGTGTTTTACCATGTTGCCCTCGAACTCCTGAGGTCAGGTGATTCGCCTGCCTCGACTTTCCAGAGTGCTGGGATTACAGGCGTGAGCCACCACGCCCAGCTAATCTGCTGCTTTCTAATGATCCTGCCGCCACTGAATGTGAAATGTAGCTCACATATGCCACAAAACACTCAGAAAGTCCTTGACATAGAGGGTACCCTTGTATATATTTCTTGACTGGTTTCTATATAGTCCATATAGTCTCTGAGAAAAGTTTCTTGATTCTCTCAGCTGGAATAATCTTTCTCACCCTGAAATCTCAGAGCACAGCAGCAGCACCACTGATGACCTTTTGTCATCTCTCCTACTGATCTTCAAAATCAGGAAGATCTGTGTGGTAAGCAGGGTAATGGCCCCCAAAGACAACCATGTCCTAATCCTTGTTATCTGTGAATATGTTAGGTTACATGGAAAGGAGGAATTAAAGTTGCAGATGAAATGAAAGCTGCTAATCTTCTGTAGAGATGGAGAGATTATCCTGGATCATCTAGGAGGGCCCAAGGTAATTACAAGGGTCCTTATAAATGAAAGAAGGCAGGACAATCTGAGCCAGAGGAGATGCAATCATGGAAGCAGGGTTGAAATGATGCAATTGCTGCTCTATGAGGATGGGGGGCTGGGGGAGCCATGAGCCAAGGAACAGGGGCAGCCCCCCAAAGCTGGAAAAGGCCTGGAAACAGATTCTCCCACAGAGCCCCAGAAGGAACCCGGCCCTGCCGTATCTTTATTTTAGCCCAGTGAGACCCATTTTGAACTTCTCACCCACAGAACTGTAAGATAATAAATTTGTGTTGTATTAAGCCAAAAAGATTACGGTACTTTTTTACAGCAGCAATAGGAAACTAATATAGTATGTCTGATTTATCTTTCTTTCCATCAGTGCCTAACACAGGGTCTTATTTTCAGATGGCATCCTATAAGCATGTGTTGAATGAATGACTACTGAAAAACTACTGTTTTATACCTATAGTTGGTCTTTTGTTGTGGGAAAATATGCATAGTATTTACCATTTTAGCCATTGATAAGTGTGCAGTTAAGTGGCAGTAAATACATTCACAATGTTGTATAACCATCACCATTATCTAAACTTAAGAGTTTTTCATCAGCCCCACAAAAACTACACATTAAATAATAACTCCTCCATTCTCCTACTCCCAGCCCCTGGTAACCACTATTCCACTTTCTGTCTCTATGAATTTGCCTGTTCTAGGTACTTCATACATGTGAAATCATACAATATATGTCCTTCTGTGTCTGACTTGCTTTTAAGTTTCATCCATGTTGTAGCATATACCAAAATTGTATTCCTTTTTATGGCTGAATAATACTAGTGTGTGTGTGTACACAAACCACATTTTGTTTATCCATTCATCTGTTCATGGACACTTGGGTTGTTTATACCTTTTGGCATTTGTGAGTAACACTGCTATTAAATTTGGTGTGCAAACATCTGTTCTTTATCTCTCCAAGTTCTAATTTTAAAAACAGAGAGAGAGAGAGATAGATAGATAATAGATAGATGATAAATTTCTGTTGAAATTTCTGATAGATAAGATAGATTTCCTCTTTCAATTCTTTTGGGTATATAACTGAAGTAGAATGACTGGATCATATGGTAGTTTTATGTTTAACCTTCTGAGAAATTGTCAAATTGTTTCCCATAGTGTCTGTACCAATTTACCTTCTCACCAGTAATGTGCAAGGTTCCAATTTCTACACATCTACACATCCTCACCAACACTTGTTATTTTCCATCTTGTTTTGTCTTTTAACTATAGCCATGCTAGCAGGTGTGAGGTGGTACTCATTGTGATTTTGATTTAAATTTCCCTAATGACTCATGACACCAAACATCTTTTTATGGGTTTATGGACCATTTGTATACCTTCTTTGGAGAAATTTCTATTCAAGTCTTTTGCCCATTTTTGAATTAGGTTATATTTTTGAGTTTTAGGTATTCTTCATATATTCCAGATATTAATACTTTATCAGATATGTGCTTTGCAAATATTTCCCCCCACCTAGTAGGTTGTATTTTTGCTTTTAAAGTATCCTTTGATACACACAAGCAAAGTTGTATCCTTTGATTCACAGAATACTTTTTTTTTTCTTTGAGATGGTGTCTCCCCCTGTCACCAGGCTGGGGTGCAGTGGTGCAATCTCGGCTCACTGCAACCTCCACCTCCCAGGTTCAAGAGATGCTTCTGCCTTAGCCTCCCGAGTAGCTGGGATTACAGGCACGCGCCACGACACCCAGCTAATTTTTGTATTTTTAGTAGAAACGGGGTTTCACCATGTTGGCCAGGATGTTCTCAATCTCCTGACCTCGTGATCTGCCTGCCTCAGCCTCCCAAAATGCTAGTATTACAGGCATGAGCCACCACGCCCAGCCTTGATTTAATTTTCTACTCTGTGTCTATCATCACATAAAGGATTGTCCGAACAGCAGAATTTGTGTGTAGCTAGGTGCTCTTTTATATGTGAAAATCTCAGACTAAATAGCTTTATTTACAATAGCCCAAAATCGTAAACAACCCAAATGCTCATCAGTAATAGAATGGATGAATGAACTGTGGAATATCAAAACAGTGAATGCAGTCCTATGTTAAGTACAAACAAGGATGAATCTCATTGACATACTGATAAGGAAGGAGGCCAGACACAAAACTACACACACAGTATGTTTCCTTTTATTATGAGGTTAGAGAGCAGGCAGCACAAATCTACGGTTATAGATGTCAGGTCTTTGGTTACATGAAGAGGGATATTAAGAAGAGACATAAGAGAGACAAAGAAGCCTTCTGGGCTGTTGGAAATATATCTTGATCTAGGCAGTGGCTACATGGGGGTGTGTGTGTGTGTGTGTGTGTGTAAATTCATCATGTTTACACAGGATTTGTACACTTCACTGTTTATATATTATACCTCAATTTAAAACCTTTTTAAATCTCTGGTTAATGGTGAGGTTCACAGGGTTCATGTTAGTATATCATAATAGTGATTTTTCCATCAGAATATAGTCTGCCTTCTTTGGGAAGTTTTCAAATGATAACTGAGCTTAATCAATCAGCAGCAAACAGAGGCTCTTTAAAAGTCAGAGTTGGCCAGGTATGGTGGCTTACACCTATAATCCCGGCACTTTGGGGAGCCGAGGCTGGTGGATCACCTGAGGTCAGGAGTTCAAGACCAGCCTGGCCAATGTGGTGAAACCCTGTCTCTACTAAAAATAAAAAAATTAACCATGCGTGGTGGCAGGCACCTGTAATCCCAGCTACTCAGGAGGCCGAGGCAGGAGAATTGCTTGAACCCAGGAGGCAGAAGTTGCAGTGAGCTGAGATGGTGCCATTGCACTCCAGCCTGGGTGACAAGAGCGAAACTCTATCTCAAAAAAAGAAAAAAGAATGAAAAAAGTCACAGAGTCTTGGAAATTTGCTTGTCACAGAAAGAGTTTTCTTGAGGATTAGAGAGAAGGGTAGTAAATTATGTGCTTCTATATCGCTGTTATATTCACAAAATAAAAATAGATTGCCTGGAAAAAATCAGCAAGTAATGAAGTAGGATGCTTTGATTGCTGTAGTATTTGAAACTATACCCTGATGGTTGCTCAAAGATGAGAGTTGTTGCTAAGATATTTTAGATACCAGGAAAAGGGATTGAAAAAGATTATGAGCACTAAAGCAAATTTTTTAAAAAAATACAAGTTCAAGTATGTGTTGTTGTTTTGATGCAGACTCAGAAGTGACATTGGGAAGGCACAAAGCAATAGCATTGGGCTTCAATCTGTTCACTGACTATTCCCTCAGTAAAGAATTGAAGTTGTGGCAGTGATCCCTGTCATACAGGATATTTGAAGCAAATTAGATTTTTAAATCATATCGGTGGAGACGGAGGTGGCTAGAAACATCAATCATCACTCCAGGTCAATGCAGCAGGGAAATGATTAGCCCCTGGGCTGCAAGAGTGAGTGGGAAGATCAGGCAATTCTGGACAAGATTCTCACACCTTAGAAGATTAGGCTAATTTCCAAAATTAAATTTATAAAATGGCCCACCAAAAATAGGACGAAAAACAGTAAAGACGGGGGCGGGGGGTTGCATGTTTAGTTCAATTCATCTTGGGTCCTGAGACAAGATAGAAAATGAATCACTAAGTAAAAGTGCAGTAGAAAAAGCACTAAGGCTTTCCACATGGAAAAACATGCTTGAGCAATGTGTGCTATTTCAAAAGTTTTCAAGATACTGTAATAAGTTAACAGAAGTATGACAAAGAAAAATGTATAGTATTCAAGAGCCAAAAATAATACTCTATAAGTGTATATTTCATGTTTTCCTCACTGAGTAGAAGGATATTTTCTTCAAGAAGCATTAATTAATTAATTTTTTTTTTTTTTTTGAGACAGAGTCTCACTCTGTTGCCAGGCTAGAGTGCAGTGGTGCAATCTCAGCTCACTGAAACCTCCACCTCCTGGGTTCAAGTGATTCTCCTGCCTCAGCCTCCCGAGTAGCTGGGACTACAGGCATGCATCACCATACCCAGCTAATTTTTGTATTTTTAGTAGAGACAGGGTTTCACTATGTTGGCCAGGATGGTCGTGATCTCTTGACCTTGTGATCTGCCCACCTCAGCCTCTCAAAGTGCTGGATTACAGGCATGAGCCACCACACACAGCCGAAGCATTAATTTTTAAATGCATTAGAAATTCAACTTTTTTAAGCAAGCAGTATACAATAGATGTGGAAGTCCTGAGGCACTATGCTATGACTTGAATACTATTTAAATTTCAGGAAAGAGCCCCCATCCCATATCTTTAAAATGAATTATTTAAAAATTGGAAATTAACCTTTTTTAACAAAAAATTACAGGAGTAACTGTATACATATTTTTACATATGTAATTTCCAGTGTCATTATAAAGAGATCTGAATAGGTGCTAACCTCAACAATAGGGATCAAAACAGAACTGAGCTTCAGTGGCCCTAAGACATTCCAATGTATTGTCTGTTTTTGAATTGAACAAGCAGTAAAGGTTATAAAGTATCTATCTATCTCAAAGAGATCATGAGAAATAGGACTGACCTCGCCTGTCACTGACAGCTTATGCATTATATGATTTTTTATTCCAGCATTCAATGATTTCAAATGTCTCTCACACAAAGTTGATTCTTCATAGGGCTCATACACCAACAGATGGCAGAATTGGCCATGTTGCTATTCTATGATGACTACAAATCTAGATCTATATCAAGCAGGATAGATTTTTTTTTTTTTTTTTTTTTTTGAGACAGGATCTCACTCTGTCACTTAGGCTGGAGTGCAGTGGCACCATTATGCCTCACTGCAGCAATCCTCCCAGCTCAGCCTCCTGAGCACATGCCACTACACCCAGCTAATTTTTTTAATTTTTTTGTAGAGATGGGGCCTCACTATGCTGCCCAGGCTTGTCTTTAACTCCTGGCCCTAAGTGATCCTTTCACTTTGACCTCCAACAGTGCTGGAATTATAGGCGTGAGTCACCTTACCAGGCGAGATTTTTTTCTTAAAATTGTTGTGGCCGAGTGCAGTGGTGCATGCCTATAGTTCTAGCTATTCGGGAGGCTAAGGTGGGAGAATCCTGTGAGTCCAGGAGTTTGAGGCCAGCCTGGGCAATACAGGAAGACCCCAACTCTAAAAATATATAATAATAATAAAGGTGGTTGTGTATACCCCTAGGAATCAGAATATCTTACACATACACATCCATATACTCTTGCTGTTTCCAATTTCAAAGTATGTTTCTGAGCTTTTTTCCCTAAAACCTACCAAAAGAAAAGACCTCACCTTCGACTATTACTGCATGGTAACAGCACAATCAGTTCAAGAAAAGACAGAGGTCACGAGTTTTTTTTTTTTTTTTTTTTCTTTTCTCACAACATATCTGACACCAAATGAGATTTTTTCCTCCCACCAACCAATTCTCCAACTCTCCAGACAACAACTGGATGTTGTACAATTCAATTCAATTCTGACACTAACTACCAGAGTTAGTGTCAGATGACACAAGTGAAAGGACTCAGTTCCACAAAACTGTCCCCATGTCAGACTTCAGATGCCAATCACAAGTCCAGGACCTCTGGGCTTCTGAGCCACCAACTACAAATCAGGGGTTCCCACAACCCCCTCCTAGAACAGCTCACAGAACTTAGGAAAACACTTTACATATTATTACCAGTTTATTATAAACTCAGAAATAGCCAAACTCAGAAACAGCCAAATGGAAAAGATGCATAAGTCGAGGTGTGGGGGTGGTGCGTGGAGTTTCCTCTGGCACCTTCCCAGCACCTTGATGTGGTCACCAAGCATTTAGGGGGTTTTATGGAGGCTTCATCTTGTAGGCATGATTGATTATTAACTGAAGCCCTAACTTTTCTCCCTTGGAGGATGCGACTGAAAGTTCCAAGTTTCTCATCAAGACTTGGTCTTCCTGGCAACCAACCTCCATCCTGAAGTTATAAAGGAGCCTAGCAAGAGTTGCCTCATTAGAACAAAAGATGCTCTTATCACTCAGAGAATTACTAGAGCTTTACGAGCTCTGTGCCGGGAACCAGAGACACATACATATTTCTCTGGGTTCTTTTTTCATAGACATCTCATTTTAAAAAGGCAGCTCTTCTAATAAAGAAAAGTTCAGAATCAGCATAAACTACCATCAGCCTTTCTGCTACAGTATAACTGCTGGATTTTCCCCATTTCCCAAAATGGTCCCCAAATCAATCAGGCCTGACCTGGGGCCAGATCAGACTTCCCTGAGCTCGGATTCTCCGGGCCCAAATTGTGGTTCCAAACACCTCCAGCCCACAGCCTCCTCTCTGCCCTTCATCACCTCTTAGGTACATGTGAGAGACTCAGATGTATGGTTTTACATCTGTTCTAAAGGGAATTCAACTCATCATGGGGGTTGGTTCACACACATAAAAACAAGGAAACTAGTGTCCTAATTAACATGTGCATATCATTTGTCTTCCACTTCTCGCAGGATCACGGGATCAAATGCTGTATATGAGTGGCTTCTGCAGTGACAGGAATCTCATGACCTCCTCTCCACTGGCAAAAAATAATATTAATAGCTAGCCTTTATTGAGCACTCACTATGTGTCAGACACTGTTCTAAATACTTTAGAATAGTGCACTGCACTTAGTCATTCAGCAAGTTTTTAGTGAGTGCCACTCTTTGCCAGGCATGGTCCTAAACACTGGGGCTAGAGCAGTAAATAAATAAAAATACATGGCTTCATAGAGCTTATAGTCTAATGAGAGAAGAAAAATAATAAACAAAATAAATATACAGTATATTAGAAAGTTATAAGTCTGTAACTGAACACAGCTTCAGTCACTGCTTGCAGAGTCCAATTAACAAGAGCGAGGTATGGTAGGGAAAAGTGACTTTATTTCCAAAGTTGGCAAAGGGAAAGTGGCTGGATTCCTATCCAAAGCAACCACTTTGAATTTTGAGGTGGGAAGGCAAGGGTTTAAAAAGGGAAGACCTGATATGGAAGGGATGCAGGAAGTGCACTGAATTTTATTCCAGTGGCTATCTCGGGTCCTAGTCCACCTGGAGTGTGGGCTGGCGTCATCTCGACAATGGCCAGGTTGTTGATTAGCCACCTTGAGGTAATCTCTGGAATTCTGCAGCTGGGTCTCCAGGCTTGATCTGTCTCTCTCAGGATTTGTCCCTGGAAATTCTAAGTAGGCACATAGTTAGATATCAGCATATAGTTAGATAAATGTGAAGGGCGTGTATACGGTGAGAAAGAGAGGGATGTGGAGTTTATTTTAAGGCTAAGGGAAAAGGCTTCTGCAGCTTGCTTCTAAGTTACATCTTGAAACCCAAGAGAAAGGAAAAAAAGTTTTAAAATGCATTTTGAAGTTAAGCTGCCACTTTACAGGCCCATACAGAAAATGATGCAGGTAACAGGGATAGGGTGTGCCAGTGTAGGATGAGGGACAATTGCCATTCAAACAGAGTGATCAGGAACCTCAGGGAAATGATGGCATATGAGCAAAGAGTCAGTGCAAAAGTCCTGGGGCAGGAGTTTTACTGGCAAGGTCAAAAAAGATGCAGTGTAGCTAAAGTGGAGTGAACAAGTGAAGAGTCACAGGGGGTGAGGCTGAAGAAGTAAGGGCAGGGTGGTCGGGCAGATTATAAAGTCTTTTATATCATTGCAAGGAATTTGACCTCAACCAGGTGTGGTGGCTCACACCTGTAATTCCAGCACTTTGGGAGGCCGAGGCGGGTGGATCGCTTGAGCTCACGAGTTTGAGATCAGCCTGGGCAACATGGCAAAACCCTGTCTCTACCAAAAATACAAAAAATTAGCCAGGCGTGGTGGCACACACTTATAGACCCAGCCACTCAGGAGGCAGAGGAAGGATGGCTTGAGCCTGGGAAGTGGAGGTTGCAGTAAGCTGAAATTGTGCCACTGCACTCCGGCCAGGGTGATAGAGCCAGACCTTGTCTTAAAAAAAAAGGGAATTGGACATTTACTTTGAGTGGAAGGGAAAGCTATGGAGTGTCTTGATCTAATTTGTGTTCTAACAGAGTCTTTGCAGCTCCCGTGTTGAGCAGAGACTGCAGGGTTAAGGACATAAGCATGGAGACCATTTAGGGGGCTAGTATAACAATCCAGGTGAGATATTGTCTTAGATCTGGATCCTTGGAAACTAACTCTGAGATGAGCAATTACATCCACAGGGCTATAGGGGGGTGCTCTTGGGAGATACTCATGTCAGGACTTGAAGAAAGCATAATAGGTCAGAGGGAGAAGCTGACCTGAAAGACAGTGGCATCTGACGCCTCAGCCTATCCTATGGGGAGCCCTGGAGCTGGGATGGCCCTTCAGATTTGTCCAAAGTTAGATTAGCTTTCCCTGACTGCTATAACAAATTACCACAAGCTTGGTGGCTTAAAACAACACAAATGTATTATTTTACAATTCTAAATAACAGAAGGGTAAGAGCCCCAAATGGGTCTCATGGGACTGGTAAGGTGTCAGCAGAGCTGCATTCTACTAGAGACTTGAGAGGGAAAATCTGTTTCCCTGCCTTTTCCTGCTGCTAGAAGCTTAGAAGCTGCCTGCATTGCACCTTTTAGAGGCCACCTGAATCCCAGCAATTGCCATCACATCTCCTTCTCTGACTCTGTCCTGCCTCCCTCTGTCATTTATATGGAGCCTTGTGATTACACTGGGCCCACCCAAATGATCCAGGACAATCTCTACATCTGAACATCAACTGGTTAGCAACCTTACTTCCCCTTGCCATGTAACCTAAGACATTCACAGGTCTCGGGATTAGACTATCACTCTGTCGACCACAGGCAAGATGGCCAGGTGTTCGTATCCATGCTTTGGCCAGGCTTTGGTTGGGGGCTGCCACTTGGGAGAGCAAGGCAGTTCTCCTCAGCCAAGGCAAGCCCCACAAGGGACACACCTGTGTGCCTTTGACAGCCAACATTCCCAGCAGGTGGAGGACAGGGACCTCAGCTCTGAAGAGGAGATACCTGGAAGGAACGACCAATATGGTAATCACTGTGGCACAAAGCAATTGGATGTTGGATCTATTTTGAAATTAGATTCAGCAGGATTTGCTGACGAGAAAAAAGGTCTCAAGGACACTCCATGATTTTAGGGACTGAACAATGGAAAACTAGACCTGCTGTTAATTAGACAAAAACCACTGAATCAGTACTACCTCATTTAATCCTTAAGATTAAACTGTCAGGAAAGTACTTTTATTAACTTCATAATATAACCGAGGAGACTGAGGCAAAAGATGTAAAGAAACCTGTCCACAGCCACTCAGTGAACAAGTGACAAAGCCAGGATTTGAACCCAGTCACTGCCCCCGAAAACACTCTGTTTCATCATTTTAAAATGATAATGGAACCCTTTCTATAAAATACTTGTTTAGGGGTCCAAAATTGAGCTTAATATTATTTTACAGAACCTTGACCTTTCACTCTGGGCCTAGAACCATGTCTGACACATGCTGAAATGCTTGGAAATACTTGTACACTGACTGTGTGAAGATCTAGTTCCATGTATAAAATGTCTGGATGTGTTTCTACTTGGCTTTGTATGTCCTTGCCCCAAACTCCACCTCTATATTAATAAAGTCTAAACTGTTTAGTTCAAAACCCAAAATATGAGCCAAGCATGGTGGCATGCGCCTATAGTCCTAGCTACTCAGGACGCTGAGGCAGGAAGATCACCTAAGCCCAGGTTACAATGAGCTATGAATGCACCACAACATCCCAGGCTGGGCGACAAAGTGAGATGCTGTCTATAGAAGTAAATAAATAAGCTGGGTGTGGTGGTTCATGCTTGTAATCCCAGCACTTTGGGAGGCTGAGGCAGGCAGATCACGAGGTCAAGAGATTGAGATCATCCTGGCCAATATGGTAAAACCCCATCTCTACTAAAAATACAAAAATTAGCTGGGTGTGGTGGCACGCACATGTAGTCCCAGCTACTCGGGAGACTGAGGCAGGAGAATCACTTGAACCCAGGAGGCAAAGATCGAGGTGCGCTGAGATCGCGCCACTGTACTCCAGCCTGGTCAACATAGCAAGACTCCATCTCAAAACAAAACAAAACAAAAAATAAATAAATAGATAAAAAATAAAATCCATGATGTGGCCCAAGCCTTGCTTCTCACCTTCTCACCAAGTCTCCAGCCTTTCTATGCTGTTTCATACATCAGCTCCTTTACCCTTCTTGTTCTCCCTTAGGCATTACAAAATTAAGTTAACTGTACTCTGCCCAGGGTGGTTGGCTCTCGACATTGCCCTGAATGCATGTGCTGGTTCTGCTTCCCTGCCACTGGGTGGGACGTACTGCATCCCTGGAATAGCTTCTCCTTTCTCCCAACCTAGGTGAATATTCCTCACCTTCAAACCCTAGATAGAGACTGTCTCCACCATGAAGGCTTACACGTAACAATTTGTTCAATTGCTTGTAACAGAAACTTAACTACATTATTTTAACCAAATAGGGGTTTGTTCTCTCACACACCAGGAAGTCCAGAAGCAGATAGCCCAGGACTCTTACAGCTGCTCAGAGAAATCACCAAGGACCAGGCTGCTTCTGACGTCCTTGTCTGACAACTCCAGCGACTGGCTTTGGTCCTCATGGTGGGTAAGATGGCTGCTCTACTCTAGGTGTTGTGTCTGGGTTCCAGGCAAAGAGAAGGGGCAGGGGCAGAGGGTCCAAGGTGCATGCCAACTGACTCTGTGCCTTTGTACCAAGAAAATAGTCGCTTTCCTGGAAGCCCCACTCACCGGACTTCCTCTCTCATCTGATTGGGTGGCTACCTCTTACTGGGCACATGGCTCTCCTAAACAAAACCGGCATGCTATTAGAAGGGAAGAGGAAATGGCAGTGCCTACCACTCCTTCAGTCTGTTCCAGTCCATTGGAACTTTACCCTCCTCTGAGCAACTATTTACAGTCTTCCCGCCTTATCCTCAGGGGATACTTTCCAAGACCTCCAGTGGATGCTTGAAACCAAGGATAGTATCAAGCCCTATAAATACTGTTTTTTTCTTATATATACATACCTATAATAAAGTTTAATCTATAAATTAGACACAATAAGAGATTAACAATTATAACTAATGACAAAATAGAACAATTATAACAATATACTGTAAGAAAAGTTATGTAAATGAGGTCTCTCTCTCTCAAAACATCCTATTATGCTGTACTCACCCTTCTTCTTGTGATGTGTCCGTGGTTGGATGTCAGGAGCAGACAATGTCAATAACTCACAGGTAGGTGGCACATACAGTATGGATACACTGGACAAAGGAGTGATTCATATCCCCACAGGACAGAGTCAGATGATGTGCAATTTCATCATGCTGCTCAAAACGGTATGTAATTTGAAACTTATGAATTGATTATTTCTGAAACCTTTTATTTAACATTTTCAGACCATGGCTAATCATGGGTAACTGAAACCATGGAAAGAAAACTTCTGATACAGAAAACACTGTATTGCAATTTGTGAGCAGCAAGAGTCCATGTGTATATCCTCCATAATAGAGTGCTGAGCATACGGTAAATATTCCATTGACTAATACCACAAATACCGTACGGGCACCATGGTGTAATGGTTACTACTTAGTAGTCTGCGTTTGAATCCCAACTCAGCCACTTACCATTTATTAGTCCTGTCAACTGGACCAAGTTACTTAACCCCTCTGTTCTTCAATTTCCCCATCTGTACAATGGAAATAATGTGCTAATACACATAGACAACCCTTGGCATCCTGGGAATTGGTCCCAGGTCACCCCTCATACCAAAATCTGTGAATGTGCAAGTCCCTTATATAAAATGGCATAGTATTTGCATATAACCTACTCACATCCTCTCATATTCTTTAAAGCATCTCTAGATTATTTACGATACCTGATCCAATGCTTTACATCACTTTATTCATGTAGATTCAATGTAGTACTCAGTGCATGGTAAATCCAAGTTGTGCTCTACGGAACTTTGTGCAATTTTTTCCCCCGAATATTTTTGATCTGAGGTTAGTTGAATCTACAGATACAGAATCCACAGATACGGAGGGTTGTCTGTACTTTATGCAGTTGTTATAAGGATTAAATTAGATTAACCCTAATATTAATTTAATAAATTAACTTCAATAGAACAGCTAGAATAATAGGCACTATGTAAGTGTCTGTTCAGTGAATACGTGATTGTCACCTATGGCTAAAACATTACCAGAAACTGAAACTCAGAATTTGACAAGTTAGAGCATCTTCACAGACTAAAGCGACAGAACAGTTGAAACCAGGACTGTTGAGGTCAATTAGGATGCATGGATAACTGCAGGTGAGACATCAATAAGGGAACCTAGTGACATCTGGGTCAGAGTTGAGGCTTTAAGGTCAGGCTGCCAAATTCAGCCACTAGCTACCTACTTATTAACTGTGTTCCCTGGGCAAATCACTGAATCTGTCTAAGGTTCAGTTTTCTCATATGTAAAAAATAGGATAAAAATAAACAGAGCCTCCCCTTATGTGTGTTTTGAAGATTAAATAGATAATCTATGTAGGGTACTTAGCATTATTCATAGTATGTTTGAATAAATGTTCATTTTGTTAAGGATCAGGACCTATAATTGAGAAGCCACCTGGGCCATTTGACCTTGGCTGAAGGGGACACAGGAGTGCAGAATGAAGTTTTGCCATGAATGTAAATCCTCCCTTACAAATCCTTCCATTTTCAAACCCAAGGCAAGAAGATAGAGCTGAGGGAAAAGGTGTCTGGCCTCCCTGGGGCATTATGAGACACAGGAATGAGCCAGTGCCCTCTAGTTTGAGTTCTGACATTGGATCCTTTTTAAAAATGGAACAAATGGACTTCTCCTAAGAAACATTTAATTCATTTATTTTCTTAAACTGGTATATCGAGCCAGTTGCGGTGGCTCATGCCTGTCATTCCAACACTTTGAGAAGCCAAGGCAGGAGGATTGCTTGAGCCCAAGAGTTCGAGAATAGCCTAGGCAACATAGGGAGACCCCCATCTCTACAAAAATATTTAAAAATTAGCCAGGCATGGTGGCTCATGCCTGTGGTCCCAGCTACCTGGGAGACTGAAGTGGGAGGATCGCTTGAGCTCAGGAGGTCAAGGATGCAGTGAGCTGTGATCGTGTCACTGCACTCCAGCCTGGGTGACAGAGCAAGACCCTGTCTCACAAAGAACAAAACCAACAAACAACAAAAAAGAACTGGCATATAGCAGACAATTGTTATCTCTGGAAGCTCATTTACTCCTAACTCCTATAAGATATCACACACACACACACACACACACACACTCTTCCAGGAAACCAAGAGGCTAAATATTTTAGCCAACATCACGTAGTTGGTGGGATTTAAATCCTAGCCTTCTAACTTTCTTTAAAAGACAGGGTCTTGCTCTGTTACCCAGGCTGGAGTGCAGTGGTACAATCACAGCTCACTGCAGCCTTGACCTCCCAGGCTCAAGCGATCCTTCCACCTCAGATTCCTGAGTAGCTGGGATTACAAGTGTGCACCACCACACCTGGCTTTTTTTATTTTTTATTTTTTTGTAGAAATGAGGTCTTGCTATATTGCCCAGGTTGGCCTCAAACTCCTGGCCTCAAGTGATGCTCCCACCTGAGCCTCACTAAGTGCTGAGATTACAGATATGAGCCACCGCGCCAAACCCTTCTAACTTTAAATTTGTGGGTTGTTACATTTCAAAACAATTTTCTCTATTATAAAATCAAGCCAATGTGTACTTCCTGTAATCTCTACCTAAAATCCTCCTCTTAAATAGCATATGATATATTGTTGCAAACAGAAATAGATGACCTAGACAGAAGATCAGATGTCTTCAATCCTATTCTCCATGTATCCCCAAGCCCGTGAGAAGTTTCAGAGGGCTACGTATGTGTGGAAGACAGCGTGGAGTTAAAGGACATTTTGATAGAACTTGGGCACTGGCCTCCAACGCTACTACACTCCACTGGCAGGCAAGGCTCACCCAGGTTATGTGGCCTAGCACCTAGAAATAAAATGGGTAACAGCCTACATGACCTCCTCTCTAAGTACCACCTGAGTCTCAGCCTCCCTCATCCCAGCACGCAGTGGTCAGGCAAGACCAATCCAGTGAAAATCAGAAATGTGGGCCCAAGAAGAGGCGACAGAGAGAGGCTGTGTGTGTACCAATGCACAGGTCAGAGCTGCTCTGGGTAGCCAGCCCCAGCCCTCAGGTGAACTCAGCACAGCCCTTCTGACTTAACCAGGAAGATGGGAAAGCGCGAGAGTGAAGAAGCAAGAGAGAATGAAATGAAGACGCCAAGTCTTCTCCTTCTTCCTTTCCCCTCCAAAAGAAAACCATCTCAAGAGCCACAAGTGGTATGGGCCCCTAAGTCAAGCTTATTCAAGCTTCACTTCTAATGCTCCATGCCCTAAAAAGTATGACCCAAGACTGTCCCTGAACACGGTTGATCCATGGTAACATCCTTCCTCCTGGGATAGTCTCAGAGGTGGGTGAGGAGAGCACCATGAGCGTTCTCAACCTACAAGCCAACATATTTTATTTTATATTCTTATGTCACTATCTCAGAACTTAACAGCACTGTATGGCAAAATAAATAATTGGGTTTTTGTGACGAGCCTTTGAAATGTCCTTCCAACTGTGGATGTGCTACACTGTCTCCTAATTCTTCCCTCACAAGCAGACGTAATCCATGTTTCTGAATGAATTTATAATACAAAGCCTTCAAAGGGTGGCATGTAAGTTCCACAGACCTCATTTTTACAACCAGGAAAGGTTCTTTCCAGGAAAAGATTTTGAAGACGTGAATACTAAGTGAGCAGTGCTATTATATGCATATGAAACGGAAACGTCTCCCAGTCTTTGGTAACTGGTGCAGTAGACCACAGCTGGTTTTAATTATGTAGAAATGATTGATTACAGTAAAAACTCAACCTGGAAAATTGCCTCAGAGTTAGAGTAAAGAATTCATAAGAATTTAGAGTTGGCAGATACCAAAGTGATCATCTTATTCACTAGTGCCCTGTGTTTTATTTAATCCAGTCAACAAATGTTTACTGAATGTCTGTTATGTGCAGGGAATGCAAGCACAAAAATCTTTTTTTAATATTAAAAAAGGTCACAGTTCATCATATGATAGCCATTGTAATTCCGGACTTTCAGAAAATTATTTAATAAGGTAAAATTAACTACAAACTTAGTAAAAGTTTAAATATTATATTTTAATAATTATGACATTGCCTACATTGAAAATTAGCAGTATACACATGTATGAGACATACTATTCATTCCATTGACAAAATGCTTGATTCACAAACATTCCTAAAATTCCTTGCAGACACACCTAAGTTCCCTCTGAGTCTAAAGCCTACAAATTGGAAATTGCTGACTAGTTCAATAAGCTCCTTTTACTGATGATGAAAATTGATAAACAACTTACATCTGGTCTTACAGCTAGTGGTAGAGCTAGCAGCTTCAACTCCTAACCCAGAGCCTCGCTGTGTCGTGCAGTTTCTGCCTATCTGCTGTCTATTCGTTTATGCGACAGAGAACACTAACTAGCCCCCATGATTTATTCTCTTCCTCTTCATCCCCACAAGTTTCAGCCGGGCACATGAGTGACCAGATGGAGACTACATTTCCCAGCTCCTCTTGCAGGCCGGCATGGCCATGTGACTGAGTATGGCCCGTGGAATGCAAGTGGAATTGATGAGTCCAATTTCTAGGTCACATCCTTATAAAAGAAGCTGTTACCACTCCACATCCTAGTCCCCCTGCCCCCAGGTTTTGCACTGGTGAAACAGTTTTGACTGTGCAGATTACAGTTTTGACTGTGCAGATTAAGTCAGAACCCAAGAGGCAAATGCAATACATAGAGGGAAACTGAACCCCTGGGTGCCCTCAATGAACAGGACCACCTTGCACTGCTGCAACCCCTTCTGGACTAGTATGTGAAAGAGAAAGAAACTTCCATTTCATCTTAGCTACTATATTTGCAAGTTCTTTTGTGGCAGAACTTTAGTCAAATCTAGCCAAAATAACATAATATACTCACATAAAAGGTTACAAGGTGAGAGGATAAGAGCAATAGCAAAATGTGCTTCTGAAAATAAGGACAGTGTTTCATTTGTATTTCTAATTAATTGCACTACATTTGATCTTCGTGATCATAGAAGAAAATTAATCTCAGACTATAGTGGCTCCCGGTATTTACCACAGTGTGGTATCCTCCCATGCTGTATCAGGGCTGGTCTGTGTGACCAACAGAATATGACAGAAGTGATCATGTGTGACTGCTGAGGTTAGATTATAACAGCAGTGTTGCTTCTGCCAGGATTTTCTCTGATAGATCACTTTTTCTGAGGGAATCCAAGTGCCATGCCATGAGGACACTTAGGCAGCCCTATAAAAAGGCCCACATGGCCAAGAACTTGAGGCCTCCAGTCAATAGCCAACAAGAAACTGAGATGAGCGTGGAAGTAGATCCTCAAGCTTCAATGAAATCTTCAGATAACTGCAGCCCCAGGAGACATCCAGTTTACCTCATAGGAGAGGTTCTGAGACAGAACCACCTAGCCAGGGAATGTAAATTGGCACAGCCATTATAGAAAACAGTATGGAGGTTCCTCAAAAAAATGAAACAGAACTTCATAGTGTATTAGTCTATTCTCACACTGCTATAAAGAACTACCTGAGACTGGTAATTCATAAAGAAAAGAGGTTTAATTGGGTCATGGTTCCGCAGGCTGTATAGGAATCATGGCTGGGGAGGCCTGGGGAAACTTAAATCATGGCAGAAGGGGAAGCTGGTATGTCTTACATGGCTGGAGCAGGAGGAAGAAAGAAAGGCGGAAAGTGCTTACACACTTTTAAACCACCAGACCTCGCCATAACTCACTCACTATCATGAGAACAGCACGAAAGGAGAGATCCACAGCCATGATCCAATCACCCTCCACTAGGCCCCACCTCCAATATTGGGGATTACAATTTGACATGAGATTTGGGTAGGGACACAGACTCAAATCATATCACATACAATCTAACAATCCCACTTTTGAGTATATCTCCACAGAAAATGAATTCAGTACCAAAGACATACCTGCACCCTCATGTTCATTGCAGCATTATTCACAATAGCCAAAATATGGAAACGACCTAAGTGTCCACTGATGGATGAATGAATAAGGAAAGTGTAGAATATATGCCAGGTGCAGTGGCTCATGCCTATAGTCCCAGCACTTCGGGAGGCCGAGGCCGAGAAGGGTGGATCACTTAAAGTCAGAAGTTCAAAACCAACCTGGGCAACACGGTAAGACCCTGTCTTTACTGAAAATACAAAAAATTAGCCGGGTGTGGTGATGGGTGCGGTGACGGGTGCCTGTAATCCCAGTTACTCGGGAGGCTGAGGCAGGAGAATCACTTGAACCCAGGAGCCGGAGGTTGCAGTGAGCCAAGATCACACAACTGCACTCCAGCCTGGATGACAGAGTCTCCATCTCAAAAAAGAAAAAGAAAAAAATATATATATATAGGACTATTAGTCAGCTATAATAAAATATGTAAATCCTACCATTTGCAACAACATGGATGAAACTGAAGGACATTATGCTAACTGAAACAAACCAGACACAGATATACAAATACTCTATTATCTCATTTATATGTGGAATCTAAAAAATTTGAACTCATAGAGGCAGGGGATAGAATGGTGGTTACCAGGAGCTGGGCAGGGGCAGGTGGGGAGATGTTGATTAAAGAGTACAAATTTTTAGACATAAGATGAGTAAGTTCTGGGTTTCTAATGTACAGCATGGTTATTACAGTTAATAATACTGTATTATTCACTTGAAATGTGCTAAATGAGTGGATCTTAAGTGTCTTCATCACACACACACATACAAAATAGTAACTAAGTGTGGTGATACATGTGTTCATTAATTTGACAGTGGTAATCAGTATACAATGTATACATATATCAAATAATCATGTTGTGTACCTTGAACATATACAATTTTTGTCAATTATACCTTAGTAAAGATGGGGGTAAAAACCTAGCTAAGGCACTCCCAATTCCTGACCTACAGAAACTGTGCTATAATAAATGTTTGTTGTTTTAAGCCACTAAACTTTGGGTTAATTCATTATGCAGCAAGAGATAGCTCATACACTTATTGAATGTGTTTGGCAGGTGACCCGATACAGAGCCTACTAGAAATGTAACATGCTAGAAATGTTGACCTACCTCACCTGGTGAACAGGTTAGTTCCAAAGAAAATTTAGTTTATGCTTCCTAATTTTCTATAGGATTAGAGGTAATAATACCTATAAACATATCTCTTCTTAATGAATTTTGTGTATGTTATTTTTGGGGATAAGGGTGGGGATAGGTAATCTCACCATGTATTACCCCAGAATCCAGACAAAAGAGGCAAGTTGGCATCAAGTTATACAACTGATTTACATTTTAGTTTTTCCTGCTATTTAGGTGAAATTAAGTTGTAAGTGTAGAAGCCAATTGTTTCATTAATCATTTAAACAGCTGTTCAATGCATCGTGACTAATACCTGGTACAGTTTCTAGAAATCATGGTAGAAGTCATGGACTCCTCCCTCTCCCTCAGTCAAAATCCAGCCAGTCACTGAGCCCTGTAAAGAGTAACTCCTGAATGCACAAGGAATTCCTCCTGTGGTATGAGGCCCAGGCTTTCCTGGCAAGGTCTCAGGGAAGGGGCTGCCACATTGCTTTTTCAGGGGCACGGAGTAGTACTTTCACTTGGGGTTCAAAGAGCACTTGAGTTGAACACACCCCTTCCTGAAACAGTCACCAGAATTTCGAACCCCCAAATCAGGACATATTTTTTGGCGGGGAGGGGACGGAGTCTCCCTCTGTCGCCAGGCTGGAGTGCAGTGGCACAATCTTGGCTCACTGCAACATCCACCTCCCGGATTCAAGCAATGCTCCTGCCTCAGGCTCCCAAGTAGCTGGGACTGCAAGCGCACACCACCACGCCCAGCTAATTTTTTGTATTTTTAGTAGAGACAGAGTGTCACCATGTTGGCCAGGATGGTCTCGATCTCCTGATCTCATGATCCGCCCACCTCGGCCTCCCAAAGTACTAGGATTACAGGCGTGAGCCACGGCGCCCAGCCCGTATTTTAATGAAGAACTGTTCTAAAAAGTCCAGGACCCAGAATGGAACATGATCAAAGAGAAATGAGCTGACCTGGCCACTAGCATCCCAGTGACCAGTCATTCATCCTCTAGATATTCCTTAAGTGTCTGCTATGTGCCAGACCTGGTCCAAGGCACTAAGCGAAAGGCCCAGTTCCTACCCTGGGGTCTTACAGTCTATAACTGTCAGCACTGCTTCCCATGCCCCCAGGGCTCCCTCAGCTTCTCCCCACACCCCACCACAAGTTGGCAGATGGAGGCAGGGTTCCACCTGTCCTTTCTCTTCACCTCCTGGAGGGGGCTTTTGAGTACAGCTGGGGCAGGGGAGGTCAGGATGGTGGGCTCACTGGGAAACTGGATGACAAGGAGTATCACTCTCTGTTATGTCAAATAGCTGTAGAAGAACTCAGACAGATATGTTTTCAAACACACAAGGAGATTAGGGAACAAGAACTACATTTTCATTCTGTATCCAAAACAATGTTTTGATGTCTCAAATTCTGTAACAGTACCATAGTCCCAGAGACTCATGGGCTGGCCTCTGGAGACCTGTGTGCCATGCAGTGTGCACACGGTACATAGGCCAGCTCAGACGGCAAGTTGGTCTTTAATGCAGATGAACCCAAGGCCCCCTGCTGGCTACAAATAGGCCTTATTTTTTCTTAAAGAGTATTTATCTGCTAAGATAACACAAATCAATATTGGGATCCATTTTACAAAAGAGGTTTGAGGAGTTTTTAGGGGAAAAACCCTTTATCATTGTTTCCATTTGGGGATAACACTCCCTACCTCATTGGTTGTCCCCGCTCTCCAATACCCTCATACTGGGTTGAATAGCATCGTCCTCAAAATTCATGTCCTCCCAGGACTGCAGAATGTGATTTATTTGGAAATAGGGTCCTTGCAGATAGAATTAGTGAAGGTGCCATCATACTGGATTAGGGTGGGTCCTAAATCCAATGACTGGTATTGTTAAAAGAAGGCCGTGTGGACCAGGCACGGTGGCTCACACCTGTAACCTCAGCACTTTGGGAGGCCAAGACAGGCAGATCGCTTGAGTCCAGGAGTTCAAGACCAGCCTGGCCAATATAGTGAAAACTCATCCGTACTAAAAATACAAAAAAATTAGCCAGGCATGCTGGCACCCACCTGTGGTCCCAGCTACTTGAAAGGCTGACATGGAAGAATCCCCTGGGCCCGGGAGGTTGAGGCTGCAGTGAGATCTCACCACTGCACTCCAGCCTGGACAAAAAGAGTGAAACTCTGTCTCAAAAAAAAAAAAAAAAAATTCATTTACTGAACTACTAGATGCTGTGATCGATGTTGATATGTTATGGACATGGTCCAAGACCTTGCGGAGTTCATCTTTTAGAAGGGCAAGCAAACATTAACTACAAAATAAGTGTAGCATTGCTACTATGAGATATAAGTACTGCTGCAGGACATTAACATGGGATTTTGACTGTGCTTTGGCTGAGGACACAAGACAGTAGTTGGCAAGTGCTCCCTTATCCCAGAGTGAATTGCTAGCTCAACTGTACAGGCTTTGCAAAGGAGGCTGTGAACTGATTTTGAGACCTCAGCTGACTGTCCTCTCCAGCCTAGGAAAGAGGTTGGAGTGTCTGAGAGGAAGGCTAGAAACACAGAAGGAAGATTTGATGGGTGGACAGTGAGTGGTTCACCCCACTTCCCTACAATGCAGAAGAGGCCATGGGCCTGCAGGAGACCTTCTGCCATTGAATGTGTCACTGGAGGTGGAGTTTTGATTGGTATCTGTTTTGTGACTAGAAATCTAAAGACCAGGAGTCTGACTGAAGCTGCCCACAGCAACAGCACAGAGGGTACAATTTGGGGAGTTTACTCCCCTGACAACAGGTCAGAGGTGCATTTTGCCATGAAACAGAAGCGCAGATATCCAAAGGATGAGCTGTGAGTTGACCTGGAGGCTCTTTAAAGGGCTTTGCCCCAAAGGGCCACTTATAAAGTTATCCCAACAGAGAGTATTAAATCCTTGAGAACAGGGGCTTCAGGGGGAGATTCGAAAGGCCACCTGATCCCCTCTGAGATTTGGGTGAGGGACCACCTGAATCAGGGAAGTACAGGTGAGAGATCCTGGGAGAGGGTCGCCAAAGAATCTCAGAGCAGCCCGTGGGAGAATTCGGAACACCTGCTGGCCCAAAGAGCACAGAGTGCAAGCACTCAGCGGAAGATTTTCAGCCCCTTAGCCTACCTCCCCTCTAACCCTGCAGAAGTCAGAAGTTGCACCTGGTGGTGGAAGGGGTGTGGAGGCGGAAGGAGGAACTGGAGCAGTAGAGAGAGAAGCTGACCATATCCCCATTTCCTACTGCAGGTTTCCTGCCCACAACGGGCCAACATTTAATGATTCATAGTTTTTATTATTCCTCTGGACTGGACACAATTAACTACCAAGAGCTAAAGTGACTAGAGCACTTTTCATCAGCAGATAATCCATGGTGGCTACTAGAGGAAACTGTCCCCTCAGGGTGGTTTACAGGGGCAATCATGGGGAAAATAAGTTTGTTTTATGACTAGGCTCTTCAAATTCTACTTTCAATTACACCATGAAAGAGAAGCACATGGGGTGCTGTAAGTGCATATGACAGAGGGTTTGACCTGAAAGGAGGAGGTGAGGGGAACACAGACAGGGCCTCGGGTAGCGGGGAATCTTAAAGGATTGCAGCAGCAGCAAAGGGGGTGTGAAGAGCAAATAAGGAGGAAGGGTAGGAATTGAGCTCAGGGCGGGCTTTCTGAATTACCCTATGGGGGATGGAATGGTTTGGGGTGACTTTCAGGTAGAGACCATGGTCATACAAAGTGGTATGTGGGCTAAAGTGGAAAGAAGGTAAACCAGAGAGAGAGAACTAAGGAGGCCGGGGGTGGGGGCCACTCATGTGATGTGAACTCTAGCCAAGGTGATGGCAGGGCTGGAGACAGAGAGGAGGGCTATGACTGTAGTCATCAATGAGCAGTGAGAAGCAGATTGGGAAGTCTGCATGAACCACAGAGGAACAGGGCTTCACAGACATGAGCAAGAGTTGGGAAGACAGGAGATTCAGACGGCTTGGTGGAAGGGTTTGGGAAAGAGGAAGTGAGTGGGAAACTGGGAGGAGGAGAGGGAGCACCACATTTTGTTGGGATGAGATCATGGGGTGGGGGTTACAACTGTAGGTCAACCAATGAATATAGGAACGTGAGGAGAGACGATTGAGTCCCTCATGGTCTTCTACAGCCTTGCTGCTCAAAGTGTGCTCTGAGGACCAGCACCATCAACATCACCTGCGAACTTGATGTCAGGCCCCACTGTAGACAAATGGGGTCAGATTCTGCATCTGACAAGCCATCTAAGTGGTTCTATACACATGGAGGTTTGACAGCTCTGCTCTAGAGTTTGACAAACAATCCTGGGAGGAGCGCTGTGAGGTTACTATTTGTAGCTGGATATTCCTTATTTTTTAGTCCATAGGAGGCTGTTTACTGGCCTCCTGGTGCAACATCTATAGGAAAATTGATTTTAGGATGCATTACAAATAAGCCATTGGGCACATGGCCACTTATAGGCTGCTGTGATGGTTTCAGTTTTTGGTTTATTTTTATTTTATTTATTTATTTATGTTGAGATGGAGTCTTGCTCTGTCACCTAGGCTGGAGGGCAGTGGCACAATCTCAGCTCACTGCAACCTCCACCTCCCGGGTTCAAGAGATTCTCCCACCTCAGCCTCCTGAGTAACTGAGATTACAGGCGCCCACCACCATGCCCAGCTGATTTTTGTATTTTTAGTAGAGACAGGGTTTCACCATGTTGGCCAGGCTGGTCTTGAACTCCTGACCTCATCTTGAACTCCTGACCTCATCTTGAACTCCTGACCGCATCGACCTCCCAAAGTGCTGGGTTTACAGGCATGTGCCACCACACCCGGCCCTGCTGTGATGATTTTAGAGACTGATCTATGGTCAGGTCTGTGGATGCTGTTTGGTGGGGATACTGTAGCTGAGTGGAATAGAAGCCAGTTTCACATATGAACAGAGTAAATGATCAGAGGGAGTAGGTACAGATAAAGCCCCCATGTATCTCCCCATCAGCTTGCCTGCTTCAGGCCTGACATCCCACATCTCCCACTCCTGCAGCCAACTCCATAGGTATTTACTGGATGTGCACCAAAGGCCAGGCAGGCACTCTTAAACATCCCCTTCAATTTCTACAGCCTTTGCATAAACCATCTCACACTTTAATTTTTATTCTCATAACTACCTTTTGAAGGTAGAAGGTATTTTCTCTATTTACAGTCCTGGAGGATTTACCCTAAATCACAGAGCTGATTAGTGGCTGAGCTGGGATTTGAATCTAGGTTCTCTGACTTCAGCTGATTTCTGCAGAAAAGGCAGGTTTGTTTATGAAGCGGCTTATTATTTATGCCATAGATATTAGAATTTGCTGAGCCATGACGTGTTATAAAGTGTTTGGTTTCCTAATTACATAAGCAATATGATTTAAAATGCAGAAAAAGGCCCTGTCAGTGACAATCTCCTTTCTGGTCCTCTCTGACCCATCTCATGGGATATCACAAAGCAAGAAGCACCACAGAAAGAAGAGAGGCCCATTTCAACGGGCTTGTGCAGAGGCCCTGAGGCCCTTTGTGAAGAGGGAACACTTAGGAAAGCTTGGACATGGCTTTTCTGCTTCCTCACCTGGTGGAGTGGCGGCTTGGCAGCTGCATGGCTGTAAAACACCACTCTCTGGTCACTCTGATTCTAATTGAATACACAACACACTAAACATATTGCTGGCAGGAGTCTTAATTTTAAAAAACAAGAGAAATGTGGGAGGAATGAGCCAGCTTGTTCCATCACTTTCCAACTCTCTGCACCTGTTCTTCCACGTGATTCTCATTGTCCTCCTCGAGGGACTCCTGTGTAGTCAGGGAGACCGGGCTAGGAAAGAAGTGGAGGGAGGCCCAGAGCTTCTTTTGTCTGCATTGTTTGGCAACCTGAGCTCTTCCTTTCTGTTACACAGCTTGAACATGAGAGTTGTTTTTCAAAAGCCAGGGGAAATAGCACTGAAGGGAGGCTGCCACTGTTGATATGGAAGGTACCTCTCCCATCAGCCCTCTAAATGCTTTTAAGAAAAGGTGCCAGCTAGCTCCCATGCGGTATTTGCCTCAGTTGCTTACACAAGTCTACCAGAAATGGAAGGGATGGCTTGGAAATCAAAGTGAAGAAGCCTATTTAAATCTTTATTACTCAGCCCCAGCAGCACCTACCAGAGCACACAGCTTTTTGCTCTAGCAATGGGCTCAGAGTGTCTCACTGGGCTTCCAGCTGTGTTTTGTTTTTATTTTTAAAGGATATGATGTGATGTCCTCAACCAGAGTTGAGGACCCAGTGACAAGGAGAGGCTGTCCTGCCACTGGTCCTAATGTTTAGTCTTTACTCGGCAGAGCACAGGGGCCTATGCCGGGTAAGCCAGTGGCAGCTCTGTGAGCACCATGGTCTAGCAGACAGAGAATTCCAAATCCAGAAAATCTAGATATTGGGTGCTTTTTGTATAATCACCCTGTTTGTGTAGCACTGGCCTCTTAAATCAATTAGGCTATTGAATTTCTGAGTTGGCTATTTAAGTACATTGCCAGAAAAACCTCTAAACCAAGCATGGAACTTAACCTGTCATTCTTACACAATCTGAGGCCTTCTGATGATTTTCCCATTAACATAACACATTCCTAAAATTAAGGACATAAGATAAACAGCAGGTCCAAAAAGAATTCCAGGCTGGGGACAGTGACTTATGCTTGTAATCCCAGAGATCTGGGAGGCCAAGGCAGGAGGATGGCTTGAGGCCAGGAGTTTGAGACCAGCCTGGGAAACACAGCAAGACCCCATCTCTACAAAAAATTTTTAAAATTACCCTGCTATACTGATGCATACCTGTAGTCCCAGATACTCAGGCGGCGGAAGCAACAGGATAGCTTGAACCCAGGAACTAGAGGCTACAGTGAGCTATGAATGTGCCACTGCACTCCGGTATCAGTGATGGAGCAAGACCTTGTTCCTAAATAAATAAAGTCCATAAAAGTTTCTAGGAATGAGGTTTTGATTAAATGAAAAATCATTTAACTTTTTTCCTTAGCTACTTTACCCATTAAGAACTAGAATAAAATTGATTAGAGAAAAATAATAGCACCCATATATTGATCTCTATGTGCCACGCCCTGTGTTAAGCCCTTTCATACATTTCTTATTTAATGCCCACAGCAATGTTGACTTCTCTTCCTGTTAATGGAAATGTGGCTTAGATCTACCTAAATTTACAGGAGCCAGTAACCGGTGGGAATGGGAATAAAACTAACATAAGTCTGTGTTTAAAGCCCTTAATTCCCGTGCATCATTTGTAAAAAGATGACTGGAAGGGGTCTTTATTATATTTTATTTTGAGACACAGTCTCATTCTGTCACCCAGGCTGGAGTATAATAGCATGATCTCGGCTCACTGAAACCTCTGCCTCCCCATTTCAAGCAATTCTCTTGCCTCAGCCTCCTGAGCAGCTGGGACTACAGGCATGTGCCACCATGCCTGACTCATTTTTGTATATTTAGTAGAGACAGGGTTTCACCCCGTTGGCCAGGATGGTCTTGAACTCCTAACCTCAGCTGATCCGCCCGCCTCAGCATCCCAGAGTGCTGGGATTATCACAGTCATGAGCCACTGCCGCCGGCCGTGGCACTCTGAGATGCACTCTGGGATGCTGAGGTGGGCGGATCAGCTGAGGTTAGGAGTTCAAGACCATCCTAGCCAACATGGTGAAACCCTGTCTCTACTAAATATACAAAAATTAGTCAGGCATGGTGGCACATGCCTGTAGTCCCAGCTGCTCAGGAGGCTGAGGCAGGAGAATTGCTTGAACTGGGGAGGCAGAAGTTGCAGTGAGCCAAGATCATGCTATTATACTCCAGCACTTTGGGTAATTTTCAAAGTATTTTGTGAACAGTATCTTTTTTCGAATGTCTTAATAATTCAGTGAATAAGGCCTACAAGGCCTTTTTACCATTTTGCAGATGAGGAAACTAAGGCCCAGACAGGTTAAATGATTGACCAAGTTTCCAGAACTAGTAAATATTGGAACACCAATAAAAATGTACGTCTTCTGACTCCTCTTCCAGTGTGAGATCCGTTCCTCTCACCACCTCTCCATATAAGCAAAGAACCATGGGCTGAAAGAGACCTGAGTGATCATGAAGTCAACAGATCTCATTTTTAATTTTCAGAAACTAAGATCCAGAATGGGGGCGTTCCTTAACACCCAACTAGCCAATAACAGAACTGGCCCCAGAAATTAGGGGCCAGTCACCCAACTAGCCAATAACAGAACTGGGGTCACCCAACTAGCCAATAACAGAACTGGCCCCAGAAATTAGACTCTCAACATTTGCCACTCTTTCAAAAAAAAGAAGAAGAAATTTGCAAGCAAAATCATCATCATTAAAAATCATTTAAGGGAAATATTTTGCCAGTTGCTTTGGAACCATGAAAGAGGAAGCTTTAGGATGAAGCATCGTTGGTTCTTGAGTTCTATCCTCAACCTGCACAGTAGTTACCAAAATATTTTGTTTCAAGAATAAATTTGCTCATCAGTCATTAATATTATGCCTGTAAAGTCACAAAGCAATTTTCCTCGGTGTTGATGTGTAACTTGCTATTAAAGATGTTTTTATGTAGGCTATAAGAGCCTTCAAAGGACAGTGTGCCTTAAATTAGAAACTTGAACTGTTCAGAGACAGAATGAGTCATTACAGGATCTGACACTAGAGGGCGCTCCGTGAGAAGGCTGGCTATACAAACAGGAGGCCTCTTGGAACAGCTGGAGCCCCAAAACGGAAGCCAAGAAGAGAAGAAATAAACAGTAAAAAGATACAGTAGCATCCGTGAATCCGATGTCACAAGTCACACGATGGGCAATGAAAATGGCTGTGTCTGTGTGTGTCATTGTATTTTGGTTTTGGTTTTGTTTTTGTTTTAATATAGCCTTAGTCCAGAATAGGATTGATTTTTTCATGTGGATACCATAAAATCCTCACAACCTTGAAAAGTATTACTAATCTCCACTTTATAGGTTAAGAAATCAAGGTTCAGTGAAATTGAGTGATGTGCCCAGGGTCATAAATGCAAAAGTAGTGTACTATTAACTCCTACCAATAGCATTTTCAAAGCAATAAGGTTTTGATTACTGAAGAATATGTAATAACACCTATTGTCTAATTAAATGCCTTTCATTTGCAGAATTCCTTAGAATTTCTTTAGTTAAAACTGTTATTCCACAACCTTGTCCTTCCACTCTAGCCAGCCCAGTAATTTTTTTTTTTTGTTCATAAATATATCATTCTGGAGTCTCTTAGTGACTTTATTCCAACCTCACTTACTAGAAACATCCTCTTTTCTTCCTCCTCCTCTGAGACCATCTAACCTTCATGCCATAGGGTCTGCACTGGCACCTCCTGTGGCCCTTACACCTCTCCTCTCTGATCCTGACTGTAGGGACTTCTTGAACCATAGTAGGTGCCAGATAAATACTGGCTGACAATGGTTCTCAAACCTTAATAGGCATCAGAATCACCAAGGGTGCTTGTCAAACTTGAAGATATTCAGACCTTACCCTAAGAAATTATGACTCTCAAAGTCTGGGATAGTATCCTTGCACATTTAACAAGCGTCTTGGCTGATGCTTACATAGGTAGTCTGTGAACCTCATCTTGGCAAAACACCTCTTGTTGTATTCTTCTAATTATATGATTTGCCATTTGTTACTACTACCTGAAACATTTTCTCAAGCTGCCACACTTCCATACATTTTGTTTCTGAAGGGTAGAAGCTCTTAGAGGGCAGAGACCTCATTTTCTGTTCTTTCCTATTCCTCCCTTTCATAGCCATCAGATCCCCATCGGGTTGACAGTTCCCCAGCACTTCTCTTCACCTACACCATAACTCTCCCCCCATGCCCTTTACCTGTGTAGCTCCCACCCCACTTCATGGCTCAGTCTGGATGGCTCTAAGTGATCTTATTGCTCAAGTCCAGGAATGCACTCCTGCCACATGTTCCCAAGGTACCCTCCACCTCTCCCACCAGGGCATGGCACATGATGCACACGTCTTTGCCTTCCCTTAGAAACTTTATTCCAACCTCACCCACTAGATACTTGCCGTACCCTCTTTGTGAGGACAGGACCTTTGGTTTTCTTATCCCAACTCTAGAAACAGAGCCTGATATTGGATAAGCACTTAATGATTGTTTATAGGTAAGTGAATGAACAAAGTGAGAAGAATGATTAAAGAGAGAAATACAGAGAAGAAATACTGTTAAAAATTACCTTATTTCAAAGGGCATGTGAAGTGTGGGGACAATGGCCTTTGGGGTTAGAATGGGGCACCCAGGGATGGCCAAGGGGAGCTGTAGAGCCCGGGTTACTTCACTAACTTCATTTTCCCTGTGGATCTAATACGGTTCAATTAATACATATTTATTGGGAGTCTTTGATGTGAAAGCCACTACACCGGACACTGGGAAGTCAAATATGTGTGAGACATAGTCCCTGAACTTAAGGGTGTGATATTTAAAGTGACACCATTTTGTGATCTATATGCCAGTGTGTTTAACTATTAATAGGAAACAAGAGATGACGCTATTCCACTCTGAGGAGAGTTCAAATGATTCTGGGTCTTATAATTGCTACATGATGTAAGGTGAGTCTTAAGAAGCAATGAAGCACAATGCGGGGTAAAAAAAAGACAGGCTTTAAAGACCCACAAACCCATGTTGAATACCGTAGCTGCCTCTTGTTACTAGTTATGCTACCAGCAGCCTGGGCTGCCTGTGTAACGTAGGTCTAATAATAATAACACCACTTCTGGCACATATTAGCAGTGGTTAGCATGATGTAGCACTCTGCTAGGCACTTTCCAAGTATTCCATATTTAATCCTCTCAGCTATCCAAGTGCCACTTCTATTCACATTTTACTACTGAGGAAATTGGCTGTCATAGACTCAAGGTTTGTGATCCCCCAAAATTCATATGTTGAAGCTCTAACTCCTGCTGTGGCTGTATTTGGAGATGGGACCTCAAAGAACATATTTAAGGTTAAATGAGGTCATAAGAGTGGGGCCCTGATCAAACAGGTTTAGTGTCCTTATTAGAAGAGACACTAGAAGGCCAAGCACAGTGCCACACACCTATAATCCCAGCACTTTGGGAGGCTGAGGTGGGAGGATCACCTGAGCCCAGGAGTTTGAGACCAGCCTGGACAATACAGTGAGACCTTGTTTCTACAAAAAATTTAAAAATTAGTTGGGTGTGATGGTGCACCTGTAGTCCCACCTACACGAGAGGCTGGGGTTGGAGGATTGCTTGAGCCTCGGAGTAGAGATTGCAGAGTCATGATTGTGCCACTGCACTCCAATCTGGGAGACAGGGCAAGACCCTGTCTCAAAAAAAAAAAAAAAAAAAGAGAGAGACCCAGGGAAAACTCTCTCTCTTCATCCCCTCCCCTCCAAGAAAGGACATGTGAGGTTTTTGCACCAAAGAAAGGCCTCATGAAGACACAGTGAGAAGGCAGCCATGTGCTACTTAAAGACAGGCCGCTCGCCAGACACCCAGACACCAACCCTGCTGGCATCTTGATCTTAGACTTCCAGTCTTCAGAACTATGAGAAAATAAATTTCTGTTGTTTAAACCACCCTGTTTATGGTATCCTGTTATGGCAGCCGAGTTGAATAATATAGCTCAGAGAGGTTAAGTAATTTGCCTAAAGTGACCCAGATATCAAATAGTACAGTCACGATTTGAACCTGGACGTGGCTGATTAATAAATGAGATAATGTAGGTAAAATTCCTGCATGGTGCTGACAAATAATAATCTCTTAATAAATGGTTTATAATATTCACATGCACTCCAGAAGTCAGGCCCACAGAATTATTGCTGTTAGTTAGGGTGAGTTACTATGAGGATGGCTCAGCAAAAGAGCAAGGAGGGCTAGGCTCCAGAGCCCGTAGCATGAGCCAGACACAGGAAAGGAGCCTCCTTGGCCACCACCAGTGCTTGTGCAACTCCTCCTGCACTGAGCTTCCTTGGACTCAGGAGCTATCATCCAGATCTGTGGAACCCTAACGTCATAGGGTTACAAAGGCCTCACAGGTCATCCAGGTCCACAATCTGGTGCCTGCATACCCCTACCACATCTCTGCCAAGTGACTGCCGCTGCTTTAATCTCTCACCTGATGGCCTCTCAGTATGGTTCTCAGGCAGGGAAGGCGGGGGTTAGAGCCCAAGTCCCAGAAGTCATCCCTGGATGACACTTTCAACATCTTCTAAGTCAACCCCATGTGTTCCACATGACCTGCCCCGAGGGGGAATAGCAGGGACTTAACCTAGGGAGAGGCTGGAGCTTTTCCCTCCCTCCTATAGAATGAGTCATTCCTTCCCAACCCACTTTTCTCATTGTCCTTCCAGGAGGCAGTGAAAAAGTTCACATATTTGGAAATCCAAATGAACGCTGATACAAACAAAAGGGCCCCTAAGTCACCGGGAACTGGTGTGGTGGGCATCACCACGGAGACCTGGGAGGCGGTTGTCAGAGGAGAGCTGGCTCAGATGTCAGAGATGCACAAACTTGCATATGCTCAGTCCACAAGCAACACCCCCGCAGCTGGCATCTAAACCCTTGGTAGAGCTCCTGGCTACAGAGTGCTCATTGATGAGGAAATTTCATCTCCCAGGCTCTCCTTGGCTTTCCTTTCACTGATACAATGTATTGCAGCTTGAAGCCTCCTACCTTAGCTTTCAGCACAGGGGGTCATTAGTGAGGGGTAGTGCTGTATTCACACGCTGGTTACCTGTTTGTCTTGTCTTCTCTTTTTTGACAACACACAGCAGGCAAGGCCTTATCATCCTTTGATGAGTTAGGACAGCTATCTTCTTCAAAGGGCTGAAACCTCAAAATGAGATGGTCCTTTAGATTTTTCCGTCCCAACTCTTTCATGAAATTGTACCAAGATCCTGATTTCCTAAGCAGACATGGGTGAGGAACTTCATCATTACCGTTTAATAGCTTATATGTTAGTAGGTGCTTGGTAAAATCCACATTGAACGGGACCTGAATGTGAGTCCATCCTCGGAGCCACTACTCTGCCCCTCAAAGTTTCTCTCTCCTAGCCCTCCGGCTTTCCCTTCCGGCTGGAGTTCTGCCACTGCTGCACGGCTGTGAAATTCAGTTGTGAAAACATCTCTCCAGACCTCATCATCAGTTCTTCCTAACAACTCTAAGCCTCTAATACTTGTGCTTAGACTATTTTTAACTTGTCCTTTCTTTTAAAAATTTACACCAAAGGAGCTTAATGAGCCCCATTTAACTTTTTGTAGAAAAAGAGAATTTGCAGACATGAACCAATAAGTGCTACAGAACACCACGGTTAGCTGGCACGCCTCCGAAAACCTGCCTTCTCCCTGTGCAATACAATAGTTTATTTTTGGACAGCAGCCTCCACACAACATCACGAACATGCAACATTGGGGTTTAAAATGAACCTTAAAAGAAAGTGAAGATTTAGGTGGAGGTTTAGAGAAGGAACTCAGGGTTGCAGAGGGCAGGGTGTGGGAAGGAGGGATGAGTTCCTGGGCAATGAGAAGTCCTGGCTGCCCAAAGCTGCTTCCAGCATCTTGCACCTCCAGATTCTTTATCTTTGCTTTGAAGCAGCCAGGAGTATGAATGATATGAAGCAAGTGGGAGAAAATAAGCAACATTTCAGATTTTTGTTCATTATCATGTAAAACTAACACACACACAGACGCGCACACACCACCACCACCACCACCACCAAAACCAGCAACTAACCAAACAAAAAAGAGCTCGAGCTCTTGCAGAGAATAAAACACTGTGGCAATAAACATTTTCGTCATTCATCCATCCAAACTCAAGAGTCCCTTTGGGTCAAAGTTGATCCTAGAGAATCGTTCTCAACTGTCCTACAGGCAAGAAGTCCAAGTCATAAATTACAGGACTGCCCCCATTCATGTCACAGCAGTTAGGACATGACCATTTGCCCTCTGGATTTTAACTGAAGTATCATGGAGGTCTTTCCAGTCATGAAAGTAAAGCCCTATTCTTACTGGTGCTCATACCCAACCATGCTGGTTGTTCCAAAGTCGCCTGATTCCTTTCCCTATTATCACCGTGACCTTCTAAATTGGGGCTCAGCCATGCCTTTACCTAATGGGGTTACAATAAACCCTCTCTGACCAGGGGTTTCTGAACGCAGTGTGAGGCACGCAAACACAGCCTTATTTAACTGCTACTGGTGTGTCTAAGGTCTGGGGACGAGAGGGAGGAACTTAAGACTTCATCAGAGGAAGACCTTCCTCCTTGGATAATTAGCCCATTCTCTCTGAACAGTGTTAGTGTTATAATGTACCATTCTTTAGAATTTTTCTTTAGAATCCATGTTATTTCAAGCATTCTATGATAACTCAGAAGATAAAAGTGTTTGCTCAAAGCAGGACAAAGTACTGTCTGGCTATGTTGGCTAAAAGAAAAGATTCTTAAGATGCTAAGAAATGAAGGAGAAATTTGTACATGACAGGAATATTTTTAAGTTTATTACATAAAAAATTACTTGTGATCAAAATGAGTGTGAAGTATTTATTCATGATGTATACAACTTTGATTAATTAATCAAAAGGAGACAGGATAAGAAGAGCAATTCTTTTGAGTTGCCACTCAAGTCTAGTGCTCATAATGAAAAAGGCAAAGAGTTTCGTGTTTAGACTCTTGATGAGAGGTTAAAAAGTCAACAAACCTCCATCAAAAAAAGCAATTTTCTGAGTTCTTTACTTGCATGTTTGCTAGTGAGGCAAAAGCAGCCAAGGCTTTTGCTTTATGCACAGTGTAAACAGAAATTGTGTAATCCTTATTCAGTGGCTCATTGAATTTAGGTCTAGAACAGGCCTCATTGCTTGTCTCATGCTACATGATAGAATGGGCATGAAGACAAGCTCCGTGCCTGTGCTCATACTGTTCCCTCTGTTGGTAGAACCTTCCCTGTCTTATCCACTAGGTGAACTTCTATTCATCTTCTGGGACCCAGCAAAAAATACCATCTCCTCTCTGAAGGCTCCCTTGATGCACCCAAGGCAAAGTATAATCTTTCTATCTGAACGTCTGTCTCTCCTTACAGACTGTGGCCTCATAAAGATGCAAGAATATGCTTTATTGATATGGGCATTTCGAGCACAATGGTTGGCTCACAGTAAGCAAGTACTCAGTAAAGGTTATTATTGATCATGTATATAAATAAATGCTTTTTGAAAGCATGCATATATGGCAATGACAAGGAGAACAAATAATAACAAGAATTGAATGTAGGTATTATTTCATAAATTAATAATCACTGACTCATCACTGGGCCAGGCAGTGGGGGAGACTGAAGAAACTTAAGACAGAGTCTAGGTCCTAGTTGGGAGAGTTGAAAGAAACCTACATGAAATAGCAGGGAACACAAAAAGCAATACGTGATTGCATCTTACAGTGAACGCTTCAGAGTAGTGAGGGTAGGTGTCAGAGCTTTGAGTTCTAGCCCTCTCCAAGAGGATTACCCCGATCCAATGTTTACCACTCAAACAGCTGCCAGAATCCTTTTCTGGGTTGTTCCTCACCCTACTTTGCACTTTGTTCTGGATGGTAAAAGGTGCTGGAAATCTAGGCATTTATGTGAAATCTCCTAATTACTAAATATCAGCAACTCATATTAAAAATCTTAGAACGCCGTGTAGTGAAAACACATTTGTAGGCCTTGGGCCTATAAGCTTGTCAGCCAGGTGTCACACAAGAAAAGAAGAAAGACTAACATAGTTAACTCGTAAAACTCTTACTCCATTTGAAAGAGAAGGAAGATCAGATTTTAGGAGATAGGTCAATGTTCCTGAGGAAAGTGTCAGGAGAACTATTTGTTGATATGCTGGAGATAAACTTCCAGGGGATATCATAGAGGCTCAGGAATGGGAGGCAGTTGGTCAGCTAGTCTCGTGAGTGGATGATTTAGACTCATGGTCTCAGCCCCCTTTATTAGTAAGGGTTCTCTCAAGAAATGGATCTAATAGTGTATTTATATAGAGAGATATGTAAAAGAGAATTTATGATGGGAATTGGCTCATGTGATTATGGAAGCTAAGCAGTCCCACGATCTGCCTTCTGCCAACTCGAGAACTGGGCAAACCAGCGGTGTAATTCAGTCTGAGGCCAGAGGCCTGAGAACCAGGGGGAGCCGATGGCATAATTCTCAGTCTGAGGCTGCAGGCCTGACATCCTAGGGGGGCCGTTAGTGCAAGGCCAGGAGTCTGAAGGCCTGAGATTCTGGAGTTCTGATGTCCAAGGACAGGAGAAGATGGCTGTCCCGGCTCCAGAAAGGAATTTGAATTCGCATTTCCTTTGCCTTTTTGTTCTATCTGGACTCTCAACTGATTGGATGGTGCTGACTTTCATTGGGTGAAGGTGGATCTTCCTTACTCAGTCCACTGAGTTAAATGCCGGTGTCTTCCAGAAACACCCTCAGACATACCCAGAAATAATGCCTTACCAGCAATCTGGGTGTCTCTTAACCTAATCAAATTGACACCTAAATGTAAGCATCACACTCCCCTTTGGCTTAGGTTCCCTGCCTGAGCTGAGCAAGGGCTCCAACTTCGAGACTGATCAGCAACAGGAGACAGGACTGCTGCCTTCTTCTGTGCATCTGTGTTGCCCAGGGAGCCACTCACGTTAGGATGACGCCGACTTTTAGTTCCAGGGCTACAACCTCTCAGTCCGAACTTTACTTTCAAATCATCTCCAGGTTTTGCTGCTTTGAGAAGCTGTGAGGTGAAATATCAAACAATGCTCAGATATATTAATCTTTTAAAGCCAGAATGCTAGAATTTCACCCATGAGTAAGAAAACTCCACAAGCTGGCTTCTCTCTTCCTGTTCCTACATTCCTCTCTCCAGCGCAGGCACTGCTCAGCCTCATCTTGACATTTAAGGTTTCTGGCTGTGCTCATCTTCTCTTCCCACAGACAAGAGCTATGAGGAGACATACTAACAAAGTAATTTCCATGTGGATTTCTAAACATTCAACTCACCATTTGGAAACAGCAATTACTCTTCCTCTTTTCAAGTGACCATACAAATCAGTTTGCTTTGGGACTTTTTAATTTTTTAAGAATTGCTCAATTCTTTTCTTATGGTGATTTTCCCAAGGATTTTTTTTTTTTTTTGCCATTTCAACTTTCAGTTGGAAAAACTTAGATTCCCACTTGCTATTTTATGTCGTTCTTTTACTCTCACTTAAACCTTTTATTTTAGCCAATTAGAATACATAGCAGCCTTGCTGCACAACATGAGTTTTAAAGTAAATAATATGTTACAAGAAAATGAATGTTTAATCTGCTCTTATTCTTTTCACTACTGTGTTACTTTGTTTAAATATTTTCCTTAATTAGAATATAATTTAGGACTTTGGAATTACTATTTAGAAATTTTGTTTCTTGTTAAGTCAGATCAGATTGTTTTTCCTTATAAGAGATTAGCAAAAATTGGCCGGGCATGGTGGCTGGTGCCTGTAATCCGAGCACTTTGGGAGGCCGGGGTTGGGGGTGGATCACCTGAGGTCAGGAGTTCGAGACCAGCCTGACCAACATGGAGAAACCCCATCTCTACTAAAAATACAAAATTAGCTGCGGCGTGGTGGCACATGCCTGTAATCCCAGCTACTCGGGAGGCGGAGGCAGGAGAATCGCTTGAACCCAGGGAGGCGAAGGTTGCAGTGAGCCGAGATCATGCCATTGCATTCTAGCCTGGGCAATGAGAGTGAAACTCCATCTCAAAAAAAAAAAGAGAGAGATTAGCAAAAATGGTAATGTTTTCCACTAAGTTTCTTCTTCTGCCATGTAAACGACTAGGTGCTGTTTTAGCAATAGGTATATATGATTTGGAAACTCTGAGTATGAATACCTTTTTTCAATTAACAAACCTCAGAGAACAACATGATGTGGAAAAATCTCTTCCCGGGAAAAATTTTCCTGCATTTACTACTGATTAGAAATCTGAAATAAATTCATTGATTAATTATAAAATAATTATTCAGTGGGTACTATGTGCCAGACACTATTCTAAATACATGTGGGCAAAATAGATACAATTTCCTATCTGCAAAAAGCTTATATTCTAGCAGGAAAAGATAGATAACAAACAAAAAATATAATAAGCAAGTGGTAAGTGCCCAAGGGAAAATAATGAAGCAAGGTGATGGGAACGGAAGCAGGCAGGGAGCGGGTTCCAATTTTAGATATGGTTGTCTGGGTATGCTTCTCTGAGTGACATTTGGTGTGTGGTATGCAGATCATGTAAGAACCTCACAAGTCACCGTAAGGACTTTGGCTTTACTCTGAGTAAAATGGGGAGTGATCACAGGGTTTGGGCAAAGGAGTGAGGCAATCAGACACATATTAAAATGATCACTCTGGCTGCTGCTGAGAATAGACTGTGGAGAGGAGTAGGATAGAAGCAGAAGTACGTAGACTAATCAGATGACTAATGAGTTAATCGAGAAGAGAGATGATAGTGGATGGGACCAAGGTGGTAGCCATGGAAGTGCATAGTTAGAAAGTAGAGCCAACAGAATTTCCTACTTCAATATGAGTTGCATGAGATAAAGAGTCAGGGATAACTTGGGGCTTTTAGCCCAGGCAACTGGAAGAATGGAATTGCCATTTAGTAAGGGGGTAAAGCTATGTGGGATGCACGAGTTTTGGGGAGAAATCAGGAGTTCAGTTTTGAAGATGTGGAGTTTGAGGTGCCTATTAGATGTGAAAGTAAGAAACCCAACTAGGCAGTCAGAAACACAAGCTGGAGCTCAGGGAAGAGGACTGAGTAAGAAATATAAATGCAGAGTTGTTGGCATAGAAGGGGAATTCAAAGCTATTTAACTGGATGAACTCATTGAAGGGAGTGAGTTTGGTGTCCTGAAAGGCAAGAGAAGTCCACTTGAAGAGGCAGTAGTATTCAATGGTGTCCAGTGCTGCTGAGAGGTCAAGTAAGGACCAAGAATTGTTGACTGTATTTAGCAGTATGGAAGTCATTGTTTTCCTTGGCGAGATCAGTTTTAGTGATGCTTTGGGAGTAAAACCCTGATTCAATTAAGTTTAAGATGGGGGTGGGGGATGAATTGGAGACAATGAGTACAGACAATTCTTTTGAGATCCATCCATAGTAGAAGCAGGCAAGAAGGTGGAGTATATGGGTACAAATTCATAGGCAGTCGAATTTGGTATATTTTCCTTTTTACAATTTAGTGAAGGGAACACTTATTTCATGGTTACCTATTAAGAAGCACCCACTCACTTAGATAGGTAACCCTAATTTTACCACTCTCCAAATACATTTACTATTTTTATTTAAATAGAGACGGGGGTCTTGCTACATTGACCAGTCTGGTCTCGAACTCCTGGCCTCAAGCAATCCTCCCATCTCAGCCTCCCAAAGTGCTGGGATTACAGGAGTGAGCCACCACACCCAGCCCTATGAATCCATTTTAGGAGGCACAGATCCACTTCTTTCTTCTTTTTGTGGTTAAGACATGTACCCTTAGTTTTTCTAGTTTCAATTTCGCCATATTATTTCTAACTATAGCAGTCTGGCAATTTCCCTTCCTCTTTGGACTTGATGTTGCTTCGTATTCGCAGAGGGTTATCCCCCACACTCCGCCCAGCTCCATTTCCTCCACAGTGCTTCTCCCCTTTCAACCTGCTCATTGCTAGTCTAGTCTTCACCATTTCAATTTCCTTAGCTGTGAGGAATGGAGACAGTTTGCCTCTTCAGCTACCTATGAGGCTAAGAGTTTAAGCCTGGTCAATATGGTGAGGCCTGGTCTCTATGAAAATTTTTTGTTTTAAATTAGCTGCGCATGGTGGTGCATGCTGTGGTCCCAGCTCTGGGGAGGCTGAGATGGAAGGATTGCTTGAGCCCAGGAGGTCTGGGCTACAGAGAGTGGTGACGGCACCAGTGCATTCCAGGCTGGGTGACAGGGCAAGAACCTGTCTCAGAAAACAAACAAACAAACAAAAAACAACCCATAAGAATTTAAATAAGTCTGAGAAGTGAAATGGGTTTAACTCATATAAAGAAATATTGAAATGGGTCTAACCCATATAAATAATAGAAAGGATTAAAATAGTAGGTAGCACAGGGGAGGAAAGAAAATGAGAAAACATTTGTTTTACCATTTACTTAGACTGAACGCCTACCATGTAATTTTAAAGCATAATATGTATTGAGTTCCTGTCTTTTAACAATAAGAAGGTGCTCTAGATATTGCATATTGCATCTTAAGAGTCACACTAGATTAAGAAATTTGGTCACACTTATAATATGTGGTTGCACTTAGGTAACATTTACTGAGCAATGCCTATTCAGCACTTGGCTAAGCCCTTTCCATGTATTATGTCATTTAATTATTTCCCTCATAATAAACTGAAGTATGTATTGGTATTCCCACTTCAGAGATGAGGAAACCGAGAGAGGTGAGAGAGAGGCTCAACTAATTTGAAACTCTTCAGCATTAATACCACTTTCAAGCAAATGTACTGTACATTTATTTGTATATGACTATGAAGGTATATCCCTATTTAGCCCCTTCCCCCCAGGGCTATTTTTCATTTTACAAGGAATTCATCATGACATTACTCATAAGCCACCTCAGTGCATCTGAGATCAATTTACAAAGTTTGATTGCTGCACAATTTTTCAAAAACATGTTTACAGATTATTGAAACCCATATTGCCTACCATATGTTAGGCACTCTACTAGGTGATAAAATTGAAGAATGCAAAATCACTCCTCCAAGGAGCTCAGACTCTTCCTTTGTAGGAAAGTCAATATTGATTCCCTCATTCAGAAGTATTATGGATTGTCTTGGAGCATGCTATAGTTTAGGTAAGAACAAATCAAGTTAGAATCATCATACTTGGTAAGAGGAGATGCACAAATAATGCCCTTTATCTTACATGGTCCTTTTAGACAGAACTGATTAAGTGCTTGGACCTCTAGAGCCAGGCCACCTGACTTAAAAATCTAGCTGTCAGTTAAAGTCTATGTGGTATTGAGCTAGTCACAGAGCCTCCTTAAAGCCTTCTGTTTCCCATCTATTAGATGAGGATAGTATCTCATGCGGTTGCTGTGAAGACTACAGGTATGTGTAAAGTATTTGGAAGAGGACCTATGTAAGTATTAGTTGTTACTATTGTGATACAGATTTACCAAGTGCTGAAACAGTTGCCAATTCTTAACTATAACAAGTAGCAAAGGATGGTAAGTGCTCTATAAGTTTTTGTTGAACAGAACTTCCTAGAAGCCGTGTGTTTCTCTGTAGATATGTCTAGAGTAGACTCAGATTCCTTTTAAATCATATTTCTTCATTCTGAACCCAACGTCAAATCAGTTGTCCTTTGCTGCCTCTGTTCTGTTTTTTGTGGAAAAGGAGAAGCTGATGGGCTGACTTTTTTTGTTTTTACATTGTAGATGATCAGTTATTTTTCATTACTTATCACTGGTAGACTTCTTACTAATTTTATCCATGCTATAGTCTGAATATTGTGTCCCCCCGCCCCTCCATTTTATATGTTGAAATCCTAACCCCTAAATTGATGGTATTAGGAGGTGGTTCCTTTGGGAGGCATTAGGTCATGATGGCAGAGCATTCATGAATGGGATTAGTGGCCTTAAAAAGGAGGCCTGAGAGAGACCTTCACTCCTTCTTCCACTATATGAAGATACAGCAAGAAGTCATCCTCTATGAACCAGAAAGAAGGCGCGCGCGCGCGCACACACACACACACACACACACACAGATGTGGAATCTGCTGTTGCCTTGAACTTCCTAGCTCCCAGACTGTAAGAATTTTTTATTTTTTATTTTTTATTTTTTTTTTTTGAGACAGAGCCTCACTCTGTCACCCACGCTGGAGTGCAGTGGCATGATCTTGGCTCATTGCAACCTCCACCTCCTGGGTTCAAGTGATTCTCCTGCCTCAGCCTCCAGAGTAGCTGGGATTACAGGTGCCTGACACCACTCATAGCTAATTTTTTTATTTTTAGTAGAGACAGGGTTTCACCATGTTGGCCAGGCAGGTCTCAAACTCCTGACCTCAGGTGATCCTCCAGCCTGGGTCTTCCAAAGTGCTGGGATGACAGACATAAACCACCACGCCCAGCCAATTTCTGTTGCTTATAAGCCACCCAGCGTATGGTATTTTGTTATAATAGCCTGAATATACTCTAAAACAATCCTTTAAATTTTTAAAATTACGTTTCTGATTATCAAAGTAATATGTGCTCAATATAAAAACAATTCAACCATACAGAACTTAATGAAAGGCCCAGTAATCCCACACCCAGAGATAATCACCATTAACATCCTGTTATATATGCTTCCAGATTTCTTCTGAAGCATACATTTAATAACATGTATATCTTAATGCAAAAAAATACAAAAAATGGAATCATACTATTCATATTGTTCTGCAGCCTTTTTTTTTTTTTTTTTTCGCTTACAGATTTTGGACATTCTTCCATGTAGGTACAAATAGATCTAGCTTATTTTTGTTCATGGCTGCTTATGGTTTCCTTCTACAGATCTAGCAAAAATTGCTTAAACAGTTTCCTACTGGGACTTTATTATTTGATTTTTACACCATTACATGTTTCCACTATTACAAACAATGCTGCAGTAAGACACATATATACATATTTTTGTACATGTGTAAATATTTCTGATATAACTTTTGCACATACATGCTTAAAGTGCAAACCCTTACACATGCAATTACCTGTTCAAAGGGAACACACCTATTTATCAAAAATTTCCAAATGTCCTCCAAAGGGATTGTCCAATTTCCTCTTACTTTTACAAGTGTGTGAGAATGTCTATTTCTCCACATTTGACTGTTTTCTGAATATCACTTTTTTCTTTTCTCAATTTATACCAATCTTGAAATCATGTTTTTCAAATCTAGAATCACAATTTAAAACCCAGGGAAGATCAAAAGAATAAAGTACAGAAGACTGGGTTTTTGTTTGTTTGTTTGTTTGTTTTGAGACGGAGTCTCACTCTGTTGCCCAGACTGGAGTGCAGTGGCACCATGTCAGCTCACTGCAACCTCCACCTCCTGGGTTCAATCAATTCTCCTGCCTCAGCCTCCTGAGTAGCTGGGATCACAGGCGCGTGCCACCACGCCCAGCTAATTTTTGTATTTTTAGTAGACACGGGTTTTCACCATGTTGGTCAGGCTGGTCTCGAACTCCTGACCTCGTGATCCTCCCGCCTCAGCCTCCCAAAGTACCGGGATTACAGGTGTGAACCACCGCGCCAGGCCGACAATTTTTTTTTTTTATTTTTATTTTTTACAAACAGCAACGCATTCCAAATTCATTATAATAGTGGGCTGTTTTCAATCAAAATATCACACCACTAGTTGTTAAGTTTTAAAAGACCTCTCATCTCTTAGATCAGCAAACCTGACACTGATTAGATCACTTACACACACTCCCTGCCCGCACACCTCCTTCTTGGCAGTGTGTGGAACAGGAGTGGCTGCTGGCAAGGAGGGATGGGGAAGGAAAGTGAGAGCAAAAGGGCCGAGGGCTCAGAATCCGGTGTCATCTTGTAACGAGTCTCGGACGGTCCCTTGAGTGTATTCTGGACCTCTCTGTTCATGTTCCTGTTTGGGCTGCTCTTCATGTCCAACGCCTGATGGCCAAGTGCTCACCATCCAAGGGTCAATTCTATCACCTCTCTGAATCCTTTTCTGAAACCCTAGACAATCATTCTCTTTAATGTCTCACTATCTCTGAACCGACACCTTCCTAAGTACCTGTAACATTTGTGCAGCATGCTTATTAAGAATATTTAGATGCTGGGTAAACGTTGATTGAACATTTGCTGACATAGAGAGACATTGGTAGAAGACAGATTAGACTTCCCATGGTTTACAGAAACACGTGGATTCAGATAAAAGAAGGTACTAAAGCACTGGGTTGAACCACATATTTTGTTACAACCAAATAATTCCAAATATCTCGCCTTAATTTATTTCTTGGCCCCTGCCTCCGCTCACCCACAAAAAAGACTGCAAATGAACCTTGATCCCACAACAACAACAACAAAAAAGGGTGACACTATCGGGCTGCAAAACTCTCTTAGCATAGAACAATCTTTCA
The DNA here is from genome assembly GCF_008728515.1 of Papio anubis. Taxonomy (NCBI): domain Eukaryota; kingdom Metazoa; phylum Chordata; class Mammalia; order Primates; family Cercopithecidae; genus Papio; species Papio anubis. The sequence goes on from NC_044976.1 coordinate 88,136,751, forward strand.
TCTGCCTTTTTCAGATGTAAGATATTTTTGACGAAAAGAATAGGATGAAAGGGGCGGACTCAGATAAAAACGAGAGCCGACTTTCCAATACAGCTTCAATAGCAGACGGAACACATGAAGCTGAGAAACTATCCATGCCAAGTAGTTGTGTGTGCCCCAAAGCTCAGAAAAACACTTTCTCCTTAGAGTTGGAAGGCGCTTAAGTGACTTTGTAGTGTAATTCAATCCCCCCAACCCCAGCGCCAAGTCTTAATAGCAGAGTTTTAGTCGACGGGACCGACTCCTTCGCCCAGGACGGGTGAAGGTTCCTGAGCTTGCCTCGCAGCTGATTGGCAGCGGCGCCTGCCCGGCACCGAACCCTGCCCAGGTGGGCGCTTGACAAAGCATTACGGCGATGGTGATGTAGGCTGCCGTTCTTCCCCTCCCAAGCACCTGCTCAGCATCTAGCAGTCGCTCGCCGCCAGTCTCCAACCCCGGGCCACCTCCCTCGCCACACAGACCCGGTCCGGTCAGACGCTGCAGGGCGACCGGAGAAAGTGCTCGCAATCACATGGAGGCCCGGGCCCGCCCCATTGGCTGCGGCCGGGCCAGTCGCGGCGCTCGCCGGCTGCGGTTGGTCCCAGAGCTGCAGCGCCTGCACTGGCCCGGAGTCCATGTTACGCTTTGTCTAATTCCCCTCGTTACAGAGTCATGTGCTGCTGCTCCCGTCGCCGCTGCTGCCGCTGCCGCTGCCGCCGCCCGTGGTGCCCCGGCTCCTCCGCCGCGCTTCGAGGTGGCAACCGCGGGCGGGGTCGCGGGAGCAGGGTACAGGGCGCAGCGCGCCTTCGCCGCCCCGGCGCGTCCCGGTGCAGCCGCCGCCCGCCGCGGGTGATGCCGCCACCTCCGGCCTCAGCATAAGCCGTGGCTCGGCGGCCGAGCTGCCCCCCAAGGTTGGTGCGCACCTCTCCCGGGAGGGGCCGGGGGCTGCGAGGGAAGGCGACGCGCAGGTGGAGCCGCGCCGAGCCGAAGCGCGCAACCCTGGCGCAGGCGCCGCGGCCCGAGCTGAGGTTGCGGCCGGGAACTCATTCGGGGACGTCCGGGGGTCGCGAGGAGGTGGTGGCGAGCGGAGTGGACTCCCGTTTGCTGCTCCTGGGGCCTGGAAGATTGTTCCGCTTTCTGCAGTCTGAGCGTCGGCCGCTTCGGCCCTGGGCTGCTAGCCCTGCGGGAGGGGAGTGCGGTTGCCTGGCTCCTGGACCCCTCGCGCGCTCTCCCTTCTCTTGCCTCCCTCCGCCCAGTCCGAAAGGCGGGGAGAGGTGGTTTCGGCTCCGCTGGTTCCTCCCGGAGGTGGGTGTTTGGTGTCTGGCCTTGCTGCCCCGGTGTCCATAAGGTGAGCCCTTTAACTTCTCCAGAATCGCCTCTCCTTCGCTTCCTTCCTGTGCCGGGTGGGCTGCGCTGGGAGCCCAGCGGGCGGGGGCAGGGAGGTGAAGGCCGGCGCCCCGCCCCCGGCGCCTGTGGGAGGGAGCTGGGGGCCCGCAGGTGCACCCAGCCGGCCGCGGGCCATCTCCGGGTTGGGTACCGGTATAATCCGCTTCTAGCTTGTTTGGAGGCGTGGGCTCTTGGGAGCGGGACTTCTGCTCAAATCCTGTTCAGGAGCTTGGAAAGGAGGAGAATTGGGGGTGGTTGCCAGGAAGACCAGCACCTCCGGTTACTAGAGGGTTTATAGGGGCCTTCTCCTTTCCGTCCCCCTTTACTAGGGAGTATCCCTTGCAGATAAATGAGATTTTTTGATTTCTTAAAAAGCCAGCTGCAGCGAAGAAGAACTGCTGCAGGTCGAGGGGAAGAGAGGTAGGTCCTTGCTGGAGAGGGAGACGTGGGCTCTGAGGTCCCAGGAGCACGCAGTTGGGGTGAGTGTGGCCGAAAGTGTAGAGGTAGGGTTGTGGGAAAGAAACAGCCGAGGTGAGAGGGAGGGCGCACTCAGGATGTAGTCGGAGAGATGGGGAATAGGTACGGGGGAGTCCTAGCGGAATGTGGGGCCCAGCTGGAGCCGCTTGGGCTTATATTTGGCTCCTCGTTGCCTCGCAGATTTCTTGCTCTTGGATCTTGAAAAATATTTTTTGTTGGACAAAGAAAACTTTGAGAACATATTTTGGAAGAGAGATAGGACTAAAGAGCTGACTTCTGGAAACTTTCCTTGGCAGCTTTGGTAGTAAAATTCCGTTCAGGCAGCGTTTATTGAGCACCTATTACGTGGTTTGTACTGGACTTTGGAACAGTCTGGACAGGCAGGGAATTCCCGTTTGCAGTAATGGTGAGGGCTGTCTACCTTATAAACAACCAAGGGGCCCCTCCCAGTGCCAAGAGTGAGAGTGATTCACACCTTCCTCGCCAAAGCATCTGGGACCTCTGCTTCTTACCTGTCGGAAGAACCCTGCACCATATCCCATAAATGGGGTGTGCAGGCAGCATTTATTTTTACAGTCCAAAAATAGTGACCAAACTCCTACTGTCAGCTAGGTCAGAGTTGGGGTTCTTGCTTCACCTGTCTTGACACCAACTAACTAAATCCCTGTTAAGATCCAAGTGCAAGATGGGGAAGAATCTGAGATGAAAATTAGGTGGTTAAAACAGGGGTCAGGAAAGTTGATTTGGGGTGTTTGATCTCTGTAGGTTACTTATGGAGCCCCCCATAAAATGATTAGATAATCTATGGAGCTAGGGAAAAATTCCAAAATCTTGAATTGGCACAGTTTATTTATATATTTGAACACTTTGTATTAGATTTGTCTCGTTTTTATTTAGGGTGTATGTGTGCGTGTTGATTAAAACCTAACAGATTAGAAGGTTGGAGAGGAAACTGTCCTTAGATGACCCAGCCTTCCATTACCATGTGGAGTAGCATATGATGCAACAGTTAAAGTATTGAGCCATATTCATATCGTTTTCTCCCTGCTGTGTTTTCCAGCATTTAAAAAACGTGATAAAAACTTAGCCCCCTTTTTCCTCAAAATCGCTAAAGTTTAATGGAAAAAAAAGGAAAAAGAAACTAGGCCCCCTTTTCCTTTAATTTTTATATTATGCAGAGTTTTAAAAATAATAATTTTAGAAAATTCTGATGTGTTTGTCATGTCCAAATAGTTAAATTTTTTTGGTAGCTATAGTTTGGAAATTAGACTTGATTCCTTTCTCAGTACTGCCGACAAAATAGCTATTAAAGTCAAAAGTTTGTCCCAACTTTGTAATCATGATTATTATGTTGTTGAAGTGGTAGCTTGTAAGGGATTTCAGTTATTTTTAATTGGAGCTGGTGTTTGACATTCTAAGAAACACCAGTTAATATTTGTTGAGTGCCAGCAGGAAGCAGAGAACTGGAGTGGGTGCTGTGGGATCTTAACAAGGCAGGAGAGGATTCTCGTAGTAATCACAGAGAGCAGATAAGACAGGCACACATGAGGATGCCAGCAGAAGCAGATAGTTATAGTTGTCTAAGAATCCAGGGTGTGTGGAACCAGATGAAAGTGTATGAAGTATGTTGAGGGAGGAGTGGAAATCTGAATTGACTTTTGACAGTGGTCAGGGAGGGGGAACAGAATATATGACTAATAAAGGAGGGTAGAGGGAACCTAGTTAGTGAAAAACTTAACCACAAGTCAGTGGTGTTAATCATTTGCCTCAAGACCAGTGGCTCTCAGAAGTAGGCAGTTTTGCTTCTCAGCAGACCTTGAGGAATGTTGGAGACATTTATGGTTATCATAGCTAGGCGGCAGGTGCTGCTGTTATCTAGTGGCTAGAGGACAGGGATGCTACATAAGCATCCTACTGTGCACAGGACATCAGCCCCCTTCCTCCTAAACAAAGAATGATCCTGTCCAAAATGGCGATAGTGCCTGCCCTTAGACCTCAGAATAGGTCTTAAAGGGAGGTGGTTCTTGACATGGGAGGAATAATAACATTGAGCTTAGGAAGCTGATGTGGGAGACTTCTGTGATCAGGTCTGATGTGATTAGGGTCTGGGCAAATCATTATTGAAAGAAAGGGGCAGTTTGGAGGGAGATCACAGCAGATGAACACAGTATGATAGTGGAGTAAGTTGGGAATCATAGAATCAGAATTGGCATTTTAGAGGGGCCCTATCCAATTTATTGATTTTAATAAATTCTTACCCTTTCTAGGTAACCTTTGTTTAAATAACCCCAGGAACTGTGAACTACTTCTCCTGAAGACAGGTTATTACACCTTTGGACTGTTTGTTGTATTATTACTTGAGCTGAAGGCTGTCTCCTTGAATTTTTTTTTTTCCAATGATTTTATTCTTTTCGAGCTGCCTACTCTCTTTGAATGCACCAAGAGAATATGATGTCCCCTTACCCCCAGTTGATTTTCCTAATGCAAACTAGTCCCAATTCTTTTCACAGTCTTTTATTGGGATGTGGTTTCTCGATGTCTTCTCAGTTTATCAGCATCTCACATGGAGAATCTGGAATTGAATATGTAATTGAGATGTGATCTGGCCAACAGAGAGTACAGTAAGACGGCTGTCTGCTGAGACCTAGACATAAATGTCTACTTACTGCACCTTAAGCTTACAACTGCCTTTGGTTTTCTTAGGCAGTGCTGAGCACCAACTTCTTTATTAGATAATCATGTTTTGGATAGTCAAAACCCCCAGATATTTGCTCTGTGAGCTGTTGCATCCTGTATTTCTTCGGCAGATTTTTTTTGGAGAAGTTTTTGTTGTTGTTCCTTCTCAATGTTATCCTATTTATTTTGATCCAATCTTCTAGCCTTTGACATTTTTGAATTTATGTCTTCTAATTATATGAGAGAGGAATGGAGGATGACTTTGTTGAAAATGGTAGTCAGTCAGTACTATGTAAAACTCAGTAGTTTGGGGGCACTGTTGGTCCTGTGTGAGAGCTGGGATCACTGAGTGATGGAGGTGAGTTCTAGGGCTAATTAGCCCTTATTTTGGGGGCTTTTGAGAAATCTAAATGCCAGGCCACATGGCATTCAGCTCTTGAAATGTTTGCACCTGTGGTACCATTTTGAAATTGTTTGAGTCTGTTGCAAGCTTCTGAAATCTGAATTCCTTCCTCTGGGTCTTTGTAGTTCTGTTTATGTATCTGGAAGAGAGTTTCTAACGTTTTGTGCAAATCTGAAGCTTGCGGGGTTCGAGTTGCTTTTGAAAATTGTGAGAAGGTAGGATAACTGGCAAAAATCAACTATGGACTTGGTTCCCACTCAGGCTAAGCTTTGTTTTCTTTTTTGCTAATATGCCTCAAATATTTAGTGACAGACTTATATTTAGGGAAGGAGAGAGGATTGAGGTTTAGAAACAAACCTTTTTCTCAGAGCTTGGCTTTAACTTGTCATTGATGTAAGTTCATACTTGATTTTACAGTCTTCACTGCAAAGACATTAGGAAATTACCATTCCCAGATGTCTTCTGAAGCTGGCAGGTAAGAAATCCCAGGTAACTTAGTGCCAAGTTCTCCAAATACTCTAGCTCTATCCAATGAACTAGATTTAATAAATTACTTGATTTGGGTGGTAGCTATCTCACAGTGTTGAAGGAGAGCTGGAGGAAGAATTCAAATCTCATGGCCAATGTGTGTGACCTCTTTGTGATGAACGTCCATTGTGCCCCAATCCTCTGTTAGTGTGTTGGCTGTCCAGATGGTGCAGTCTACTTGGTTTCCCTTCTCTACCAGTCCATATGGGAAACCTCTTTATCTCCTCTGGAGATGAAGGATAATCCAATGAAAAGAAGGGATGCCTTCTGAATATTTGAGGTTTTTTGAGGGGAAAAGTATTGCTGTCCTTTTATATTTTCGAAGGCTGTGTCGAAGTTGAAGTCTTAGAATTAAGGATGCAGTTGTGTCATTTTGAATAGAAAGACTATTACAGCTGGAAGGGATTAACCCTTAAATTTTATAGTTGAGCATATCCAGGCACAGGGAGGTGATGTGATTAGCTTAAGTTTACACATGTAGTGACAGAGTAGGCATTAGAATCTATCTGCCTTAAAGACCAACAATAAAGGCTAAGGATCAGGATTTCTTCTCTGCTTAGAGGTGTGTAAACAGTGGGGTCCCTTGGGTCTTATTTATATAATTGATCTAAAAGAAGGAGCACACAGTGGAGTTTCTAAGTTTGCAGATGACAGCTTTTCTGGATTATGAAATGTCTAACCACTGGGGATTTGCTCCAGGGAAACCACACTAGGATGTATTAGTCATCAGAAGATTTGCAGGTGAGTTTCTTGTTGGCTAATAGGTGGTTGGGTATTAAGGGGAAATTATAGAATTTTCATAGGATGGTGTTTTGTTGGATAAACTCAGGGAAGGGCTTTCATGTTGTTGTCCTGACTTGCTGTTGCAGAAAAACAAAAACCATGAAATGCTAGGCTTCATCAAAAAGATTTTGGGGTTGGGCATGGTGGCTCACTCCTGTAATCCCAGCAGTTTGGGAGGCTGAGGTGGGCAGATCACCTAAGGTCAGGAATTTGTGACCAGCCTGGCCAACGTGGTGAAACCCCATCTCTACTAAAAATTAAAAAATTAACCGGATGTGGTGGTGGTGCCTGTAATCCCAGCTACTCTGGAGGTTGAGGCAGGAGAATCACTTGAACTTGGTCGGCGGAGTTTTCAGTGAGCTGAGATCGTGCCATTGCACTCCAGCCTGGGCGACAGAGTGAGACTCTGTCTCAAAAAATAAAAAAAAAGATTTTGGAAAAAAAAAACCAAAATGGAAAATACAGTCTTAATTGAGTTTTCACAGTGTGTTTTTTCCCCCGAAGTCATGGGCACCTAACCTTCAGAAAGACACTCGAGCTGGAATAACCATTGTAATGATACCTGGAATATTTGGACATTGCTGCTAGAATGTAAGCTTCATGAGGACAGGGTCCTTGCTCATCTGTTTCTCTGATAGAAATATCAGGATTTCTAGCACCTGGAAAGAGTCATCTGAGAGGAGATGGCATGGAGGTCTGTGAAGCCACAAGGATAGGGCCATAGGCAGCCTTGGTAGTTCACTTTATTCTAATAAGTCCGAGTGTACTATTTTAGTTGCCTCCTTGTCTTCATGCTCCAGCACTCTGTCAGTGTGGTGAGGGTAGGGATTTATCTCTCTTGTTCTCTACTGATTTTCTAGTGCCTTGCACATGGCAGACCCTCTATTAGTATTTGTCACCCAGGGGAATGAATGAAGAGTTATACCTTAAGGCTTTACAAGATATAAATTCAGGATGAATGCCAAGAAATATGGTTTTTCTCAACCCTGGCTGGCATCAGAATCAGTCTGGGGAATATTTTTAAAATACGTATATTCAGACCCTTCCCCATGCCTATTGAATCAGAATCTGTGGATATGGAGTTTAGTTTTGAAAAGAGCCCACCCTGCCTCCAAGTAATTCTCACGTGCAGCTCGGCTCAGAACCACCGTCTTAGTAGTTGTGCACGAAGGCTGGATGCTGACTGAACACACCTTCAAATGGGTTTGAAACATTTGTGGCCAGCGAGCCCATCATTGGTTATTAAGACAAAAGAGAAGCTTTAAGGATATGTCAGTCTTCTTGGAAGGTGTAGTGACCCAAACAGCACATAGTCCACCATGGCCCTTGGTTCCTCTACGAGATAGTGCAGCCCGGGCTGGATGGGCAATGGGACCAACTCCCAGTTCATCCTTGAGCAGTCGTTTCCAGAGTGGGTCCTTGATGACAGTTTCACCAGCCCATGAAAAAGTGAGAAGAGTAAAGACAATGCAACAAGCTTTTCTGTTTCAACTTTAGTGCTAAGTTTATTCAATTACAAGAGTCTGTTTTTTTGTTTTGTTTTGCTTTTGTTTTGTTTAATCTTGGGTTGTCCTTCCTACTGGAGGGTTGGCTTGTTTTTTCATGTTATGAAAGGCTGGTGATGGTTTTTTGGTGTCATTTCTAAGTCCAGTTTTAAGCTGACAATTTTATGATAGTCTTTCTTTTGACATTTTACTGGCCCGTGAAATCAAAAGTCTGGGAACTACTACTCCTCTGAGGTTTTCAAGAGGTCTGTATCTACCCCTTGACACCTGCTATTGGGGAACGCTCATAAATATGGTGTTAGGTTCCATTACAAGCATTTTTTTTTAAACATTTTTTTCTTTCCTGTTATGCTTGTTGGTAATAGTTAGGAATAGTGCCAGAGAAAGCTTCACTTCCCCAGCAACGCATAAATCCATTGCTACATATTAGCATCAACAGATAGCCAGCACTGCAACGAGTTCTACAGAACAAGGAGAAGAAAGGATGTACAAGAGGACACCTTTTTCTCTGATGGTCATTGGCCGCCAGAAAGGTGTGTCTCAAAATCTCTCGCGCTATAGAGACAGGACAGAACTCTTCAGACCGGGTATAAAATGCCATCAGTCAAAATTCTCTTCACTAATTGCTTACAACCGAATTTTAAGAAATATTAGAAAATTAAAATTCTTGGAAAAATGGTCCCCCTGATGCTTGCAGTGGCACTCTGCTGAACAGGCTTTTAAAATCAGTGTATTCTCAGATATGGCTACTTTTTTGTTTTCGTATTTAACTTATCTGGTTAAGAAGTACTTGGACAATGTATGGAACACCTAAAGTTATTAATAATAACAGCTATTTATTAGGCACTTATTGGTTGTCCAAACCTATGCCCTGGAATTCACATGTATTCTCATATATCCTCAAAACAATTCTGAGTGAAAGGTGGACTTATTCCCACTGTACAAATGAGGTCATAAGGCTGGAGACGTTATGTAATTTACAACAGCGTCACACAGAAGTGGCGGAGGAGTTTGAAACCAGACTCATTTTATACCAGACTTTTATATTTTAAACCAGACCTCTAAATATTTTGTAATATATACCTATTCTCTCTCTTTTTTTTTTTGAGATGGAGTCTCACTCTGTTGCCCAGGCTGGAGTGCAGTGGCGCGATCTCAGCTCACTGCAAGCTCCGCCTGCCGGGTTCACGCCATTCTCCTGCCTCAACCTCCCAAGTAACTGGGACTACAGGCGCCTGCCACCACACCCAGCTAATTGTGTTTTTTTTGTATTTTTAGTAGAGACCGGGTTTCACCGTTAGGCAGGATGGTCTCGATCTCCTGACCTCATGATCCGTCCACCTCGGCCTTCCAAAGTGCTGGGATTACAGGCGTGAGCCACTGTGCCCGGCCTCAATATATACCTATTCTCTTATCTACTGTTCCCTTTCTCATTTCTGCACATTTCTTTGTATTTATTTTATAACACCTATGATACCTAGTAATATTTCTGTTACAAGAAAAAGAGAATCAGATTTTGAGGTGTAAAGGTACCAGATAATCCTCTGGTTCGTGCTGCATGTTTGAAGAGTAGAGCTGTAGTGGCATCCCAGCATTTAGGCTTCCAGGCCAATGCTCTTGTCATCCCAAGTTGGTCTTAGAAGTATCAGCCTATTGATAAAACTACTTGAATGAAATTTTATCCCGGAATTGAGAGGGTAACTTTAAATCACTTAATTGTTCTGGTGTTTTCTCTAGCCCTGTTCTCTTTTGTCACCCATATTGATGATAGAATGCCACTTGTAAAGTACATCTTAAGCACCTTCTTCCTAGTTAAATCTCACCCACAATAACTACTGTGCATAAACATATCATGTAAAGATATACCTAATATTTGCTAAGGTGTTATGTCTTAGCTGAAAAAACTGCTATAACAAATGTTTGCTGAATAAATGCCATAAATATATTCAATAAAAAAAACTTTTTTTTCATTTACATTACCTCAAAGTAAATGAATGAATAAATAAATATCCATATATCTACATCATATTCATAGGCTGTTTCATTCGTACCTTTATTTTTTAAATACAATAAAATTATGCTTCATTATACTCAAGTATAATCTCTTTACTGGAGTGAATTTATTCTGTTCAAGTTTTACTTTAACAATTGTATTATTTATCTTAATATTTAGCCAGTAATAAAGTACAAAGTGGGAAGTGGGCTGCGGTTTTATACATCTTGCACAAACACACACTCAGAGAGAGAGAGGAGAGATGCACTTGTTCTTCAACTTAGCTCTCAAGGTATTTTTCTATTCCAAAATAGTTTATCTTTCACCTGTTCTAAATTATTTTCCTTATAACTTATTTATACCTGCTAAGTTCTGTACCAAGCAGAAGTTAGATCTGTAATTTCTGTGCTAATCAGAGTTGGATACTAGCAGTAGCCTAGGGGTCTTGAGCAAATAGTATGCCTCAGAGATGATTTGTGGCAGCAGGCACTCGCCCTCCAGGTGGGGTCATCAGGAGTGGGAGGCCCATCAGAAGTGCATTGTTGCCGCGTGGGAATGTGGGCTGGTGTTGCCAGATTTTCTGATTTTTCACTGTAAGCCAGAAATCTGGATTATTGTGTGAAATCTGATTTTAAAGGTTGGCTAATTCAACATTTTAGAACTTCCTGTAAACCAAACAAAATAGCTTTGTGAGCTGGAAACAGCCTCTTTAGGCCCTTAGAGATAGCCCTTTCGTGGCCATATAAATGGAAGCATAGGGTTTGAATAAAAAGCACAATACAGGTTTTTTGTTTTGTTTTGTTTTGTTTTGTTTTGAGATGGAGTCTCACTCTGTAGCCCAGGCTGGAATGCAGTGCTGTGGTCTTGGCTCACTACAACCTCTGCCTCCTGGGTTCAAGTGATTCTCCTACCTCAACCTCCTGAGTAGCTGAGATTACAGGTGTGCACCACCACACCCAGCTAATTTTTGTATTTTTAGGAGAGAGGGGGTTTCGCCGTGTTGGCCAGGCTGGTCTTGAACTCCTGACCTCGTGTGATCTGCCTGCCTCAGCCTCCCAGAGTGCTGGGATTACAGGCATGAGTCACCACACCTGGCCTACAATACACAGTGGACATAAAGTGAAACTTGATTTCATCCTTTTCTCCCCCAACCCCAAACACAAAGCAGAGCAAAGCAAACCCTAAGCCCCATACTTTTAATAAAAATCTCTGGCCTTTAAATGTGGCGTATTACATCTGGAGTGGTTGCATTTGAACAGTTTGGCTGGCCTAAGGAGGAATAGGTTTAGGGAGAAATAGGTAGATTATGCATATAAAGGGGGAGAGGATAGGTGGGACACACACAGAGAGAGAAGGGAGGGTAAGAGCCACTTGGAGTTGAGTAAAGAGATCATCTACCCCAGGAGATACGGGAAGATTTGTTCATATCTTAAAATTGATTTGGGGTAAATGGGGAAGAAAGAGAAAGAAAAAAGGTCAATATTTAGAAATAGTGCAGAATATATGTTGGCAAGGTGCAAAGAGTGCTATTATTTTGCAATTCCTAGTGTATCATGTTAATGTATACTGTGGCTTCTTCAAAAGGGGAATTGGAATGAAAAGGAAGGGAAAGAGTTTATGTCAGAAAGAAGACTAGGGAGTGAGATAAAGAAGAGGTGTCCAGAGAACAGCTGATAGCAAAAAGTAAACCAAGAAAGCTGGAAAATGTTTGCATCGTGGAAAGATGGCTATGTTAGAGTACAAAGCATCACTTTTTTCCCCCACCCCAACTACGACATTGAGGGGGTATGCACAGCAGTCCCTAGGAAAAAGATGGTTTGGAACACCAGCTTGTTTTGCTTTTGAAGGGCCAGCCTCCAGGGTCCCTTTGTGTGAAGCGGTGTCAGCGGGGTTGCGTCTGCCCTGTCAGGGCACACTGCTGGGAGGACATTGTCCACTGGGTTTTAGCCCCTCTCTACCATCTGGGTATCCTGGTGCAGGACAGGACCTCAGACCTTTACTGTGACCCCAATAGTGCTCCTGTCTTTAGTTTTATTTGCTTTTCTGGGGAAAATCCAACATCGTTTGTGTAATTTGTTGTACATACAGCCTCTTTGAGAGAGAAGAGAGTAATATTTGAATAGATTTCTGCTACTAGCAGAATCCTAGTCTGAGAGGATTTTTAAAAGCATTTTGCTCTTAATCATCCCAAGTGTATAGTACTTTGTTCCTGGAATTTCAGCATTTTCTAGTGGTTGGCAGTAGGGGGACATCTTTTGATCCATCTGCAGGTTTTATTCCAGTCCTAGGACTGTCATCCCTGTATGATCTGAGCTATGTCTTTCGAGACTGGTATAACTTTAAATTTCTGATAGTTTGGTTGCTTTTTAGAATAAATGCATTTTAAAATGTCCCCTTCTATTTGTTACTTTAATGCAGTAAGGATCTTTATGGATTTTTTCCTCCTTATGGAAACCATTTGTAATATTGAGAGAATGGGTTTAGGTTTTCTTGCAGTGTTGTTGGGAAAAAGAAAAATTCTTCAAATTCCACTGCTCGGCCTTCTAGGGACTCAACTCTACAGATGGAAATCCTGGAAGATCCTATCAGGAAGTGAAACTTGTAAATAATCTTTGTGCTCGTTTGGGGCATTATGCATTAACAAGTTGTACAAGAAGTCTTCTTTAACCTTCTTATAAAATACACTTAAAAAAGAATCCAGTCCTAGTGACTAATCTGGAAATAAGACTAGGAAACACTTCACCATGTGCCAGGCACTGTTTGCAGCACTTTACATATATTAGCTCATTTGCTTCTGACAACAGCCCCGTTTTGTAGCAGAGGAAACCAAGGCTGGGTTCTCTAGTCTGGCTACTACTCCCAATCACCAGGGTCATTACAGGAAGTGGCAGAACTGTAATGTGAACCCAAGCTGCCATGGCTTCAGGATCTGTGCTTTTTAGGACTGCTTCGTTGCCCCTTGAACTCCCTCACAACAATGACGAACACAAATTTGCTTTAGAAACTTCTTTTGCCTTCCACATTACCTCAGTCTTAAAGTCAGCGTCAGAGTTTGGTTGAGAAAAGAAAGAAAAATATATTCCTTCCCTGATCCCGCCTCCCCAAACCAAATGAACAAATGAAATCATGGAGACAGTTTCCATCTAGGAACAGAAACCTGACTAAAGGATCTTCCTGGAACACCATACTAAAATGCTGGACTGATCATTACAAAGGCTGTAGTTGGAGCCTTGTTGCTGTGACAACCCGCATCCTTGGCACCAGAATTGTTTTTAACAGCACAAAACCCATCTTGTTTTACCTTTACCTTTACGACTGGTGGATTTGGTGAGCTTCTGAGAGCACTTTTTAAATTGCTTTTTCCAACCTATATAGAGGCAGTGGGAAGGACCTAGGATTTGGAGCATAAAAGACTTGAGTTCTAGTCCCAGCACTCTCTTCTGTGGACTTGTGTGACCTTGGGTTTCATCTCCTGTAAATGGGGGAGGGGACAATCCAATAGGATTGGTTTGGTGAGGATAAGAAGCTATTATATATGACAGGATTTTATTCACAACAATAGCCATGTGTGTCTTGCAGTGAGCTGACCAGCAAGTCCTTTGTGAGTCTTGGAATGCATTTTCCATGGGTGGGTGGTGAGGTAGGTGGTTGGGGAAGGTTTGTGTTGTTGATCTGAACCCCTTTTCTTTCCTGTTCTCTCCTTACCTGTATTCTAGTGTGAATGATAGTGTGGGTGTCAACTCAGTTTTTGGCCCAAATTCCTTTTCCTTGGTTTTCCCCCCTCCTACTTTGGGCTCTCTTCCAGTTTGCCTACAAAGTGCTATTTGTTGTAAGGGTGAAATAGGCAATTCTCTGGGCAGCGACACTGTGGCTGCAGGCAGTTACTGTAGTTCAAAGCAAACAGCCAAGCTAGAGTAGGAGGGACACTGACAGGGCTTGTTCATTAGAATTTTGAACATTAATTTTTGAAGGAAAGAAAAGAGAGTACAAATAGAATAGGAATAGAAATATTATGAAATTTTCTTTATAACAGAACAAAATTGGGTCAGGAGAAAGGACTAAGAAATCACTTAACATTTATCATTACTTTGAAAGCAAATGCTTTTACTGCGTAACAGCAAATGCTTTTTGAGCATTTACGTTGTCTGCAATGCACTCTAGTGGGATGGGAAACAAAAGTTAACACTAAATATTAACAACAGCTATCATGTTAGTGCATTTCAGGTGGTCCACAGTGTGTCACTTTTCATGTTTTATGTCAGCCATGAAGGTTGGTGTCATTGGTGTTCCATTTCAAAGATTACAAAACTGAGGCTCAGTGTGTTTAAATAACCCACTCAAGATTACAGTGCTAGTAACTAGCAGGGAGAGCTAAACTTTGACCTAGGTCTCTTTCTCGTCCACAGTATGAAAGATAAGTAAGATATGCCTCTGCTTTGAAGAGAAGACCTGCATGTAAACAGTTTAGTATAATTCAGCACAGTTTACAGTATATGTTGTAATTCTTGTGAGAGCTAAATTTTTTGGACATTTGCTCAGAAGAGACTGAAAGATCAGGGTGGTCTCACAAGTAGGGCCTTGAAGGATGACAAAGATGGTGACAGGTAGAGAATTGATGGGAGAACTGAGGGAACATTGGAGCAGCAAAGCATGGAGATGTAGAAGTACAGAATATGTTTGGGGAATGCTGCTGGGATGGACTGAGGGATGGGGGAGGAAAGCAGCTGGATACGTAGTTTGGGACAGATTACAGAGGGGCCTAGAGTGTCCTGCTGAGGAATTTAGACTTCATTTGGTTGTTTTTGAATAAAGGTTATTCCATTGAAGGTTCTTGAGAAGGGAAATAATTTTGCCTTGATCTCTGCCTTCAGCAATTCTGATGGTAGCATGGAGGAAGAAGTAGAGTGTCTACAGCGGGCTTTCGCCAACTAGGCTGCATCTAAGGATCACTTGGGAGTTTCCTAAATGTGCAGATTCCAGGAGCACCCCTCCACCTCTGTGATTTCAATGGTTCACATCTGGGGAGGGGCCTGGGAAAGTGTGTTTTGAAGGCCCTGCAGGTGGTTCTGAGGGCAGCCTGGTGAGGGAAGGGTTCTAGAGGGCATTGGGGCATTCTAGAGAAAGGTCTGAGCTGAAGCAAATTTTGAGTTTGTCATTGTATGGATGATTTTTTAAACCATGGGAGGGGGCCAGTCATCAAACTTTGTGGAAGATCTGTCTGTGTAGGTTCTATGGTTTTTTTTGTCCTGTGTAAGTATTAATCAGTAATCTCTCAGAGCATTGTCATTTGACTGAAGTTTTTCACATATATTTCCTATTCAAATCTACAATGTGGGATGGCTCTAATCCTTATGCCTCTGTGCCAGATTTCTCTGTTTTTGTTGCTGTTTCTTTTAGAAGACAGAGGAATATATGGGATTTTATTGTGGGCTTTACCTGTCTTCAATGACAATTTCTTGAAGAGCATGAGCTCTGGAGTCTACTGCCTAGGTTTTTACTCTGCCTTTCCAGCCATGGGAACATGGGAAAGTTATTTAACTTTCTATAAAATGACGATATAGCAATATTTTCCTCCTAGGGTTAGTTGTAAGGATAGTTTATATAAAATGCTTAGAACAGTTCCTGGCACATAGTTAACACTCAGGTGTTAGCTGCTGTTGCTGTTGCTGTTATTATTGTCATGAATTCTGCAGATACCCAAAGGTATTCCTTGCCTGCATTGCTCACATATTGAGGGCTTCACCTTAAAAAATAACTGTACAAATTATGATTGAGAGTAGTAAGGGTGACATATTAGAAAGTTTTAATTATTCAGTGACCCTCTTTCCTTTCAGAGCCTTTTATTTTCTAGAAACATATGCTTTCCTCCCATAAACAAGCCTGCTAGGATATACTTAGAACCCATATCTGGGCAAGAACCTCTTCCTGCACGTTGGCTACAGAGCTAATAGTGCTCAGTTCTTCAGTCTCAGGAGCTGCATGCAATGATGTTCACTTTTACATTTCCTAGGGCCCAGCCTGAATATAGGTCATTTTGTTTTTTTCAAATGTTTCAGATCTCTCTTACTCTCATTTGTTAGTTCTAAATCAACTGCTAACATTTAAAATACAGTTTTGCTGGGAGGACAGATAGTTCCACCAAGGGATAAGCTATTTCTCAACATTAAAGAAATTAGAAATTATAATTTATGCTTAAAAAAATAATGTTAGTTCAAGTTTTAGCTTGCTTCTCTCTCCCTTCTGTGCTGTTCTTTGTCCTGCCATGTGTTTGCAAACCATTCTCATGACCTTCTGCCTGTGCGGCATATTTGTAGTGGGGCCAGATTATACATACGCCACTGACTTTTTCATCTGACCTCCTAAACTCAGCCTTTGAGCCCCTGCTTTTCTTTGGGTTTTCCTAGCGAAGTCTTGTTGAAAGGAATATTATTTCCCATGGAACTTTACTGATAGTGTATGGAATAATAGGACCATGCTCTGTGACGTTCAGACCCGAAGTCTTAACATTTTAAACATGTATCTATTTGCTATTGCCTACTTAGTTCAGTCTTGGCATTTTAGGTCTAGAGGTGGTTACTACCCATTGGACATCCATAGCCACTCCCTGCAAATTAAAGGGGACACAAAAATGAAACTGAACTTATGTTTTTCTTTACCTCTCTGCTAATTTAACTAAGTCAATTGGCTCACCCTCATTTGCCCTCTTCACACCTCCCAAATTAATGTTATGTGCAAATTTGATTAAAACAGCGTGAGTAATTTCTAAGTTACTTTCGAATACGGATTGAATTCCACTCCTTGTGGCTTTTTTCTTCATCATACTGGTAGATGTAGACAGTGTTTTTCTTTCTAGCCTGCTTAACTTGTGTGGTTCTTGGAACAACATAAGTTTTAGTTGATTTAGGATCCTGATTTCACAGGACACTGTATCAACTGCTTTACCAAGATCAAAGTACATGGGTTCACTGCATTCCGTTCAGTTGCCAGTTCAGTTGTGCTGTAGCCAGGCAATCCTGGAGCCTTGAAATCCGGGATTCTGGTCAAGGTGAGGAAGCAGCCCTTCCTCCTGGCTTTTTCATTCTGCAAATATCTTTCCTTTCTTCTTAATATTTATTTATTCAGCAATGTGGCCCAGGCTCTGCATCCCTGACTTCCTAAAGCTTTCAGCCTAGTGCCCCTATGACCAGTGGTTACATTCTTGCTACAAACTGGAAAGTCTCTGAGCCCCTCACCCCACTCCTCCCCACTTCTTTTCTTCTGCTGTATTTATGGCACTGTACCTCATGAACTTTCACACTAGGGAAAGCAAACTCAATCCAATTGGGTCTTATGGGTAAGGAAATGTGTTGGTTAAAAGTAGACTCTGGTCAGCCAGGCTACTGAAGGTTTAGTATTTACTAGCAGTGTGACTTTGGGCAAATTACCTAACATCTCCATGTCTGTTTTCTCATCTATAATATGGAGGTAACATAACTCCTACCTCACAGAGTTGTTGTCAGGAATAATTGAGTTAATACATGTAAAGTGCTTGGCATTTATTAAACTAGGGTTAGTTAAAAAATTGATGAACAAGCTATTAAAAGTTCATAATAAAGTTTCTGGAGTTTTCAGGTACTCCGTTTCTCTTTCATGCTATTTGCCTTGGCTATTCCATTACAGGCAAAGGAAAGGAGATGAAATTTAAAGTATCTAATTTTGTAACCTTAAATTATTCAGGAATTGTTTTTCTTCGTGTAGACTCCACTATAATGTATAATGGAGAATTGTATTCAAGATATGATGTCTGTGACTTACTCCTTATGAACTCTGAAAGTCATTTTTAAGAGCACTTCTTAATAATGAACATTATATTTATTTGACTTTCTAGGATCCAACCCTTTTACATTGTTGGGCTTTTTAATATGTTATTTAAAAAACAAGATTGCCCAGACCAGGCATGGTGGCTCACACCTGTAATCCCGGCACTTTGGGAGACCGAGGGGGGTGGATCGTTTGAGTCCAGGAGTTTGACACCAGCCTGGGCAACATGGTGAAACCCTGTCCCTTAAAAAAAAAAAAAGAAAAAGAGAGAGAGAAAGAAAGAAAAAAAGAAAAATTAGCTGGATATGGCGAGCCCCTGTAGTCCCAGCTGCTGGGGAGGCTAAGGTGGGAGGATTGGTTGAGCCCTGGAGAACAAGGCTGCAGTGAGCTGAGACTGTGCCACTGCACTCCAGCCCGGGCAACAGAGTGAGACTCTGTCTCAAAAATGAAAATAAGATAAATAACATTGCCCAAAGAGAATTAAAACAATGTTTCAAATAAGGAAACAGATACTACTACCACAGAAGATTAACAGACAAAACATGCTTTCCAAAGAAGAATGAATTATAGGACAGTATTTCGTCTACATAATACACATCAAAATCAACAGTCATTAAATAACCCAAGGCCATTCATTCCTGGCAGTCTGTGCTGGGAACATTTTGAACAGTCTTTTATACAGGTATTTGCATTTAGTCAGAATTTTGGGGTATCTTACCCTTCTTTCACAGTATTATGTTAGTAAATACCAGTACATCAACCAACATGTCCTACTTTACATGCATTTTTTGCTTACTAATTGAAGAATGAGAGAGGAAGCTTGGAAAAATGTATTAAGATTTTGTTTATCACAGTTTGATCAGTGGATCTGTCTTACTATTTTATAGAATAATATCCAGCTGCAGCTCAAGTGCATATTTTACTTAATTTATATCTACTTATATTCCTATGGCTTAATGTCAGTTGGCCTATTGCAGAATACATGTTTATCCTTTACACTGTACCAAAATCTGGCGAGGTGATGACGGTGTATGATGCACTTGAGAGAGAACATTACAAGTTATGTTTTTAAGGTGGGATTTTTTTCTGAGCAAAAGATATGTAGTGCAGAATAATATATCCACAGCCAAAATGCGCCCACTCATTTCTATTCAATTAAAAGAGGGAAGAACAGACCCAGGTGAATTTTTGCTCCATTACTTAAGGCTTTGAGAATATCGCTTAGCATTTGTGAGCCCCGCTGCTGCTTCTGTAAAACATTAATGATAACACCTCCCTGCGAAGGCAGTTCTGAGAATTCATTGAGGCAGGGCCTGTGAGGGTTTGTCCTATGTAATGTTAGTAATTTTGTGCAAGGTGTGTGGGTTCATTGCGTGTGTTTGGAAGCTGAGGAAATTGGAGCACTGAGCTTAGAGAGATACCAGCTCAGGCCTGTAGCCACCCTGGCCCTATGTTTCTGCCTTGTGACTGGATCTTCTAAGTCATGCTGTGGGGTGCTTTAAGTAGTGCTTTCCTTATTGCTGGCTCAAAGCCAGGAAACTATCTTACAGCCATATTTTTTTTAAGATGATTTGCAACCCCTTGCTGCATTTTGTCATGTGAAATGACACTTACTCTGGTTCCTTAAAGATGGCTAATAACCCTCTATGGGTAAATGCCAATCAGGCCAGCCAGTTGGCTCTGAGAAAGGCTTCCTTGAAAGCCACAGTTCAGGTTTTGCAGAGGCCAGGAGGTGAATGTGAGTGCCAGAGACCTCCTTCCCAGAAAATCCTGTTGCATGTGCTACCCAGGAGGTGAAGACAAGGTAGGGACACTGCTGTGAAGACTGACAGTGCAAACAGGTCATCTCTTCAGTCACCAGACAGCTTGTCACTTTTTATTTTCTTGTTTGCAAAATCCATGTGTAATAATCACCAAGAATTCTGATGTTCACACAGAGAACTGCTTGTGGCAAACATTTTTAACCACCAAACTAAGATCTTTCTTTTTAAAGATGAAGAAAGATAAGCAGCATTGTTTTTTAGGGATGAGTTTATAATCTTCTCCTCTACACCCATTAGTCCTCAGAAAAGCTATTTCTTGAAACTGAATTTGGAGCTTCTAAAATGGCTTTCACAGTGTTGCTCTCTTCATCTGGGGATTATGGTACTTAGGGAATGGAGATTTTCAAAGTGAACCTTCCACATTTTTCCAAAATCTTTTGTGGCATCATTTGTGCCTACCTGAGAGTGCAGTTTTTCTTTTTATGAGGTTGTGATTTTAATTTATATATACACACGTGCACACACACACAAAAGCATAACAGTGGCTATGAGAAAGAAACGCTTCTCCATGAAACACAGAAGGAGCGGGCGAATAGCTGACCCAGGGAAAGTACGAGGTGGTGTTCAGGCCTCATGGTAGTTAGGATTAGGAAATGTCAGGGGCTGTGGTGTATTCTCCAAACTGTAAACTTTGGGAGTCCTACAGAGTGAATGTTAATAAATATTTTTGATAAGGAGAAGGGTTTGGGTTTATAGGGAGCCTAAGAGAAATGTGGCTGCCCTTCCCCCACAGCTGGCCACTGCTCTGGAGGGGAGAGTATTACACATTTGGGCGTGGACATAGCAACATAGGTGAATACCATTGTTAGTCTCCCACCATATGCTCTTCTGTATTTTGTTACCTATTAAACCATACAAACTTTCCTATATATCATTAAATTATCACTCAGTACAGTACTTGGACAAAATAGGAATAGTCTACTGTTGACAGTTTTTAGATTAATGACTTTGAATTTTTCCTAACTAAGAGAGATTTTAAGAAGTTAGTCTAATCTCATGAGTCCCAAATATAAAAAACAAAGGCTCTGCAGGTTTAAGTTTTCCTTTGCCTTTTCTTAAGAATTTAAATATTTTTCTTCAGAGGTTTTCCTTTGGGCTCTTAGATAATGAGTAACAGAAATGAAGGAGGGATACCCAAAGTTATTTCAAAACATAATTGTGTCCTTAAAAACATGGTAATAATTGACAGGGTTTTTTAAATGAGAGAAGTTTCTAGCTAAATGTCCTGCTTCATCCCCCCAATCACCACACTGAGTTCTTTGTGGGAAATATGTGGTAGCTCTTTGGGAAGAAGTATGAAGTTTGTGAAAAGAGATGAAGAGTTGCCAGGACCACGGTAAGCAAAGGACTGAGAGAAGGAAAAAGGTGGACAGAGCTAGACCCTAAAAGGATGCTAAGATCCCTCGAGAAGTCTTTTAGTAAGAAGCCCTCATTAGACTGTGAGTGCCTAATGGACAGGAATGCATCTCACTGGTCCTTGCAGTCTTCTTCCCAGCCCCTGCCTTTGTACTTGAAGGCCATGGTCATCTGAGTGCACTACAATTCAAGCCTGTGAGGTGGAGAGAAAAGGGTGGGTGAGGTATAGTTCATCGTCTTAGAGGCCTCAGTATTGTCAAGACCCCCACCCCCCTTTTTTTTTTGAGCGCACAAGACTCTTAATCACCTTTTCATTTGTGTTCTGTTTCTTGGCCTGCATCGGGAGCTCATAGCAGCATGCTACTGACAGGTGATTGTGAACTAAGTGTTAAAGCAGAAGGCAACAGAAAATGAGGGAATGTCAACTTGAAGCCGTGTGTGTTTTTGTGAACAGCATTTACCACTTTCTTAAAGAGTCCCAGTTAGAGAAAAAATAATGCAGGGAGCAAATTTTAGTCAGCTCGTTAGGTTCTGAACTGGACAGACTTTGTACCTTGGCATATGAGTAGCCATTCTAGAACCTTTTGAACTTTTGCCACCAAGTAATTCTGAAAAGACTGACAGCAAGCAGTAGATAATGGAAAAAGCCAGTGTCCTCTGCCCGAGAAATTAAGGTACGTATTGTTCAGGTGGTTAAAGAAACTGCCTAGCACAATAGCAATAGCTGGTAAGTAGCAGGATCATTCAGAGAGGAAGGGATGGATCACAGGATGGTTGCTGTGCTGAACTTTCCCCCTAGAATTCATGATTGTTGGCCAAGCATGGTGGTTTACACCTGTAATCCCAGCACTTTGGGAGGCTGAGGCGGGCAGATCATGAGGTCAGGAGATCGAGACCATCCTGGCCAACATTGTGAAACCTCATCTGTACTAAAAGTACAAAAAAGTTAGTTGGGCATGGTAGCGTGTGCCTGTAGTTTCAGCTTCTCGGGAGGATGAGGCAGGAGAATCGGTTGAACCCGAGAGGCAGAGGTTGCAGTGAGCTGAGATCACGCCACTGCGCTCCAGCCTGGGCGTCAGAGCGAGACTCTGTCTCAGAAGAAAAAAAAAAAAATTCATGATCATTGTAGGAATTCGCAGTGTAGGGGAAATGGTGCAGATTTTATAATCAGGAAAGACCTATATTCAGTTCTCCATTTGACCACTCTCTAGCAGAGACATGGGAACAGTTACTTAATTTCTGTGACCGTTTCCTCACTTGGGAATAGGGCTTTTGCAGATCTGTTGGAAAATATTAAGGCCAAGAGGGGTTTAAAATGTGAAGTTGTCTAGCACTGAATAGGAGCTTAATATCAGTTCCTTTCTGCTTCAGTCAAAACTGAGCTTTATATGTAGAATAATTATTGTTTGTATTCCATTCTCCATTTTGAGTATGGAACCATGAATGCCAACAACTTGATGATAAAAGGAGCCTTTTGTCAGAGATAGTCCTGTAAGCGCTTTGTAACCGAGTAGACTGTGCATGTAAGGGCAGGCAGGTTACAAATGCGAATCACCATAGCCGGCACACTCTGCATACAGCAGATTCTTAAGCCATCTATGTACTCTTTTAAACACTATACTGAAGTCCACTTAAGTCAGAGTTCAACAAAATGAATGAATGTAATCCTAGGACTATGGAACTTCTCGGTGATTACATAGCACAGAGAACTACGGAATCATTTTCTGGAAGAATGCACCATGCGATTATGCTCCATGTGGAATTGGTATATGTAAATGTTGGTAGACTGTGAGGATGAGGTTGACAGGTTGATCTGAATAAAGATCCTAGGAGGAACGGAGGATACTATGTAGTTTTGTTGTTACTGTTGTTCTGCAGTTCCTGGCTGCTCAGTGTTGGCAGCTGTGTGCACACTTTCTTTTTTGAGCCAGCGAGGCACAAGACAAGTAATTTCCCATCCTGAATCTCTCACAGCTGCTGAGCTGTAGTGGCTATACTGGGATGTGGCTATTAACTTTGAAAATTTGCATAAATCCAGCCCCCACCCCCCTGCAAAGGCTCAGTCTTGTCTTTACACCTTCCCCGAGGTGATTATTTTCTGGGGGTAGGGGTGGGGGTTGGGGGGGGTGAAGAAAAGAGGAAAAAGAAGGCCAACCACTCTGGGCACCGGCGGAGGAAGCGTGGAGTCCCTTGATCTAGGTCCTTGTGGGGAGGGGAGAACCCAAGCAGCAGCTGCAAACGGAAGGACTGTGAGCGAGCGGGCGGGCAGCTGGCAGCGAGGCCACCGGCAGGGGGGGCCCGGGCCGAGGCCGCGCCACCTCGGCACCACGCGGGCAGCCGGTGCGGCGGGGTCGCCGCGGCCAGGGGAGCGCTGGGTGCCTACCATGGCAGTTATGCAAGCGGTGGCCCCCTGGTCCTGGCTCCCCGCCGCCCTGCGCTCCTTCCTCCCCACTGCCGACACTCGGATCTCTCTCGCTCTTTCTCTCTCCTGTGTTTTCAAACAGGAAGTGCACGGCTGTCTATAACGTGCTGCCGGGTCCCAGGATGGAGGAGTGAAGTCTCTCGTCGCCGCGGTTCCAGCCTCCCAAGCTCGCCCAAGCCGAGTCCCCAGAGAGAGCCCTGAGGGAACAGGGTGGCCGCTTGGTCCAGGTGCGCGGGGCCGGGTCTGGGTCCAGGGCGCGGGTCTGGGTCCAGGGCGTGAATGGGGAAGTCCATGGCACGGAGCGCTGCTACTGTCGGCTCTGCATCTCCAGCTCTGTACTGCAGCTTCACTTGCCCGCCCCCCACCACTGGCTTCTCACCCAGGGTCTCTGCCAAACTCTGGCTGCTGCCGCCCTGGGTTCGGGCCGGGGGAAGGCCCTGGGCGTGCACTGCGGACCCGCCTGCCAGGACTCTACTAGTGTTCTTTCCAGGCTGGGTGGCCCCGGGCTGCGCTGGGGTTGCCAGTGCCCGGGGAGTCTTCCTGGAGCCCCCAGCTGCCCTCTCCACCCTCTCCTCCGGCTGCTGCTTGAAGCAGCAGCTCTTTGTTCCTCCCTTGCTGGTCTGAGGTCATGCACATAAATGTTCTGGGAGGCAGGGTAGTGTGAGGGTAAGGGGTTGGGACGTAGGGAAGAGGAAGAGGAGGATGAGTTGTGGGTGAAGTGTAAGGTGGACAGGAGAAAAGAATCTTAGTGTCCGTGCTCAGAAATCAGCTCTTCAGCTGCTGAAACAGAGGACCCCGGTTCCTTGGTTTCTGTTTTGGGAAATCCAGGCCGTGCCAAACGGAGGGAATTAGTGATGCAGACACACACCGGAAAGGTAGGGACCGGGAATGAGGCACAGCAGCGAGTTCTGAGGTGTTTAGTCTGCTGTCTGGCTTGTTAACTCCACTGTGGTTTCTTAGCCAGGCTTCCTCGCCGAGACAGAAGGTACTTTAACATATGAGCCAGGCGTCTTTATTAATTCCATTTGTCATCAAAGTAAAATTGAGAGTGACTTTTCTCAAATTCACCAGGTAGATTTTAATTTCACATTCACTTCGTGTTCCATCTCAAATGTTCATAGAAGGAGAATAAAACGCTAGGGTTGGTTTTATGCTACAGACGTTTTCCATCTTTATTTCCCTGGCAGCTCCTCTTTCTCCAGACTAACTCAGATTGACTTCTCCCCTCAGTGAAAGCCTAACCTTCTTTTACCGCCTGTTTATCTACCTGGTGAAACTCCAGTCTTGAGGAGGACACTAAGGAGTGGGATGGCTAAGAAGAATCAGTTTGACGGGATCATTATATGGCCTCAAATTAAATGTTTGAGTCCTATTAAGGCCAGTGGCATCTTCTTTTTATTTCCAAGGAAGGGATGTGAGCATATGACTAGAGGGGAGGAAAGTGAGACTCTGCCAAAGAAGGTCTCTCCCTGTAGCACAGAGGAAAAGTGCATCTGTGTAGCACAGTATCACGTACACTGTATGCTTTCACTTTATTGGGTAGCCAAGCCATCTAAGGAGTCAGGGTTAGGTGTAGAATTTACATTCATGACATAGCATGCTGACTATAGCATTCTGATGCTGAAAATTTTATAAAACATATTTACTACATAATTAAGTTTGCTTTGAAAGGAAAATTTACCAGGGTGGTACAAATTTACCAGCTTGAGTACAAAACATGTACTCATTAAGTACATGGCATTACGTAGCCAAAATGCACTATGAAAACTGAACAATTAAACTTATCCTTCCTAGACAGACATGGACTTCTTAAGTTTGAATTTAATTGTGAGATGGCTGTGTTTATGCCTCTTCTTGCCAAATACGTCATGAAAAGTGAGAAAGTAATCGAGAGAGATGATTTTTATTTTGAGACGGATTTTCATTCTGTCACCCAGGCTGGAGTGCAGTGGCGCGATCTCGGCTCACTGCAATCTCTGCTGCCTGGGTTCAAGCGATTCTCCTGCCTCAGCCTCCCGAGCAGCTGAGATTACAGGCGTGCGCCACCACACCCAGCTAATTTTTGTATTTTTAGTAGAGACAGGGTTTTGCCATGTTGGCCAGGCTGGTCTCGAACTCTTTACCTCAAGTGATCTGCCCACCTTGGCCTCCCAGAATACTGGGATTACAGGTGTGAGCCACCACACTCAGCCAGTCAAGAGAGATTCTTGAAAGACCTGTACAACCATAGTGTTTTGCATCTACTTTATTTATTTTTTATTTTATTTATTATTATTATTTTTTTGAGACAGAGGAGTTTCACTCTTGTTGCCCTGGCTGGAGTGCAATGTTGTGATCTTGGCTCACTGCAACCTCCGTCTCCCAGGTTCAAGTGATTCTCCTGCCACAACCTCCCGAGTAGCTGGGATTACAGGCACACGCTACCACGCCCAGCTAATTTTGTATTTTTAGTATTGGTGGGGTTAATCTATGTTGGTCAGGCTGGTCTCAAACTCCTCACGCCGTGATCCACCTGCCTGGGCCTCCCAAAGTGCTGGGATTACAGGCATGAGCCACTGCACCCAGTCGCTGCCTCTACTTTTATACCTATGTGTGTTCTTTGCACTCCCCCCCTCCCAGTTTATTAATTTATTTGGGGACTTTCTTTAGCATCTGTCACTCTGCTCAAAGATACAGTAGAACAGCTTTTGTGAGCCTCAAAATCTCTCTCCCATTTAGGAACAGAGTCTCCTTCCATTCTAGTGATATTTAAACTCAGAAATCATAACTGGCCTTTAGATTGTCATTTTCTATTTACACAGTATATATGATTTTTTTTTTTTTTTTTACTCCCTTCAACAGAGGTAAACTCTTCTTGCTCCTTTCAGTGATGTGGTGAAGTAGGATTCATTTTCTCCAGTTTATGGAGAGAGGAAACAGGCTGATGAGATGTAACTTGTCAGTGGTCGTATTAGTAAATGGAGTTGTTGGTACCTGAAGAAGGGTCCTTTGATGTAATCCATGGCTCTTTTGTCGTCTGGAAAGCTGCTGCCTAAGGAAGAGGTGGCAGTGCTGATTCAGGTGGTCCTTTGCCATTCCAAAAGAAAGCTGGATTGCCTTACCGAATCTCCAGGTTTTTTGTTATTCCTCTTCACTCAGGCTCTGCCCAGAGCTCAAGGTTTGTTTTCATTTTTAAAGCAGTTTTTTTTTTTTCATATTTGAAATTTACACTTCCTGTGTGTCTGTGACTAGATTTAGCTGTGTTTGCACAAATGTGATTTGTATTCTGCTGCCAAAATTCTAGTAGTATATTTTAATTAACAGGTATCTTTTGTCAGGTTTTAGTGAGTATCTTTCCAAGGGATCAGATTACCATATTTTAATTTTTTAGAATTTAAACAACCTCTTCTGGCTTACTCCTAGGGCAGTTTATATCCCAGAAAATTAATTAATTAGTAAATGATATATATGACTCTCCAGTCCCCACTACTGCCACCGTGCACATCTCCTACGCTTTCATTCCAGCTCACGGTAATCCACTGAGAGGTTCACATTACAGAACAACGTAAGCAAACCCGTGTAACTTTAAATTATAGATTAGATATTTTTGTAACATTCCTTAGATGCAAGTAAGTTTATTTCCTTACCTTTGTAGCACTTAAAGTTGAGGCTCTCTGTAGTTGTGGTTTTAATGTTGCACCATTAACTAAACTGTAAAATTATGGTTTAATTTGTTGTACTGCAAATTAAAATTTGGAGTACATTTTTCATAAGTGTTGGATAAGATACTTGTTTTCTCTGCAATAATTGGAATATTCATAGTGGCCTGTAACTTACCCTCTGTAAAACTGTGGTCAAAACCCTCAGGGAGAGGAGGAGGTAAAGGAGGAGCAAAACGGAGGAAATGAGAGCTCATTCTATTATAAGGGAGGAATGAAATGATACATATATGGTTCCCTAATACACAGTGCACTGCCTTTTCTGTCTATTGGTGAGTTGCAGTGGCTTGTGAACTAGCCGTGTATCTCTTCCAACAGAAAGGCTAAAAATGAAAGAGTAACTAGCTTTGATGTTAAATGCCAAGGAAAAGTTAATGGCCAAGAGGGGACTAGGAGTGGAAATAAATGCAAGTTAAGATTTCATTTTTTCAAAACTTTTTTTCCCTTCTTGTATATTATAAAGTAAAAAATACCTTCTTAGTCAAATTGTAAACTATAATGCAGTGGCTCCTGACACTTACAAAAATCAGGAAGCTTTTATTTAATATTAAAATATTTCAACGATCTTAACTGGTTCACTGTTTTACTTCGTATCTCTTATAATTGCAAATGTTTCATGAGAGTTATTTAATATCACTCAGCTGAGTATATATTGCAAGTAATGACTTCATCATCTTCCTGTGTTTGTAAAATAGCATTACATGTACGTATGAGATAGGAATTCAGCCTACAGACTTCTTGCAGTGCCCTGAAGTCTACAGGTGGGGAATCGAGGCCAAAGCAAAACAACTGCTCCAGACTGAAAATGCTGAAATGGTGATGAAAAATGCATAATATGTTAGCCATCAGATTATAAAGATTCCCAGGTGGAATTTTTCCTCTTTGTTGTACATTAAATGGATGATGTGTTAAGCCCTGATTTTGGATCTGGTCTTGTTTCTGGGGATATTGTTTTTCATGGTCAGCTTTGAGATCTTTGCAGTTAGTCATGGATAACTGGATTTCTCTTTAAGAGCATTTTCCCTACTTTACTTCTGTGAATATCCCTTCCCTGTTTTTGTAGAGTCAGGACTTTGAGGCCAGTTTCAGAATCATGACAGTCATAGGCACCACCACCACCACCAGCCCTATGTTCATTTCCCAGAAGCTAAAAGAGGCTTCCCAATCTTAACCTTTACAATTTGTGGCAAGTTTAAGGAAAGGGAGATAGGATTTGTCCCAGTTCTGCAGTAGGAAAAACTGATGTGTGAATTCATATTGAATTAGTCTCTGATTTCTGTGTGTGTGTTGTATGACATGAATATAAGTCATTCTGCTTAAGATAGGTTGAGCAGGGTGTGGAAATCTAATAGGGTTATTTCATGAAGTTCCTTTATTTGGTTAAAAGGAATCACTTCCTATCTATTGAACACCATATTTTTCAGGCACTGACAAATAGACATTGATTATCTCTAATCCTCCTGGTATTATGCAGAGTGGGTAATGACCCTGTTTTTTTGTTGTTGTTGTTTTTTTTTTTTTTTTTTCTGAGACAGAATCTCGCTGTTGTCACCCAGGCTAGAGTTCAGTGACTCGATCTTGGCTCACTGCAAGCTCCGCCTCCTGGGTTCATGCCATTCTTCTGCCTCAGCCTCCCCAGTAGCTGGGACTACAGGTGCCCACCACCACACCCGGCTAATTTTTTGTACTTGTAGTAGAGACGGGGTTTCACTGTGTTAGCCAGGATGGTCTCGATCTCCTGACTTCGTGATCTGCCCGCCTCGGCCTCCCAACATACTGGGTTTACAGGCATGAGCCACCGTACCCGGCCAGTAATCCTGTTTTATGTGAACAAACTGAGACAGGCAGAGACTCCAAGTCACACAGACAAGCTAAGGCCTGGACTCGGATCCAGATTTGTGCAGTCTCCAATGCTGAAACATTTCTCTCACTGTATATCCTGCTTTCTTTGTTCTTAAACTAGCCTATGTAAAGAAATGATCATGGTTTGTTTAGTCTTACCTACCCTTTCAGCAAAGGTTAAGTTAAAACTGTAGACAATATGGAGACAGTACAAATAGGGACATGAAAGGGTCAACATTTTTATGAATATTTTTGGCTGGGTTAAGTTAAAATTGTAGACAATATGGAGACAGTATGAATAGGGACATGAAAGGGTCAACTTTTTAATGAATATTTTTGGCTTCCATGTAGTATGTATTCATTTTTTTCTAAGGAACCTAGGCATATGGAATTTATTGGCCTTCATGAGAATTTCTTGAGGCATTATTGACCACAAACAATATTGCTGGATCATAGGATATATGCATACTAGGAACTGCATAATTTTACTGGGAACTGCACAGATAGTTGCCAACTTTATATCTCCACCAATACTGTATAATGCCTTTTTTTTTTTTAACTAATTTCCTGATTGTTGCCAACCTGATAAATGTTGATTATACCTAATGGTTTAATTTTGCCTTTTTCTGATTGCTAGTAAGGCTGAACATGTCTTCATTTACTTAATTTAATTTTCCTTTTCCATGATTTGTCGTTTTATGTCTTTAGCCTGCCCTTTATTTTCTGTTGGATCTCTTGCCTTTTTCTTGTTAGAACTTCTTGAGAGAATTTTTGTAGTATCTCTTGTGTATTCTAGAAATTAATTCCTCTTTGTCTTTAGACATTGTGAGTAACTTTCTTCTAGTGTGTCACTTTTCTAATAACTTTGTCTACGGTGCCTTTCAGTAATAGCAGCAATAAAATCTTTAGTTTTAATGTTGTTATCTCATCACTTTATACTATTATTATGGTCTGTGCGTTTTGAGTCAGTTAAGAAATCATCCCCTATTCTGGGCTCACAATATTGTCTCTCCTCATTTTCTTTTATTAATTTCAAAGGTTTACTCTTATCATTTGGGTTTTTAAGCCATTTGGAATTTGAGATATGAAGTATTAATCCAATTTTTATTTAAAAAATCTGGTCATATTGTGAGCCACATTTCCCAGCACTATTTGCCAACTAATACATTCTTTCTCCGCAGAGTTTTGGTGCTACCCCTAGGATGTGAGTGCATATATATAGAGGTCTCTTTCTGAGATCTCTGTTTGGTTCCAGTTGACGTCATTGTGTGTTCTTGGGCCTTTGATACACTGTTTTATTTATTTATTTTTTAACTTTTATTTTAAGTTTTGGGGTACAAGTGCAGGTTTGTTACAAAGGTAAACTTGGGTCATGGGGGTTTGTTATACAGATTATTTTATCACCCAGGTATTAAACCTAGTACCCATTAGTTATTTTTCCTGATCCTCTTCCTCCTCCACTCTCCAAAAGGCCCCACTGAATGTTATTTCCCTCTGTGTGTCCATGTGTTCTCATCATTTAGCTCCCACTTATAAGTGAGAACATGTGGTATTCGGTTTTCTGTTCCTGTGTTAGTTTGCAAAGGATAATGGCCTCCCACTCCATCCAAGTCCCTGCAGAGGACATGATCTTGTTCTTTTTTATGAATTTTTTATGTTCTTTTTTATTAAGGAATACATAGTATTCCTTAGTGTATATGTACCTCATTTCCTTTATCCAGCCTGTCATTGATGGACATTTAGGTTGACTCCATTTCTTTGCCATTGGATACACTGTTTTAATTGTTGCATGTATCTTTATATAACATGATCTTATTAGCATGACTTCTTGTTACATGTACATTTATGTAACTTGACCTTATTGTTATGATTGATACATTGATACAAATTTAAAAGTTCAAGACTTTAAGATTATTTTGAGGCGGATTCCTTGCCCTTATTTGCATGTGTTAACTTTTTGCAACTACACATTTTCTAAAAACACATTTCTAAAAGACACATTTTTCTAGAAATGTGTGGACCTGTCTAGGAGTATTGTTTAATTTCCTTACTTGGTAACATAATTTTAATATTACTGACATTACATTTTCTTTTGTGTGTGTGTTTTTTTGTTTTTTGTTTTTGTCTTTTCTTTTCTTTCCTTCTTTTGTTAGTAGTTATGACTCCCTTTCATACTTGGTCATCTGTGTAGGACAGTGGTGTCTCATTTCAAAGGCTTGTCCTCCTCTATTGCTCTGTATGTGCCTATAGAGCTATGATGTACATTCCTGGTATGGCTTTAGAATGAATGTTTTATGAGTGTGATGCTGTACTGACTGCATGGGTGTATACTCTTGAAAGTCTCTTAATTATAGATGTCTCTTTATTATTGGGACAACTTTGTCAGTTTCAGCTTGATTTTCTCCAAGTTTACTTCGCTCTGATCTTCTCAGTTTAGTGGGTCTTATTCTTCCCCCTGTCTGCAATTTATGTCACACTGAATGCTAGGTCAGTTTATTTGATAAGTGAGTGTTTGTGTGCCTGTGCAGAGTACAATGTATTTTCCCCTTATCTTTTTTTTTTTTTTTTTTTTTTTGAGATGAGAGTCTTGCTGTGTTGCTCAGCCTGGAGTGCAATGGCACGATCTTGGCTCACTGCAACCTCTGCCTCCTGGGTTCAGGTGATTCTCCTGTCTCAGCCCCCCAAGTAGCTGGAATTACAGGTGCACACCACCATGTTCAGCTAATTTTTTGTATTTTAGTAGAGACGGGGTTTCACCGTGTTGCCCAGGCTGGTCTTGAACTCCTGAGCTCAGGCAATCTACCTGTCTCGGCCTCCCAAAGTGCTAGGATTAGAGGCATGAGCCACCACGACCGGCATCACCTTGGTTTTTAAAATGTGATGAAACCATGTTGTGTACATAGCATGGCATATTATTATAAATAAATTTGAAATCATGATGGGGACAAATTTAGGTCTCAAAATAGATATTGTGTGACAAGGTTAGGCTAAGACAAAGATGTTAACCTTGGCCAATAGTTAACAGGATTACATAGATAATAGCTGTATTTTTTCTTTTTAGTGTCTGTAGTTCTTCAGGTGCTTTATGGACACAGGAGAGAGTTGCAGTCTTTTTAGTTAACTGCTGAGATTTACCAAGCTTGCACAAAGTCTGATAAAATCATAATATAGAATGTTTTAGGGTCCAAAACCTGCTGAGACGGATAAGACCGGTGTCTGTGGGCTGTTGGAATTGTTCTCCTATTGTTCTTTAAATGGGATTTATTAGGTATTCTCTTGAGTTTGATTATAACAGCCCTAGCTAGTGACCTTACTAAACTTACATGCTCATTGGAGGACTTTATCAGTATGGAAGTTCTCCATTTCTCATTCAGATTCCTCTGTGCTCCCCTTAGCAGCTGTCCTACGAGCCTTCCCTCTTATTCAATTATTGTAATGTAATTGGCAGCCAAACTACTTCATCCTTTCAACAGGAGACATTTGCTGAGCTCCAAATTATTAAATCTTAGTCCCCGCCCCTCCCTGTCATCCCCCACCTCCTGTGTACCGGTCATTTTGTTAAGTTCTGAGGATGCAATGTGAGTATCAAATGGTGCCTAACCTCTGAAGATAGACTCATAAACCACTAACTGGAACTTAACTTTTTTTTTTTTTTTTGAGACGGAATCTCACTCTGTCACCCAGGCTGGAGTGCAGTGGCGCAATCTTGGCTCACTGCAAGCTCCACCTCCTGGGTTCACACCATTCTCCTTCTTCAGCCTCCCAAGTAGCTGGGACTACAGGTGCCTGCCACCATGCCCGCTAAATTTGTTTGTTTGTTTGTTTGTATTTTTAGTAGAGATGGGGTTTCACTATGTTAGCCAGGATAGTCTCGATCTCCTGACCTCGTGATCCACCCACCTCGGCCTCCCAAAGTGCCAGGATTAAAGGCGTGAGCCACTGCGCCCGGCCCTGGAACTTAACTTTTTTATAACTTAAGGCACTTTTTAGCAATATATTGTGATGATGATGATAGAGAGTAGGGCACATAGGAGGGAGTGATTTGTTCTTTCTTGTTCGCGAGGAAGGAATTCCTGAAGGAGGTGATTTTGGTGCTAAATATTGAGAGGCTGAGATCATTTACCAGGCTGAGGTGGAGAAAGGACAGACAGAGTAAACAGCCCAGGTTCAGAGCCCCAAAGAGCTCAGTGAGTGCGGAACGTGAACTATGAGTGAATGGAGCCAAGCGATGGTGGTGCAGAGGGGAGAAGAGGCCAGAGGTGCCTGCTGGCTTGGATTCTTGGTCAAACCCATGTCTAGGGTCGTGCATGTCATTTCTGGAAGTGTGAACTTTATCCTGACAGCATTGTGGAGTCATTAAAGGTAAAATAAATGTTCCAGTCACTGTCTTCAGATATGTGAAAAGAAAGCAGGGAGCAGTCTAGTGGCTGCTGTAATAATCCAGGCAGACATCATGAGGCCCCAAACTAAGGTGATGAAGGTGAGAAAGGAAAGGAGAGACTGGATTGGAGAAATGCTTAGGAGAAATAACTAGTTACTGATTAGATGGAAAGTAGGAAGGGAGTAAGAGGAAGGAAAAAGATAATTCTTAATTCTTCTGGTTTGAATGACTCACTGTCTGAAGGTGTCATTAGTAAGGATGGAAAACATAAGTTGGGGGACAATCGTGAGTTCAAGTGGAAGTGGAGTTGGGGTGTCTGTGGGGCATTCTTTTGATCTTCAGAGGCCTGAGCCCCAGTAGAGAAGTGAGGGCTGGAGACAGTTACTGAATTGACTAGGATTGATCGTGGTAGCCATGAATGTCGTTGAGACTCCACAGGGATGGCCAAAGGATCAAAGACTGAGCAGACAAAAGAAGAGGAAAATCTGAAAACAAAAGGGACAACATTGAGTCCCAGGTGCTTTGGTTTGTTTGTTTTTTATATATTATATAATTCTTACAACAATCTCCTGTGACATAATTATGTTATTGTCTTTTACAGACAGGGTGTCTAAACCTCAGGTGAGCAACTTGCCACGCTGCCCAGAGAGTAGATAGGGAAAAGCTGTTAGGTCCTGTCAGGGCACAAGAAGATCCGGTAGAGTGAAGATTGAATGTAGGAGATTGGATCTGACAGCGAGGTATTCAGTACCCACTGAATCAGAGGAGCTCTAAAGCCCTAACACTGGATTGTCACCAGTGAGGAAAGAGGAGGAGTTGAGAAGTGGGGGCAGCAGATGGAGAGAGAGTGAGAGAGCACAGGCAGGAGAGCGAGCAGACGCACGCGGGTGTGTACATATTTGTCCGTGAGGAATTGTGTGTATGTGTGTGATAGTGACTAGAGCTTAGAAGAGGAAATCATTAATGGAGTAAAGTTCCAGAAAAGATAGGGGGGCGAAGTTCTAGAGCACAAGCATGCTCAAAGGGGTTGTTACAAAAGGGAATTGGGATGTTTCTTCCATTGGGACAGGAGAAGACAAGGAAGAGATGTGTGGCTGTAGGTGAATATGCAAGTGGATGGGAAAGAAGTTGAGAAAGTTTGTTCCTGATAGCTTGGATATTTTCAGTAAAGGAGGCAATGAAATCTGCTGCGAGTGTGGGGCCTTGAGGAGACAGCTGGAAGTTAGTAACAGTTACCTTTGTAAAAGGAGCCCAGTGCTTTAGGATGAGTGATAGCTGTGCATCATTGAAGGCCCATTTGGGGTTTTGTCATTGGTGGTTAGGTGCTGATGGAGGATTTTTTTTTTTTTTTCTGTTTGATAGAGCACTGTAATATGAACAGCATGAATGACCTTTTAAAATAGATTGCACAGGCCTTGCCTGAAACATTAAGTTTGGATGGTGATTTAAAGATGGGACGGGAGGAGAGAAGGAGCAGCAGACTGAACGAATGTTAGGGAACTTGAGTTCTAGTCCTAGTTCTTCCATTTAATGGAAGATGGGGAGTTCTTCCTCCTCATCTTTCAATGGAGGAAGTTGCATTTAATGTCCTCTCAAGTCTCCTGTAAATCTCAGAACTTCTGAGATTAGCACATTATTAGACAAAAATGAATGGAGAAGAGAGTAAGAGCAGCTAGAGTCCCATCACTTACCATTTATGGGTTCTTCTGATAGCAGCACTAATCCCAGAGCCTTTGGGAAGTTGACAGCATGAAAGCAGGACAACTGTCAGATAACCGTACCCAGGTGTCTGCAGTTGTGTCTGCATGGCAATGGGAGAGGGGTAGCAAGTCAGAAAAGGGGAAGGACAGGAGCATGAAGCTGTGATGGGATTTGTGCATGAGGTAGACTGTGTGGATTTACCCTGTGCCCCTCCTGCCGAGTGCCACGGTTCCCTGAGGAATCACTGGTAGCAGATAATTTAGTCATTTCATAAGAGGAGGTGATGCTCTTTGCATTCATCTCTATGTTGTTTCTCTGGTTGCGTTTTCTTTTTTTCTAGGCTGATTTCTCTCTCTTAGTTAAAAGTGTGGTATTGTAGAAGAGAATGGAACAGTTGGAGAAGGCTAAGTATTCATAGGATCTTATCTTAAGAGTCCTTTCTCCTTTCCGCTTCCATCACTGCACCTTGAATGTCTTTGCCTATAGATTTTGAAGGATTTCATCACTCTTCTGAGTTGGCTATATTCTTCCTCTGGAAGGTGTACTTATTCTTCAAAGCCATTTAACTGTCTGAGCCCCCTTTTAAGAACAGGGATAACATCTTAAAGCCCTCAAGGTGTGGTTAGCATTAAAAGGTGAATCCAGTCAGATGAGTGGCTCCAGAGATTATTGTAATAATTTAACAAGCCTAAGCAGGTGATAGGACACTCCTTTGTAAATTAAGCCTCTAATCTTTCTTTATACTCACGGAGATTTGAGAGAAACCTGGGAATTTCCTTTTCCCCCATTAAGCTATTACACAACTTAATGCTTGGAAAATTCTTCACAGGAAAAAACAGGGTGTAACAGTTTTTGTGAGGCATCTTTTAAAAATTCACCCTTTTAGCTGAAGTCTGAGAATACAATTCCCTCTCCACCCCCTTGCTCTAGTTTCTTTCTGAAAGTCTTAATTTCTCCATATAATTAAATACTCTTCAAAGTGAAAATAGTTAAAAAATTAAAACCACTTAAACTGAAAGTTAAAACATTGTTCATAAATGTGTTCTTCCATTTCCTGAGAAACAACAGGAAAGATTTGCTTTCTCAAAATAAACTAAGTAGCCTGACTATGAAGTCAGACCAATAGAGATCAAAGATTCACGCATCATCACACAATGGGAAATTTTTAGTCATTTTTCTAACCACAAAAATAAGTCTAATGCTAGTTTTGGGGGTTTGTTTTGTTTTGTTGCCTGTGGCATCAAGATAGGTATGTATAATTCAGAATGTACCTTTGGCATGTTTGAAATTGACTTAGCCTAATGTGACTATCTAGTGTGTCTGAAAGAGCCTATTTTCAAGATATATTTGATGAGTGTGAGCATGCTACATATGCAGCAATGGAAAATAGCCTTCTTGGGTATTAAATTTAGGAAGAATATAGAAAACCAGCTGACTTTTTGTATCTGTTTAGCATCTAAAATTAAAATTAAACTTGCTAGATCAGTAAATAATTGCATAGCTATGTTAGTAGCAAAAGTTTAGCAGCTCATGTTGAACACTGAACCATATTGAAAAAGGCATCTGCTACAGTAATCTCACACACACACACACACACACTCAGGTAGGAATAACAACATTTATTAATATTTCTCTATTTCCAGAAATAAGATATGAGAGGTTATTTCAAAGAAAAAAAGTAAATGCTCTTATGGTTGGCAGATTTTTATTTGTGGGATACAAGCAAGATGAGGGAGCAGTACATGCATGCAGTATTCATCTATCATTAATTTGTGTCAAATAAAGTGAATCTATATTCCTCAAATGGTGTAAAATAGGTCAACATTTTGTCTTTCACAAAAAGATAGAAAATCAGACCTCCAATTTACTGCTGTGATCTCAGCTTCCTTTTCAAATCCCTTAGGTATTTTAAACCTAAGTCTTTATATTTAAAATGGGTCTCTTGTAGACAGTATATATTTGGGTCTTGTTTTCTTTATCTGCTCTGACAATCTGTGTCTTTTAATTGGTATATTTAGGTAATTTACATGTAAAGTGGTTATTGATATAGTTGGATTAATATCCACCATGCTCTTAACTGTTTTCTATTCATTGCATATGCTGTGTTTCTCCCCCAACTTTACTGCCTACTGTGGTTTTAAGTTAACATTTTATATAGTTCCATTTTATGTCCTCTTTTAGCGTATCAGTTATACTTTCTTTTTAAAAAGATTTTACCCTAGAGTTTATAATTGATTTTAGGTTCTTAAAACGAAAAAATACCCCAAAACATATGTATGTGTATGCATAGAAAAAAATTTGAAGGCTTTACAACAAGACATTAAGAATAATTATCGGGGCCAGGCACGGTGGCTCACGCCTGTAATCCCAGCATTTTGGGAGGTGAGGCAGGTGGATCACCTGAGGTCAGGAGTTCAAGACCAGCCTGACCAACATGGAGAAACCCCATCTCTACTAAAAAATACAAAATTAGCTGGGTGTGGTTGCGCATGCCTGTAATCCCAGTTACTTGGGAGGCTGAGGCAGGAGAATCGCGTGAACCTGGGAGATGGAGGTTGTGGTGAGCTGAGATCACATCTTTGCATTCTAGCCTGGGCAACAAGAGCGAAGCTCTATCTCAAAAAAAAAAAATAATTATTATTATCTCTGGGTGGTAAGATTATAGATGAGTTTGACTTTTTATAATTTTCTGTATTATCTGATTTTTTAAAAAAATAAGCACGTATTTTATAATCAGAAACAACGAAGTTCTTTCCATTTTGGTGAGAAAGAAAGAGGTAAATCACAGCAAAATAAGCTGAAAACCTGTGGTTCTAAAATGTATACTCTCTCTCTGCTTCCATCTTGAGATAAGCCCATTATCCCATAATAACCTGCACTCCACTGGTAGGAAAAAGGAAAGGAGTTGACTGCTTTTAAGCTAGCATTGGGAAGGTTGTCAGCCCCTGTTCTATACCTTCTGTGCCTACACAATGAAAACTGAATCCTCAGAATGACTTGGAATCAGTCCACCCTGTGGTTTGACATAGTTTTCTACATATGCAAAGTTAACCAGGCCCCACTATTTCTGATTTTTTTTTTTTTTTTTTCCTCTTCACTATATTTCAAAAAATAATGAGTAGAATTAGAGCACTTGAAAACCACTTTAAAGTATAGCCTTTACCAGGCATGGTGGCACACGCCTGTAATCACAACACTTTGAGAGGCCAAGGTGGGTGTTCGAGACCAGCCTGGCCAACATGGTGAAACCCTGTCTTTACTAAAAATACAAAAATTAGCCAGGCGTGGTAGCAGGCGCCTGTAGTCCCAGCTACTCAGGAGGCTGAGGCAGGAGAATCGCTTGAACCGGCGAGGCAGAGGTTGCCATGAGCCGAGATCATGCCACTGCATTCCAGCCTGAGCGACAAGAGTGAAGCTCCATCTCACAAAAAAGTATAGCTTTCCATGACAACTTTATAATACATTTTTTGATTGTTGTTATGATATCTTTCCTTTTGGGTGAGGTGGAGAGAGGATGTCAGGTAGTGTCTGTGGTAATAGGTGAAGAGATTATAGCTAATGTGAGGCTGTTGGTCCATCTGGATTTCAGGAAACTCACTTCCCCACCTTGTGGAATATTAGAGAAAATTACTATTACTGTTCTCGTTATGTTAATTATATCTTCTGAAGTTTTAGAGGTTTACATATAAACCAAACCCAAATTAAGGTTTAAGAAAGCGGCATGGCAGCCGGGCACGGTGGCTCACGCCTGTAATCCCAGCACTTTGGGAGGCTGAGGCAAGCAGAGCACGAGGTCAGGAGATTGAGACCATTCTGGCTAACATGGTGAAACCCCGTCTCTACTAAAAATACAAAAAATTAGCCAGGCATGGTGGCGGGCGCCTGTAGTCTGAGCTACTCGGGAGGCTGAGGCAGGAGAATGGCATGAATCTGGGAGACGGAGCTTGCAGTGAGCGGAGATCGTGCCACTGCACTCCAACCTGGGCGACAGAGCGAGACTCCATGGCTTAGTGTAAACAGATGAAATGTTAATTTCTTTAAAAATTGTTTTAGTACTAATGGACCTCGCAGGTGTTTTCAAGGAAGTTATAAGCTTTGTAAATATAATTTTAGTAGCCTGTAAAATTTGGACTTTTGTTGTTGTTGTTACTTACCTGCTGCATTAAAGTGAACAAATGACAAGTGAAATTTTTTTGAGTCTTCTGAGAGAAGGAAGTTTTTAAAAGCAAACACCTTTTTCTGTACTTCCAGGTGAAAAATTATAGGCCTCCATTTTAATATAGCTTATTATTAGAACAAGGAAATTTCATTTAAGACAAGAAATGAAGGCAGAGTTATATTCTGTTTAAAACTAATAGAATTAAGCATTTTGACATAAATAAAACAATTAGAAAACTTAAAAAACAAGTGTGAAAAGAATTCATTCACAATACACTGATTATTACAGCTACGTTAAAGTCTACAAATATTGAACACAAAATATAAACAATTGTTATTTAAGGGATTATAAGTAAATTTAATAAATTTTCTTTACAATAGTTTTGAGGTGAGGTATAAGAAGTAGAGGGGTCAGAGATCAAATTTCTGGGATGCTTATTAAGATAAGCTCGAAATGTAATTGAATTTTAAAATTTGTATTACAAGTCATAATAGTAGACTATTTGGTAGATGTGAGGAGTAATGGTAGGTAATGGCAAAGCTACATAATTTGACTCTTTTTTTTTTTTAAACTCATTTTCAAATGAGAGACTGCATACACGGAGATAGTAGTGTCAAACAATGATAAAAATTCTGGGAGTTGTTACTATCTTAACACACTTATCTAAGCATTTACCTATGTTGGCCTTGGGGCCTTTGACTTGCTGACATTGGACCCTTCCCTCTGTTTTTAACTTGTCGAAATTGTCATTATAACATCTGTCCGCCTCTTTGTTCCTCAGGTATAGCTGTGAAAATACTTGAGTGAGAAATGGTTTGGGGTTAAGGATTGTGAATGGGAGGAAGAAATAATCCTCTCATTATTTTCAATACAGGGAAAGAGGATTATTTGTAACCCTGAGCTTTTACGCCAAAAGAACATAAAGTATAATAGGTGATCTTTGCTTTTATAAATGTGAACCATAATAACTACCCTTGGGAAAGGATTGGTAGGCCCTATTTTCTACTTACCTTTTCATCCATTTATTTCATGATAATTCCTCTGTTTCCTAATCATTTGCTCTTTGGAAAAAGTGAGAGCTTGTGATCAGTCCTGCACGGAAGCCAGTACACGATGTAGATATTAGAGCAGTGCATTGACGAAGAGGCTGCCTTCCATTTTGTGCTTCCAAGAGGTGGTTTGTAAACAGGAAAGTGAAAATTCTTAAATGACAAAAATTACTTTGAAGTAAGTGTCTCTGCCTCTTTTAGAATTTAATTCTAGATGAAGAATCAGTTATATTTTGGAGGGCAGTAACAATAAGACCAAAAAGCAACGTTTTTACAGCAGTCTCAGAATATCTATTTGCCAAGTGTTATTTCCACTTTATGGATGGGGCCTAAAAGCCAGAGAGTTTGTTTGACTTGAAGGTCACTGGTTAGATGAGCCTCTTATTACTAAGTAAGTTTTCACCAGTGCTGAGCAAGAAAGCTTACAAATCTCCTACTTAAGGCAGGCTTATATCTGAACCATTCCAAGATAAATAAAATGTACAATTTAAGCTTTTCTAGAAGAAAGGAAAACCTCAACACGTTCTGATCTCTCTCAGATCAATAGCATTTCAAACTAAATCTTTTATGCGAAAAGTTAATTAAGGCAACTCTGATTCCTTTCTTAACAGAAATGGTTTTACATCATCCTCCATGAAGGAACTAACCAAAGACAGGCCCACCTTCTTCCTTCTCCTTAGTAAGTTTATTGATCCCAGGGCTCTTTACTCTTATAAGTCCAATTTAAAAATATACACGCAGCCAGGCACAGTGGCTCACGCCTGTAATCCTAGCACTTTGTGAGGCCAAGGCAGGTGGATCACGAGGTCAAGAGATTGAGACCATCCTGGTCAACATGGTGAAACCCTGTCTCTACTAAAAATGCAAAAATTAGCTGAGCTTGGTGGTGCGTGGCTGTAATCAAAGCTACTTAGGAGGCTGAGGCAGGAGAATCGCTTGAACCCGGGAGGTGGAGGTTGCAGTGAGCCAAGATCGCGCCACTGCACTCCAGCTTGGTGACAGAGCAAGACTCCATCTGAAAAAACAAACAAACAAACAAACGCATTTTGTACATATTTTTAAGATTTTCTTTGAAATTCTTTTTAACATTCTCCATTCCCCCTTTTAAAGTTACTTAGAAGGGCTGTTATAGGAAACCTCATTTGCTGCAGATCTGATAATCTTCTGGGATAAAGATAGGTAGAAGTTGCAGGGAGACATACTTTAGGTTAATACAAGGAACAAATCAACTTCAAAGCCATGCAGAGCTGGACTGAATTGCTGGGTGCTGTCCAGGACCTTAGTATCAAGGACACTTTTGAGAGTCTGTCCATCCTTGGCCAAGGGACTAGAGAGATTTGAAAGTTCATGGGAGGGTGGGGCAGAGATGCTCTCTAAGGTTACACAGTGCGTCCATACCATTCAGTCACAAGCTTTGTGCTAGAAAAGCCCATGCTTAAATACCACCTCTGCCCCCTACTAACTGTGTGACCCTAGGAAAGTAAGCTAAATTCACTAAGCCTCAGTTTCCCCCTCTTTAAAATGAGGTCAAAATGACAAGAGGATTATCGTGTGACTTTAACATATGTAAGGCACTTGGTTTAGTTATTCCTTCCCACTGACTTTGTGATTCTGTAGTTTTTCATTCTGTGCTTTTTTTCGTTTCTTTCTTCTTTTCCTGTTCTCCAGTTCATTCATTGTAGAGCCATTAATGGTTTTTTCACCTTGTATAGTCCTCTTCTTTATTAATACCTGTGCCTTAGGGCCTGCTAGTGGTGCCCAGGGATTCCCTGAGCTCCTTTGGTAGCATCACTGTCCATGTCGCATATCTGGACAAGTCAGCAAAGAGGTATTGTTCTCTGTATCCTTTGGACTTGGCATATGGGCATTCCTGAAGACTTTTACAAAGCCAAGATTCATTGCTACTTTAACTTTCCTGTGATGTGTACTATAACACGTTCTGCTCCATGAAAGCATCAAATAGCAGTT
Organism: Papio anubis; assembly: GCF_008728515.1. Classification (NCBI taxonomy): domain Eukaryota; kingdom Metazoa; phylum Chordata; class Mammalia; order Primates; family Cercopithecidae; genus Papio; species Papio anubis. The sequence goes on from NC_044976.1 coordinate 88,178,719, forward strand.
GGATATAGATGGAGAAAAAGAGTTTGTACAGGGACTTATGGATGTAGAAATCTATGCTGGCAACATTTATTTTTTCTTCATTTAAGTTTCTGTTTTTGGAGCCAGGCTTCTAATTACAAATAATTGTGTTTGACAGAGAAGAAGAATATCAGATGCAGAAGGGCCAGAATGATTCATAGTCTTTAAGGGGAACATTTAACATAACTTTGGGGAATAGCTATAGATACTAAAGGGGCAACATAAAACATTTATTCATTACAAAGTGTATGAAGACCCTCTTGTTTGGCAGAGTGATGCCATTTAGAAAAGTGGTAGAATCTCATTCATACACCCTTCATGACTAAAAGAGCTGGTTATACCATTAGATCATTAGAGCTAGAAGGAGCCTTTCAGGTCACTCTATGCAGTGATTTTCTTCTATTAATAATAAAATGGAGATCAGAAAAGTGAAGTGACTTTTTCCTTGAAACATAACTCTTGATACTAAAACAGGCAAGTCAGGGAGATGTGGGCCCTAACTTTGTTGTTATTTTCTTACATCTAGTGTACCACCATGACTCCAGCCTCTGGACCTGGGAGTCATTTTGTTGTAGCTCAAAGAAAGCTATATATATACCCTGTTAGCTGGTACTGCTTACTAAGGTGTTAATGGAAAAGTTTTTGTTCTTCATAAGAGATCCGTCTTTTGTCCATGTTAAATGATGTTATGAAATTTTTGGTTTATTTGATTGCTCTAGGTTAGGAATAGTTGAAGTAGGCAAATCTTTGGACAGTTTAGTTCTCCTGTGTTTAGCACTTTTTGTATTTCTTCTGTGCTGGATGTATTTATGTTTTTCAGTCTTCCTGTGAATTAACTCTAGGAGATGGGTACAACTGTATCCATTTTTGTCAGATGATAAAATGAGGCTTGAAGTGCTAAAACAACTTGTTCCAGGTTATACAGCTTATAAACTGGAACTGGCTCCCAGGTGAGTTTTCCAGAGCACATGTTCATAATTGCTGTCCTTTTTTTTATGTTTCCTGCTTCCCTTAGTACCTGAGTAATGGGGGAACAGGATGTGGAATTGAAGATTTTACTGTAACAAATGATCCAAGGAAGATCATCTGGCTTGATCCCTTGACTTCTAGCAGATAGGGTGTTTTCTCCCGTGATTTCATGGATGAGATGTTCAAGGCCTTGTTTTTATTTATTTTTTGGTTTTGCTATTTCAAAATAAAAAGACTTTTAGTTCTTTGTTATTATAAAAGTAATAAATTCTCATGTAAAGAAAATATAGGAAATAAGGAGAATTAAAAATGACCTTTGCAGTTCCCTAGTCAGATGATGAAGAGTGGATTCAGATAGCTGTATCCCTCACTAACTGTTTGACTGTGGGCAAGTTTTATAGCCTTTTCATGCTTCAGTTCCCTGTATGTAAAACAAGAATAATAATAGTGCCTGCCTTTTATAGTTGTTATGAGGATTACATGGGCTCTTATTTGTGAAGCATTTAGAACAATGACTGGCACATAGCAAGTGCAGCACAAGCGTTGGTTGGATAAAATAAAGGGCTGCCCATGTAGATAGTCTTCTGGTCCGTGGTCCCTGGAGGAAGAGGCAGAGACAGACCCAAAATGTAGATCCTGCAGTACACAAGTAGGTAATGGGCTGAGCTGTGTGTTGAAGCAGAGGCAGGGGAAGGTGGCCTGGGAACCTCAGTTTCTATTTGCCTCCTTAGTGATCCTGATAACCTGGAATATTAATAAACTCCTGTCCCTCACTTTCAAGATGCTAAAAATGATTGTGCTTCTTTTTTTTTCCTCCTAGCTTTCAGAGAGCCCCTGGAAACTAAGCCTGTTTATTTGAGATTTTTCTGTTGCAGCGTAGGCCAGACATGAATTTCCTTTCATGTGATATTTTCTGTGGTCTGTGTTAGTTTAGTTCTTCCTTTGTTTTCTTGTGCTTTGGTGTGAAGAAAGAAGATGCCCTGTTTATAAAGCCTTGGTGTCTTTCATGTATCATGCATTCTTAAACTAATTCCAGTTGCTCTGACCCTTTGAGATTTTAAAATTGCTTTGTTCCGGTTTTTAAGTACTTTTGAAATATTAAAAATGTTCATGAGAGAGTGGGTCATGGGAAAAATTTCCCAGGGTTGTTTGTTCTTAGAAAATTGTGAATTTGCATGGAGAGGTTTTATGCTGCGTTAAATTCTGCCAGGTGCAGTGGTCACTTGGAACTTGAGTCTGATTCTTTTGATATTTAAATCCCTGTTTTTATGGCATAAAGTGCAGAGCTGGAACCTCTTAAAACTAAATGCCTGCTATGTTGAGCTCTTACCCCATTGTCCCAACAAAGAAAGGTCTTAAGTAGTACTTGGGTTTGCATTGAGGCACCATGTCAATAGTGAGGATCAAAGGATTCATCTGTTCTGTTTTTTGTCTTTGAACCAAGACTTTCCAAAAAGAGCATAGACTTGTTTTGGATATTGCCGCCTCTGGGTGTGAGTGGTTATGCAAGTCAGTAGTATTTTTGTTTTTGTTTTTTTAAAACTGTTCATCATAGATGCAGAGGTAAGAAATTGCAAAAAGAACAAAAACACTTTTTCAAACTTGTACAAAGTAGTCTTGAAAGCAGGTGGTCCTCAGTTTACAAGGATTTGTAATTCTTCCGTCATCTTATGAAAGACACCGCTATCCACCAGTTACCATTTGAACATTTTCTAGAATGTATCCTTCTCATTTAACTCCCAGATGCAATGAATTTCCAAGCCCTCTCAATTCTATCTTAATTTTATCTGGTATCTCTTGACTGTCTCCTGTGTGCTGCTGCAGTCCACAGCTCCAGCTGCAGCCCCCATCATGTCTTGCCTGGACTGCTGCAGCTGCCTCTGAACTCCAGTGTTCTCTATACATTGGAACCTTATGTCATTGACCTCCTTAATATCATCCAGTGACTTCTCATTGTCCTTGGAAGTCTTTAATAAGTAGTTAAAATCCACAGTCCTTAAGACATCGAGACCTTGCCCCAGGAAACCTCAGCCTCCATCTCCAGTCTAGAGCACTAGCCTTACCTCTCCCCCACCCCTCACCATCTTCCAGATAGAAAAAACTTCTTTCTGTACTTCTTATTGGCCAAGTTTTCATCACAACAAGCCTTGACTACAGGGTATGTCTGATGCCTAGCACACTCTTTCCCCTTCTGCTCCTTCACTTTTGTTTGGCTAACTCCTGTGTTTTCTTTTGGTCTTGATGTCCTTCCAGAAGCTCTGTCTAACCCCTAAACTGGATTAGGTCCCCTTGCTGTTTCCATGGAACATTTTACATCTCCAACATTTCAGTTATTACATTGATTTGCCTTTTCTAATAGATTTCAAGCCCCATAAGCGCATAAATATGTCTATCTTGTTTCCCACAGTATCCCAATACCCAGCACACAGTAGGATCTCAAGTGCTTTTGAATGAATGAGTATGGTCCAGATCATTCCCATAGTATTACTTGTAGTAGTGCTTAGCACACAACCTATGAATGAATTTCATTCCTTTAAAGGGAGTTTTCAAAAACCATTTTTGTTGACTTTACTTTGCTTAATTGTACTAAATATATATGCTAAATATATGTACTAAATAAACATGAAATAATATATATATTTTCTGTGCTTATAGTCCTTATAAAATTATTAAAACATTTTAAAATAGCAAATTCAAATAATATTTTAAAACCATTAAAATTTAAATTAATAAGATGAATGCTTTTTTGCCAAAGCTAAATCACTTATGTTGATTTTTTAAAATATAAAGTTGTTGCATTGGGTCCAAATGTGTACTTAATGCATATGAGTCTTTTGACTGATAGTAGTAATGCAGAGAATACTTATTTGCATAAATAAGTTATTCAGAAGCACATTATGAACTTGAAGACCTTGCTTGCTAGCTCAGGACTATCAGAGCTTATCAGACCATAAGTCTGATGTGAATAGTTCTTTAGTTACAATTTTAATGATTTTAATGACTTACAACTTTTTTGTTAGAGCTGTAAATGTCCTGTTCATTCAAAGATGATGTTACCATTTCAGAATTACTGACATCAACTCCAAATATATATCTAATTCAACTATTGGCAGAATCAGGAACAGGAATATGTTTGTAAATTTTAGTTCTTATAGATACGGAAAATTTTTAAGGTTTTCAGCATGCAGCCAAATGTCAGACTGTTGAAGGAAGTCAGTAGATTATAGGAATGACTCATTCAGATTATTCTGAAAACAACTTAAACAGAACTCTTTATCATTGCCTCCTCTTTATAATTTTTGAGCTGCTAAAACAAAACCTTTGCTCTACAATACCTTCATGTGTAGCACATACCTTCATGTCATTTGACCTTCTCTTGGTGTGTTTCTGTGGATTATGTGTCAAGTCTGCCTCTGTCCTTTCCTCATCAGCCTGAAGCAGTTATTATAGTACATTCCTTCACTGTTTGTCATTTTATGGTGCCATGAAATCAAAGTCTTGCTCAATGACAGTCTTAAATTACATTTTACCATTGCCGTGTGTGCTTATCAGCACCCCAGGAGTACTAATCGGTGATGAGGAATGCTCGGTGATGTGGCAATTATAAATACACGCCTGGGCATGGTATTGCTAAGGGGGTCATTCGGATGGTCCAGTGTGCATTTATATCAGTTTCCTTTAGATTAACATTGAGATGAAAACACAAATTGAAAGATTATTCTGGAGAAGTCATAAACTCTTGAATGTATCAGTAGTTTTTTAGAGATCCTTAGACCCCTGCTTGAGAACACTTACTTATAGCACTCATAGCAGACTGTGTACAAAAATACAGCCAGATTATTGTGTTTCTGGAAGTGTTCTGGCTTCTGTAGGCCATTCCTTTAGTTCTGTACTTTTCTTTTTTTTTTTTTTTTTAATGGAGTAGCCATTCTTTAATTCCCCTATTTTCTTTTTTTCTTTTTTATTTTTTATTATTATTATTATACTTTAAGTTCTAGGGTACATGTGCATAACGTGCAGGTTTGTTACATATGTATACTTGTGCCATGTTGCTGTGCTGCACCCATCAACTCGTCAGCACCCATCAACTCGTCATTTACATCAGGTATAACTCCCAATGCAATCCCTCCCCCCTCCCCCCTCCCCTCTCTCCATGATAGGCCCTGGTGTGTGATGTTCCCCTTCCCGAGTCCAAGTGATCTCATTGTTCAGTTCCCACCTATGAGTGAGAACATGCGGTGTTTGGTTTTCTGTTCTTGTGATAGTTTGCTAAGAATGGTGGTTTCCAGCTGCATCCATGTCCCTACAAAGGACACAAACTCATCCTTTTTTATGGCTGCATAGTATTCCATGGTGTATATGTGCCACATTTTCTTAATCCAGTCTGTCACTGATGGACATTTGGGTTGATTCCAAGTCTTTGCTATTGTGAATAGTGCTGGGTATATACCCAAAGGATTATAAATCATGCTGCTATAAAGACACATGCACACGTATGTTTATTGCGGCACTATTCACAATAGTTCTGTACTTTTCGTTAGCCTTCAAGCCTATCCCTACATCTCACAAAACCCCTTCTTGGTGAGAGAAATGTCAAGCTTTGTTTTCTGGTCTCATAAAGGCCCGATAGGCTCTCCATTAGGGTCTCTCTCTGGCTATTTCTGGTTACCTAGGTAACCCTGCAGCCCTGCCCCTCAGGAGCACGGAGAATACACACCTGTTGAGGAGGGAATTTAGAGAGTAGGACAGCAAGGACAGTTAAGGGTGGCATGAGAGTTTCAAGTATATCAATCAGATAGATCCTTATACTTAACATTAAAAGGAAAAATCGGTGTGATATGGACCCCAAAGTTCAAGGTGTTTTATTAAGCCAAACAACATCAGGGTAGCAAGTCACTTAGTATTTGCATATAGTTTTTAACTGTTTTATTAAGATATAATGCATATACCATACAAGTGGCCCACTTAGAGTGTATAATCCAACAGTGTTTATAGTACATTTAGAGTCATGTGACCATTACCACATCAATTTTAGAACATTTTGTCACCTGAAAAGAGACTCTGTCCCCAGTAAACATCATTCTCCACCCTTTTCAATCCCACCAGCCCCTGACCAACGTTAATCTGTAGTTTTGCCTATTAAGGACATTTAGAATAAATGAAATAATACAATATGTACTTTTTCATAAATTATGTAGTCACTTTTTGACTGGCTTCTCTCGTATTTTTAAGGTTCAGCTACATTGTAGCATGTGTCAGTATTTCATTTCTTTTTATTGCCGGATCATATCCCATTGTATAAATATGCCAGATTTTTAAAGTGTACCATTCTGTAATGTTAAATATATTTGCATTGTTTTGAAACAGATCTCTGGGACTTTTTCATCTTACAAAACTGAAGCTATATACACCACATTTTATTTATCCATTCTCATAGATTGGGTTGTTTTCACATTTGGGCGGTTGTGTATAATACTGCTGTGAACATTTGTATGCCCGTTTTTAGGTGGAGATATATTTTCATTCTTCTTGTGTGTATTCTGCCTAGAAGTGGAATTGAAGGACTAGTCATCTGGTTATTCTTTAACATTGTGAAGAACTGCCAAGCTGTTTCCTGAAGTGCCTGCACCATTTTGCATTCCCAGTGGCAATGTCGTTTTTGACTTGCATTTTTCTAATAACTAAGGATGTAGAACATCTCATGTGAAGACATTTAGTTAAAATTTTTTCCTTAAAACAATGTTTTACTAGATTCTCAGTGTTATAACTCAGGAAGGAAACATCCTTTTGGAATTCTTCAAGGATACAAATTGTAACCCAAATTATGAGGATTAAAAGACGGAGAGTAAATGGCTGCCCTCATTGTAAGGACTGACTGTTGGCAGGTTAGGATTTAAGTAGAAATGGTTTAGCAGTCTCATTTTCAGGAACATACTAAATGGAGTCCTGAACTTGGTTATCTATGATAGGCAAAGGAGGAAGGAGAAAAAGAGGCAGATGGGCCAATGTAAGCCATTCCCTCTCAAGATGCTCAATTACTAGCACAATCAAGCCAAAGAATGGCCTTCAAATGATGAGAAAATACATAAGTCATCTATACATTTTCCAGTACCTTGTTTGGTGTCCAGCATAAAATATTTATTCTGGGTTTTGAAGAAGATAGAACCTTCAGTGCAGCCGACACATCAAGAGTTTTGAATCATAAAATGTAAGGATTAGAAGCTAGCGATTCCCACAGGGAACATTATATTAAGTAAAAACGAGCTACACATACCATCCCTAGGTTAAATTCTTAAAGCTACTGGATCCCCTCAGGTTATGCAAATTTCTTCAAAACTATGTCTGATCTCTCCCGTGACTCCCACAACACATGCGTAAAAGGTATATGTGAATTCCATGACACCAATGAGGTTTATTTATGTGCATATACCTCAGCGTATTCCCCCACCCCCGCCAAATAAGGCACATCAATTTTTTATAGTAATAAAGAGCTAATTGTTGAGTTCTAACTATATGCCAGGCACATGCTAAGCAACGTACATTGTGTCATTTTATTGACATAGCAACTCGATGAAGTTGATCATACTCTTATTCTCATATTACAGAAAAGGAAATTTAGGTTCAGCAAGACCAAGTGATTTGCCCAGTGTCATACCAGCTCTAAAGAGGCTACAGGAGGATTCTGGGCTTTTGGTCAGTGCTCTCAACCACTGAACACAAAAATGTCTGTCTTATTCCTCTTAGTCTGCTGCAGTAATTGGGAGAATATGGAATGAGAACTTTTTAAATATTGACCCTGTATTTTTTTCTTTTCTTTCTTTTTTTTTTTTTTTGAGACAGAGTCTCGCTCTATCGCCCAGATTGGAGTGCAGTGTTGTGATCTTTGCTCACTGCAACCTCCGCCTTCTGGGTTCAAGTGATTCTCCTGTATCAGTCTCCCAAGGAGCTGGGAGTACACACACATGCCACCATGCCCGGCTAATTTTTATATTTTTAGTAGAGATGGAGTTTCGCTGTGTTGGCCAGGCTGTTCTCGAACTCCTGACCTCAGGTGATCCGCCTGCCTCGACCTTCCAAAGTGCTGAGATTACAGGCATGAGCCACTGCACCCAACCAATACTGCATTATTTTGACTGAGATTTTGATTGCTACCTTGGCCTGTGCTAACTGGAATAACCAGTTTAGAGAAGAACATAAATGACCTGATGGAGCTGAAAAACACAGCACGAGAACTTTGTGAAGTATACACAAGTATCGATAGCTGAATCGATCAGGATCAACTTAATGAAATAAAGCGAGAAAACAAGATTAGAGAAAAAATAATAAAAAAGAACAAACAAAACCTCCAAGAAATATGGGACTATATGAAAAGACCAAATTCTATGTTTGATGGGTGTACGTGAAAGTGACGGGGAGAATGGAACCAAGTTGGAGACACAGTTCAGGGTATTATCCAGGAGAACTTCCCCAACCTAGCGAGACAGGCCAACATTCAAATTCAGGAAGTACAGAGAACACCACGAAGATACTCCTCGAGAAGAGCAACCACAAGACACATAATCGTCAGATTCACCAAGGCGGAAATGAAGGAAAAAATGTTAAGTGCAATCAGAGAGAAAGGTTGGGTTACCCACAAAGCAAAGCCCAACAGACTAACAGTGGATCTCTCAGCAGAAACCCTACAAGCCAGAAGACAGTGGGAGTCGATATTCAACATTCTTAAAGAAAAGAATTTTCGCTGGGCGTGGTGGCTCAAGCCTGTAATCCCAGTACTTTGGAAGGCCGAGGCAGGCGGATCACAAGGTCAGGAGTTTGAGACCAGCCTAACCAGTATGGTGAAACACTGTGTCTACTAAAAATACAAAAATTAGCCGGCCATGATGGCGCATGCCTGTAATCCCAGCTACTCAGGAGGCTGAGGCAGGAGAATTGCTTCAGCCCGGGAGGTAGAGGTTGCACTGAGCAAAGATTGCACCACTGCACTCCAACCTGGGTGACAGAGCAAGACTCGGTCTCAAAAATAAAAAGGAATCTTCAACCCAGAATTTCATATCCAGCCAAGTAAGCTGCCTTTTAGTTTTTCTAAAAAACTGATAGGGATGCCGGGCGTGGTGGCTCACGCCTGTAATCCCAACACTTTGGGAGGCTGAGGTGGGTGGATCACAAGGTCAGGAGATAGAGACCATCCTGGCTAATGTGGTTAAACCCTGTCTCTACTAAAAATACAAGAAATTAGCCAGGTATGGTGGCACACGCCTATAGTCCCAGCTACTCTGGAGGCTGAGGCAGGAGAATCACTTGAACCCAGGAGGCAGAGGTTGTAGTGAGCTGAGATCTTGCCACTGCACTCCAGCCTGGGCAACAGAGCAAGATTCCATCTCAAAAAAAAAAGAAACTAAAGTGTCTCCTGGCCTCAGTTTTCTAAGTCAAGAAGAGAGTCTAGTTAAATTTTGTGTACTTTTACTACAGATTTCCTATCTTTTTGCAAAATTTTCTCTTAAGTTGGTGTGTTTAGAAGGGAAATGCAATAAATATTTTGTCACTGAAGAGATGAGAGACATTTGACATCCCCTTCCCATCTTCCCCTCAAAATTCGACCTGATAATGCGGAGGCTTTCACAGCCAACTAATCCCAACATTGTCTATAAGATGCTTCAAGATACAACTTAAAGGAAAACAGACATGTAGGAGGCAGTGACCAGGGGTACTTTGAAATAGGTACCCTTTCCAATTTAGCTTTGTGAACATGTGTTCAATTTGGTAGTTTTTAAGCTAACTAATAGCATTGTGGGCATTTTATTCTTGGATTTAAATTTGGTTAATTTCTGTAGGACACTGAAATACCTTCTACCTAGGCATAGAATTCAACTTTAAATAATTCTACTTTAAGTCTATTCCTGGGATGAGGTACTTAGTAATACAGTATTGAAGTGGTAGATGATGAAGTTACTTCCTGTAGTGTTGTTTCATTCATGTCTCAGGTTGCAAAGTTATGTAAGTTGTTTACAGCAAAATGCTAGTGAGGGAAAGTTCATTTGCCACTGCTAGAAGGTACAGACTCCCCGCACTTAGTGTGATGACTATCTTTGGTCTTTTCTTGCAGCTGTCTTGTTTATAGAGTCAAATTATCTTATGTCTATCTAGGGTTAAATGTCACAGTCTCATGGGTAATGTAACATAAGAAAGTTTATATTTTGTGCTTTGTTAAAGAAAGCTAGTAGGTAATTACTTGCGGTTGAATCGGTATTTGGAGACTCATTAATGATTACTTGGGTGAAAACACACCCAAGCCCTTTTTTGGTAACTGCCTGTGTGTAGTGGTCTTTTGGGGTTCAGGTATTTAGCAGATACCCCCTTCCTGCTCCTAAAAATATACATTTATTTTATATTCTGTTAGACTTAAAGTATATTTGAACAGAATATGAAGTTTATGATTCTTAAACTATTTGCATTTACATATGGTATAATTACTCTTGGGTCTCTGATGGTAATAGACATCCATTTTTCTTCATTGATACTCTTGTTTCTTTCTACTGTTTACAGGAATACCAACAAAATACCTTAACTATCATCTCAAAAGTTAATGATAAATGTTAATAAACTTCATTATAAAACTTTTTGGTGATTTACAATTTGAAAATATTGGCAAGCCATAGTACCTGGTACCTATGGTTTGGAACATACGGTGAATGGATTTATTTCAATACCTTCAGTGACTCTTTTCTGAAAAAGTCCATTAAAAATCTTATGAGGCCTTTTTTGTACTTTTGCCTTTTTTTTTTTTTTTTTTTTGCTTGTTTACTCCTAAATACTCATATTTGTCCACTTTTACTTTTGGGCACTTACAGCTTTTACCTTCATTTGGCAATGGGACCATTATATTTCTGTTGATCTAGTATTGCTCAGTTTCTTGGATGATTTCTTCCTCATTACCTGACAATCTCTGGCAAAATTTCAAACTTATGTTTTATAAATTGGGATATCACTTTCCTGAGAGTGTATTCTGTCTGCAACTTAAATGCAAGTTCTTTTGGGACAAGTGCCATCATTTAAATATAAATCATTCATTGACAGTAGCAAGCATTGTGCTAACTATGCAGTACTTTCTCAGTAAGTGCTCATTGAGCTGCGCTGTGTACATGATGGCCAGCTGTGCTATCTGGGTGTGGAACATAGAGAGCGTTCTGCTAGCTGTTTTCAGAAATGTCACATATCTCTTCCAGGGCAGACCACTCATTGCCAAGGCATATGGTCGAAAACCGCCCAGTGGGGTGGAAAACAGTTGGTTAGCTGTTGGTGCTTTCTTGACTCTCTATGAGGATCTTTCGATGGCAATGACCAGGACTTCATTCTGTTATTTGTTATAGAAGAGGCAAGACATGAACCAACCCAGTCATATTCTGTACCAAACACATTTGTGGTCCATTCTGCTTTCCCCAGCTTTGGTTTCTTCATTTCACATGTCCAAGAGAATTTTCTTAAGGATAACCATCTTGGCCGGGTGCGGTGGCTCAAGCCTGTAATCCCAACACTTTGGGAGGCCGAGGCGGGTGGATCACGAGGTCAGGAGTTTGAGACCACCCTGACCAACATCGTGAAACCCCGTCTCTACTAAAAATACAAAAATTAGCCGGGTGTGGTGGCACGTGCCTGTAATCCCAGCTACTCAGGAGGCTGAGGCAGGAGAATTTCTTGAATCCAGGAGGCGGAGGTTGCAGTGAGCCAAGATTGCACCACGGCACTCCAGCCTAGGCGACAGAGCAAGACTCTGAAAAAAAAAAAAAAAAAAAAGATAACCATCTTATTAGAAATATGTCTAAGTGATAATGAAGCGTCTGTATTTAGCTATTTAACTTTCTTCCGGGTTCTCTCTGCTTGCTTAATGTGACTGCATTTCCTTGAGATGAATGCAGTGGGTTTTTGCAATCTTTCCCCAACTTTGCCCCTCCCCTCTTAGATGAAGGTGCATCACTAGAGAACCTGCACCATTGTGTCTCCTACACTGTGTCAGGTAAACAATACGTGATTAGTAATGTGTGTGCAAAGCTTGCATGAATGCTTTTAAGAAGTCAAACTCTTAATATTTTGCTTAATTTCCACAAGTTTAGGATAGGATTAACGTAGAGTTGAAATTAAGATAGCATCTTGGAGATTTTAGATAGGAATAGTTTGTGACCCATAATGAATAAAAATTGGTATTACAAGCAGACTTTTAATCCAGAAGATTTACTTATTCTGTCCAGACTGTGAACAGTTGTCTTGTTCTCACCAAAGGCAATTTTGGTGAAATGTTCTTAGAAACAGTGTGTACAGGCTTCTGTAATTGTACAGGGGAGAGATCATAGAGATCCAGGGAACATCAGGATACTAATTCAACCCATCCTCTTTGAAAAATTTGACCCCCTCTCCTATAACTCAACAACCCCTCAAAGCTGTCAATGTAAAGTTGCAAAATAGCAAAGGCTTCTATATCAATTTCTGTGTTACAGCCTTCTGTTAAGAGAAAGCTGGGAGAAAAAGTATTTCTAAAAGTATAATTGCATATATACACTTTTTAGATTCTCCTTGTATTTTTAATGCCCTAATACTAGAACATTTTGATAAGTTTAGTTCTTAAACAGAACTACCAAACACAGAAGCAAGCTGGAGGCAGCAAATCACTAGGTGGATATTGAAGCTCATGACTTCCTTTCAGTGGCCTCCTCTTTGTACACAGCTCCATGTGTATGTCCAGATTGACTGACTATTGATAGGTTCCAGATACACAATGGACACTTTTAGAAGAGGGGTGTTATTATCAAAAACTAACAGCTGGAGAGTTAAAATATGAAATATATCTTTGTCATCATGTAGGATTGAAAACTGTCATAATTTGTTGAATCAAATTTATGGCATGTTTCTTGTAAACCTAAATTTTATAATCTTGTCTGTTAAGTTGGTTGGCAAAGCCTGAATGTTTTCTTTTAACATTCCTGAAACAAATTTATAAAGTCAGAGAATCAGCCATATCATAGCAAATTTAGAGTGCCCTTTGATAATGAACGACCTAATAGGTTATTAATCTTTTCTATGGGCAGTGTTTTTTTTTCCTCATCAGCTGCCTAAAGTATTTGGGAAATTGTATCTTGTGGGAGTTGCCGTTCATCAGGAAATGCTTGTTCATAGATGTTAGCCAGACCACATGTAGCAGTAAATGTTATTTATCACTATGGAAACCAAAAATCACAAATGGAATAGTCTTAAGTGTTAAGCATTCTGCTTCCTATGGCAATAAGTCATACCCAAATTTGGTTCACTTCACTCAAATATTTATGGAGCACTTACGATGAAAGGGTTTGTAGGTACTTTGTTTAATGAATACATTTCTCCTACACAAAGCTGAAAACATCATAAACGGAAAAACTAGGAGGAAGAGTTGCCAGTTTATGTGGATTATCAAGCTCATAATTGTAGACCCCTAAATTGGGAGGCAGAAGACTAGAGTTTTAGGTGTGGTGAACTAGTCCTCTAACTTCTTTGGAACTCAGTTTTCTCATCTATAATGAGATAGAGTTGGACTCTATGACCTCGAAATGTGAATCTATTTTCCTTTATTATTCCTTGAGAAGTAAGAAACTATTTGTGTGTGTTTGGTAAGTGAGGCATAATATTTGGATTCGTTATGTCAGGAGTAACGAAGATTACTATTACCCTTCAGTGGCTTTGTCACCTAAAAAAAGAACAAAAACCCATGCTTACTAAGGATAGGGTCCACATGTTGCCATTTATCTATGGATTCTGCCTTCCTCTCCACTCAGTATGTATTGACAAAGGATGTCATTATTATCTAGCAATGATGAAGTATTGCAGTAATCTGAATTGTAGATGTTGGATTGACTCGTAGCCAAAAGGTGGCATTTAAGGAGTATAATTGCTGTTCATAAATAAAGGTAAGAATAATGACTTAAGCAGTAATCCAAAGATGTTAAGAAGCTGGTGGAAGAAGAGGCTGGCTGAATTGATGAGTGAGAATGTTTATTCCTAAATCCATTTAATTCTTATTTCTACTGAGACTTTACCATGATCGTCATTGCAGTAGTTCCTATACAGTGGGAATATGTTCCTGTAATGGGAATTTGAATCACTTAGTGTTGCTGATCTAGTTGTGTCTGGACAACGCAACTTCTCCTGCCTGTTGTCTCCCTATTTACTGGGGGGAATATCTATTCCATCCTTACTTCTCGAGAATAATATGGGAATAAAAAATATATCTATATAAAGCTATAAACCAATATTTTTTTGTACAGGTTAAGTAACCAGGTAGAATCTTTTGGAATTGATTAAAAACACAAATGCCTTTTTGACAGGCATTGCTGTTGGATTTCTTTTAATATGGGAGAAGTTTACTAGATTTCAAGTTTTAAAATATGCATGTGATTAAAAGTTAGAAGCTCTAAAACATTTAACTATCTGGTCTTTACAAAATATCATAATAGGTGTCCATTAAATGTTCTTCATTCACTCATTCATTTATTTTATAGTTTTGATCATTTGCTGAATGCCAAGCACTGTGTTAGAAGCCAGATTATACAGTTGTGAATATAACAAAATCCTTATCTTTATGAAGACCGTATAGTAGATGAGTCTGATAAGCATGCATTTCATGGATGTCTATTAGATATCCTTTAATAAGTGCTAATAACAAAGTTAAGCAAGATAAAGAGATAGAGCAATGAGAGAAGGGGGTGTTACATGGTCAGAGAAAGCCTTTCATATACAACAGTGTAACTTCCATCTCTTTTAAGGTCTTCTTTATTTCTATATGTTGTCATCTGACACTGTACCCAGCACATAGAAGGTGCATATTAAATGTTAAATGCAATTTTTATATATTTAACAAACACTTACAGAGCACTTACTCGGTGACAAGCAGTGTTCTAAGTGTCTTGCAAATATTACTTTATTTGATTTTCACAAGAACCCTTTGTATACTGTTTCATTTTATGAGGAAACTGAGGCACCAGAATGTTAAGGAACTTGCACAAGGTCACAGCTAATAATGAATGAATCAATTTGTAAAGGAATTTAAAAAATAAAGACTCTGAAAGGTTATTAGTGCCACCGATGGCTTTCAGGAACACCAGATAGGGTGGGACTCCGTATTTTGATAGCATGTTGGGTATGGAGCATGTCAGCCCCTGAGGTCCTTTTGAAAAGCTCCTAATATCCCTGCCTCCCAGGCCAGGCAGATACCACTCTTCTCCAGGCTTCCATCCACTCAGAGCTCTTCCCTGCTGAACGCGTTGAAAGCTTCAGTTGTGCCTTCATCTGCTCTGCTGATGCCTGGACTTCCCTGGGCTGAGGTTAAGTGATAGCTTTTTCTCTGTGGTTGGGGAATTACAGCTACTAGAAAAGAATTCATCCTCTTCATTCCTTCTCATACCTACTGTTTAAATGGCAAGTAGTGTTTTTATACTGTCGTCCACACACTCCCAGGATTAAAACCGCCATGGGGCTCATTTACTGTACAGATTCCTGGGCTCCACCTCAGACCCATTAAATCAGCCTTTGCAGATGGAGCCCAAAAGTCTCTATTTTAAGCTTCTTAAAAACTGTGGAGTTAGAGGATGTGCACCTCCCATGTGAGGGGAAAGAGATGAAATAAGAAAAGAGAGTTACATAAGACAGGTTTCTCTCCACAGAGAGTGCAGAGAGGTTCTATAATTCTGATGCAGTTATTTCCCTGCCTGGTTAGGGCAGAGAGGTGGCAGGGTAGTGGGAGATCAAATATTAAGGGAAAATCCATGTGAAAACTCCAGAGTCATTTAGAATAAGGGTTAGTTAACCGTGGCCTGCAGGACAGCTGCCTGTTTCTGTAATAAAGTTTCTTTGGAACATAGCCACGTTCATTGGTTTACATATTGTCTGTGGATGCTTTGCACTACATTGATGGAGGCAAGTAGTTGTTACGAAGACTATGCTGCTTTCAAAGCCTAAAATATCCTAAAATATTTAGCATTCAGTCCTTTATAGACAAAGTTGGTTGGATAGCTGACCAAGTAACTTTATATGAAGATTGATAAGTTTCTATCTGCTCTCCAATATGGTAGCCACTGGCCCTTGAAGTTTGGATAGTGAGCACATGAAGTGCTGAAAATGTGACTAAGTAACTGAAAGTTTCATATTATTTAGTTTTAATCAATTTTAAAAATTAATTTAAACCTCAATAGCCACGTTTGACTTGTGGCTACCATGTTGGATAATGCAGAACTAAAGTGAAGCTTTCAGATTGGGATTGGCTGTAAAATGCCAAATGTGACAAGGGTCTGCTTTAGGCCTCTGGGAAGAGGGAGTCTAAGGAAAGGACCATCTAGATAGGATGTATTTTAGAAGAAACTTCAAACAGTTCTTTCTCTCTCTGTTATTATTTTTTTTTAAATTTGTGTTTATTAAGAGTTACTTGTGAGGATCCAGTTCTGCCACTTACAGCTTTTTGACCTTGGTCAAGTTACTTAACTTCTCTCTGCCTCAATTTCCTCATTTGCAAAATAAGGATAACAACAGTACCTTTTAAAATTTTTATGAGCTTTAAGTGTGTATGTGCTTTAAAAATACCTTGCACGTAGTAAAAACTTTGTGAGTGTTTGCTCTTCTTAATTATTGTTATTATTATTTCATGATTATGTGGCCTAATCTAAGAAAATAATCCTTACATATTTGCCTCACTCCCCCTTTTTTGTTTTAAGGAAAGTGGATTCTGAGTTCCAGGGTAATCTGTATATTAACCTGGCTAATGCAGCCTGTTCCTAAAATGTGGCTAATGCAGCCTGTTCCTAATTTAGGGACCAGCTGTGGCTCATCTCCTTCCACGCAGGTTCATTACAGTTAACACAGTTGGGTCCAGCATGTGACATACATGGTATGGTATTGTCTGGGTTTTATTGATGGTCACTGCAAACTTTTATAGATAAATGAAACTCTTCAAAAATAAACTAGGCAGTTTTATTTAGAAGCAGACTGTTTCTTAGTGTTAGTTCTTGTTCCTAAGCAGAAATCATAGTAATATTTGAAAGGAAGTATGTTTCTATTTTATCTTGAGATGTGTCAGAATCTCCTAACATGAGTATGCTTAGTGCCTTTCCTTTTATAGACGCTGAGCAGGACTGGCAGGAACCATTTGAGAGGTGCGAGTTCCCATTGTTTGTGTAAATGATAGCAGTAATAGAAATTGAAAAGTGAAGAAAATTCAGAATCATGTCACTATGGGTTTTTAAAATCCAGTGGCTGTTTCTTAACTCTGTCATCTTCAGTATTTTTTACTAATTATCTAGTTCCGTAGACTTGCAGTGGATAAACAAGATCACTTGAAAACTTCCCAGAAGCCAGTGAGTGCAGCTTGAAAATCTGCTTTTAAGTTTCCTGAGACAGCAATGATGTGACAATACTTTTTAATGCCCAGATCTGTTATCCAAGGCTCGAACAGCGGAGTGTTCAGCCGATATTATGTGCTCAACAGTTGCTCATCAAGCTGCCTTTTTGATCTGTAAGATGGCGTTGCCAACACCCCTTGATTAGCACATAATATAAGAAGAAGGCCTTGGCTAGATGGCAAGAGGTATTTTCTTATGCAAATAGCCCCATTCTTCAGGCCACATTGTTCTGTTGGTTGTCTTTGCTAATTCTAGATTGTGTTTGAATATATCTGAGATACATTGAACTTGCTTAGCGTTTCCATGGACTCATTATAGTTAGAGCAGAAGGAATGAGAACATGGTCAACTATTAATATCCTCTAGGTTGAAACCATCTACAACCTGAAACTTTAGTCATCTTAGGGAAGGAGGGTATGGAAGTATAGAAGTCTCTGATGAGGGCCAGGCACGATGTCTCACGCCTGTAATCTCAGCACTTTGGGAGGCTGAGGCAGGTGAATCACCTGAGGTCAGGAGTTTGAGACCAGCCTAGCCAACATGGTAAAACCCTGTCTCTACTAAAAATACAAAAAATTAGACAGACATGGTAGTGGGTGCCTGTAATCCCAGCTACTCAGGAGGCTGAGGCAGGAGAATCACTTGAACCCAGGAGGCAGAGGTTGCAGTGAGCTGAGGTCGTGCCATTGCACTCTAGCCTGGGCAACAAGAGCGAAAATCCATCTCAAAAAAAAAAGAAAAAAAGAAAAAAAAAAAGAAGTCTCTGATGAGATGTGGCCCATGAGGGATTGGATTGCCCAGTAAGCACAGCTGTTTGGCTGCAGGCCCTATTTTTCTGTGCACACCCCGTGCTCTGTATCTCCCTGCTGCATTTGCCTGCTAGACTTTATCTATGCTTTTCTAGCACTCTTATCTACAGCCGTTGACACCCATTTGTATCTCTTCAGCTGAAAAAGAGTAAGCAGTGGAAGAGTTTATCCTGCTATAAATTCCGTGTGTGTTCTTCCCCTTTTGTTTGGGGATGCAGCTTGCAGTTTAGAAGGTGGTTCCAATTATCAATTTCCTGGGGGTATAAGCCTTATTAATATAAATTGCAGAGCTAGAATTAATGAGGAGAGATTTTGAGCAGACCCATGTCAGCTCACTGTAAGGAAACAATTGTTGAGAACTAGAGCCGTCCAATAGTTTGCTATGGAAAGACCTTGGAAAAGCTCAGATGATTCTGGTAGGGATGTTGAAATGGATACGAAGTTGGTGAGATGGTTTTGTGTGTTGGGATATGGTATACTTCAAAGATATAACAAAAATACTTCCCTGGTCAATCTGTTGTGTTACCTTATGTATGATATTGTGTACAAGAAACAATTTCTTTTTTCCTAAATCATAGGTGAATGAGACTATCAAATGCAGCACACTAGTAGACACTGTTGTTCTAATGATGCATGTTGTATAATCATTTCTTCCCTACAAATTTATTTTAAAATTAATTAACAATGTACTAGTTATAGTATACTTGACTGTATTTGGTAGTTATTTGTTTGGGACCTGCTGTACCCATCACACTGTGCTAGCTTCATGAGGGATAAAAATACAAATATGGTGCTGCTTTTGCATTGTAATTGGAAAAAGAGACACGTAGGTTAGCTAGAATATAAATGAAACTATGAAATGTGTTAAAATTGAATTACAAAAAGGTAAGTAGGAGCCATTTAATTCTTCCTGGAGCAATCTAGAGAGGTAGTGTGGACTGAACTTCAAAAGAAGTAAGGTCAAAAGAGGCAAGATAATAATTATTAACATTTATTTGGTGTTTAGTATGTGTGAGACATTTATCTATGTGCTTTGCATGTCTCTACGACGTTTGGTACTGTTACCCTCATTTTACTGATGTGGAAATTGGTCAGGGGCAAGGAGGAAATTTGGTATAGATGTGTAAGCAGGGAATATTGAGTAGTCTACTGTAGCTGACTGTAGAATTTGTGGGGACAGGGAACTGGATAAGAGATGAGAAATGTAGACTAGGGTCAAATTATCTAATCCAAAATAAAAATTTGACTTTCCAGATTCATTTCCAGGATCATCTGAGGCAAAGTGTTTAATGCAAAATACATTGGCATTGGAGTGATGAGCTTTAGATTCCAGGGCTAGACTGTAATAATGTGAAATCTCATTAGGTTGGACATTTGTCATAAATCAGAAAGAAGAGACCTAGGTTTGATTTCCTTTTTTTTTTTTTTTTGGCCTACCATTTACTTGCTGAGTGTTCTACATTCTGCAGAGATTTAGATTCTTTATCCATAACATGAGAGGTAATAAAACTTGCCCATGAGTGTGTGAAAGTTCTATGCTTGGTGTCTTATATGTATATAGGAAGAATGTAATAAATATTAGTGTATCTAAATCAGAAAATAGGATTTAAAACAGCAACTCTCTCCCAACCAGCTAGATACCCTTATATATATTTCCTTTGTATTGCTCTTCCACCTTTCGAATTCAACACCTTATTTCTTTTTGCATGGACTGTTGTACTAGTCTTTGAACTGATCTATTCATTCTGTTCCAAATATAGAATGTTAGATTAATTTTTTCAAGCACAGCATGTTATTGCTAAAATATGTATGTATGCCACTGCATTACATAATGTAATACAGTGTACATATTACATGATGTATGTAATACATAATATATTTGTTACATAATACATGTCACTAGCACTGGAATCTAAAGCTCATCACTCCAGTGCCAATGTATTTTGCATTAAACACTTTGCCTCAGATGATCCTAGAAATTACTCTGGAAAGTCAAATTTTTGATGGCACTCCATTTCCCACAGAATGAAAAGCAAGTTTTTACCTATGGGTTCTAACTATTCCATTATTAATCTCTTCTGTTTACTGGCCTGGCCTGTCTCGTTTCCAGCTCCATTTCTATCCCTAATCCTTCCAGTCCAATGATTTCTCTTTTATGGTTCTTTACATCTTTGGACATTTTTCATCCAGTCCTCTATTCAGCCAACAGGAAGGCTGGTAAAAGTGGGAGTATGTGGAAATTCTCCTTCGATTGCATATTCTTTGGAACATACAAAGTGCAAAGTTTTCCAGCTGAGGGTGGGGAGGAGATTTCTAAAGAGAGGAGAATGTATGAAATAGTCATCTAAAAAAGGGAAGAATGATTACTTGGGAAATATGCTAGGATTGCCAGGCTAAGCTAAGGACCCACCTGAGATTAGTGGTCATAAGTTTAAAACAGTACTTGTCAGTCAGCATAGTGACTGATTTTCTCCAAACATGTTCAGCAGCCCGGGTACTGTTGCAGAGTAGGTGGAGATTTGGACTTAACAAAACTGTGGTTTGTCAGATGAGTAAGATGGAGAAAAGAAGAAGCAAGGGGAGCTATGGTGGAAGGAAGGAAGGAAGTGTTTATAGTAATAAGGCAAGTGGAAGGGAGGACCTAAGGGGGCTCAAGACATGAATGGCATGAAAAGGCATGATCACACCTTTTCTTAGGCATGAATTGTGATTTCCATCCATTAACCTGGAACAGCCTCACTGAACTTCATTTTAGCTTCTCATTTTTAGTTTCTTATTTCCATATTCATAGTTGAGTGATCATTGGCCTGATGACCCTTGGCCCAGAACGGCAAGGCCGTGCTGAGGGTGCCCCTGGCCATGAATTAAGAGATGGAGTTGGCCCTGTTAACTTTAACTCTGCGAGCTATTCATGAGTCTTCATCTGGAAGTGGTTCATTCATATCCACTGCCTTTGTGATGGAGTAATGCAGTGGGAGGGGCTGGGACTCCTGAGGCCCTGCCCAGCAGAGCAGCTGCCAGAGAGAGGAAGAGAAGGCCTCACCACCATCAGAGTTAGGACCAGGACCTATGTTTCTTGTTATATACTGCCTACGGAGCTTTTGGATGCACCCTGGGACAGGAGACTAGAAACTTTGGCAGTTGTTTGAGAAACAAGTTCCTGTAGAACAGTAGCTATGGCTATTTAGCATACGTTTGTTAGGTCCCCTTATGCGCTAAGCCCTGTTCCGGGCCCCAGGAACACGAAGGTGAATAAGGTAGAGATATCCCTGCTGTCATGGTAATTTATTTCTTGCTTCCTACCATTCATTTGTTTCATTAGCTTTGCTGTTTGAGTACTACGTGCCATGCACTGGACTGGCTGTTGGAAATTTAAAGAATTGATTAATGCGAGTCTACTCAAGGATAAGAAGAGAAATTATAATACCTTTGTATTTACTCTGTGAGATACCCTGCAAATGCTGAGTCCATAGATGGTAAATGCTGTGGGAGATAATGAATGCAGAAAAGGGCTCATCCCCTGTCCTCAGGGAGGTTATAGTCTATCTAGGAGAAGAAAACCACACTACCTCCAGAAGCATATCCCGCTATTTAAATTTTTCACTGTTTCATTATTTGTATGTCAAACTCCAAGTGTTTTTGTATTCCCAGCAGAGTTCTGGTGCCAAAGTGCTAATAAATGTTGATTGGATTAATGGATAAATAACTGTATTGCAAGACAGAAATTGACATGTTGCTATAATAGAGAGTAGTTCTTTTAGAAAGAGTGACATTTGAGCCAGGCCTAGGAAACTAGGTGGCAGTTCCACATGAGAAAAGAAGAGGCATGCCAAACACCAGAAATGGCCACTTGCTAAGCCCAGGAAACAACCTGGGGTTCTGCCTGGTAATGAGCCTAGGGCATATGGAGAAATGTGGAGAGATTAGGAGAGAAGACGAGGGCAGATAGTGGATGGGGCTTCAACTGCCAGTCAAGGGAGTTTAGACTTTATTTAGCAGGTAGTGGAGTTTTTAAAGAGGAATTCCAGAGCTGGGCGTGGTGATGCCTGCTTGTAGTCCTGGCTGCTGAGGAGGCTGAAATGGGAGGATCCCATGAGGCCAGGAGTTTGAGGGTATAGTGCATGATCACGCCTTTGAATAGTCACTGCACTTTCACCTGGGCAACTTAGACCCCCATCCCTTAAAATATGTGTGTATGCGTGTGTGTGTGTGTTAAGGGGGCAGTATTTTCAGAAATGTATTTCAGAGGGTACTTTGAGAAACTACTTTTGATAGCAGTGTAGTGGGGAGATTGGAGCAGTTAGATCCAGTTGGATCAACTAAGATCCAATCTGATCTTAGTTGGACTAAAATAGGATTTTATTTTTGAGAATAGGGAAGATCCAAGCATGACCTGAGGGTAAGGGGAAGGAACCCTTGGGTTTTCTGAGTGCAGGGGCACCCTGAGATGGTAAGGGAGGAGGAGATGAACAGCACACCTCACTGGGGGCCTGGTCAGCACTGATATTGGAACCTCTCAGTAAAGTACCTGCTGGAGAGAGCTGCCCTGGAGCAGCTGGCCTAGGCTGTGGATTCTGGGCCTTTAAGGCCGTTGTTAAAATCACTAACTAGGGGGTTTCAGCTAGGTCGGGAAACAAGAAAGAAAAAACAGGAGGTGCTAATGACAGACCCCTTGCATGCTCCAGGACATCTAACATGTTGTTCAAGTGGTATAATTGACATATTGACGATGAGACAGAAAACGCAGAGCACTGAATGTTCGTCTCTTAGGACCCTAATTACCTCCTTTGTAAAACAACCCGTCAGATTCTGTTCGGCACTAGCAGCCTGTGAATCTCTCAGTGGAGAGATATAGGGACTTCAGAAAAGCTGGGTGCTTTCTGAAAACCCAAACAAATACCCACTACCAGCATCCAACTCAGGAAGGGCATCTGATCCTATCAGTGTGGATACTTTGATCTATTTATTTTTAATTTATTATTACTGATTCTTTGTAGGTAAAGTTTGTAGGAAAGCAAACCAGCTAGGTTAGAGTGTGTTTCATGTTAACCTTTTCTTCCTTTCTCATTGCTGAAGAAAGTAGGGCACGTTGTTTGAGCAGCATCTAGTCATGCTACAGCCTGCACCTAAAATTGCAGATGGGCTTTTCTGCAAGAATCCTTAATGTGTGAACACAGATTCTTCATTTGTTCTTTATATCTTGTTATAAAAGAAAATGATCTCATCGTAAGTATTAGGGTGGGCTGTAGACGAGGTAGACTTTGTGTGTAATGGAGCCCTTTCTATTTCCTGACATTAGTCACTGAAGGAAAACGCCCACATAATAATAAAAATAATACCTAACATCTGTTCAGCACTTTGGAGCTCCCACTTGCCATATATATTCACATCCAGATATCAGAAATCGTATGTGCGATGTTACACTCTAACTAATGAAGGCAAAGATACGTATTGAATATTTAGGGGCATGCATTTATTTAGGTAAGGATTTATGGTGAAGAGCAGGTTCCTTCTGTTTTTTCAGGCTTTGACACTGGGGAAGCGATAGAGTGGATAAGAACCATGGAGTGAAATAGATAAACATGGGTTCAAACCCCAACTCTAGAAGCAGGGTGACCTTTAGCAAGCTGCTTAATGTCTCGAAGATCCCAGCTTTCTCATTGGAAACTAGAATTATCATTCCTCTCAGACCTGACTTGACAATGGAAAGAAATTAGGTTTATAAAACTCAGATATGCTTGGAACCAGAGAATGGCACAGTAACTGGTAATAACAGTTACTTAAATGGTATACTGTTGGATCTTGGCATCAGGAACCTTTCCTTGCCTTTGTGCCTTATACCCAAACTGTTACAGTTCCCACCTACGTTTCTTCTTTTGAGATGCTGCGTTTGCACTTTCTACCTCAGTCCCACTGATATCATGCTCAATGTTGCCTCCAGCTAAGTTATGGCAGCAACCTCCCAGACAATTGCTGGTATCTCTCATCCTCCCTTCTCCCCACAACCACACCACAGATCTCATATACCATGGTATGACTATACATTCTAAACCTATTTTATGTTATTGTGAATCTGTACCATCTGTCCGCTGCCTATATATTTATTTATTGCCTATAATATTTAATATAAAACTACACTCCCTTTAAATTTTGATGTCCTCTGACATCTGGCAAAATCTTACCCTTTGACTTTATTTCTTCTGACTACTCGGTACAAATTTTTGGCTTCATTCACATCAGGGATCTTAACCTTAGACATGAACTCAGTTATCCTCAGTGCCTTTGTTCATGGTGGTCTTTCTACCTAAAATGCTGCATATAGCATTGTTTATAAAGTATGGATGCATGGATACATGTATTATGAGTCATAAAAGAAACATGAGGGCCCAGAAACACATTTTCCTTTTAAAGAATGATGAGGAAATTCATATCTGGACACATTCCTCTGCTTTCCATTTCATTTCCTCCTTGATAATTAATGTCCTGACAGTGTTAGAATGCATTAACTTAATAATGATGTGAATACATCCTAGTAAGGATAGTACCAGCGCATTTAACAGTCTGAAGGAAGAGATTTTTAAGTGAGGGTGTTTGAAAAGGGCAAAAAGGCAATAGTAAGTTTCCTATATATGTGCACTAAGAAACATCTGTCTGGACCCCTCAGAGAACCCTTATTCTACTGTTGCTGGTATTTACTGTCTTCCTTAACTTTGTTTTCTTTGAGGGAATAAGCACGTTGTGCTTGGGCATCACTGAAGATCTGGTGTACAGAGCGTGGCCCTGCGGTCTTTCTCTTACAAGATCCTCAATTCCTCAAACCATGGCTTCAGGCTGCAGGCTGTGGAGGCAGAATAGGCAAGGCGTCATTTTAAGTTCACTCCCTGGTTTCCTTTACATCAGTTTTCATAAGATGTAACCTGATGTGTCTTGGACATACAGACAAATGCTATTTTGCTTAGTCTTCGCAATGTAAAATTATTCTGGTTTGTTGAGATGCTTTACCTCACTTACTTGCATTTTTCCTTCTATTCTTTTCCTCCTTAAAGAAAAGTTAAGGGGTGAGAGAGGGGAGAGGAATAGTAATGGGAGAATCTGTTCCATATCATACCTCATCCATGATGAATCTCATTGCCTTCGAAATTTTTCCTCCCGTTTTTAAGAGTGTAGTGCCTCATCCATGTCAGTTAGTGGAAACTTAAATATCCTAAGATTTATCGTTTGCCAATTCATTTAATCTCTGAAGAGTGAGAGACTCTTCTCAAGTCTCAAGACAGGGAAGTGCTCTTCTCAAGAACCCCAGACAGGGGAGGTCGTTTGTAACTTCTTAAGGGATGGAAGTCACATTTAGGATTTTCTTTTTCCTCTAAGTTTCTTCATAGAAGTTTAAGTAGTGGAAGAAGGATCTAGTAACTCTTATACTCTAGCTCACTCAGTAAAATTTTTCCTTATCCGATAAGGTAAGTGCTTGTTAAATCATAGTAGCAATTAAGAGGCTGCTTCTCTCTTTCTGTTAGCATTCATTTATTGTAAAGACAAGAACATCTTTTTAGAAACCGTAAAGCACTTAATAATAAGCAATTTAAATAAGGTGAGAAGAAAGAAACGTTTTCCTCAGTTTTTATCTCAAAACATATGGTGCATTCACAGCCCATAAATTGGCAGTAACAGCAGCCTACTTAATGAAATGGAAATATGCATGTGAGGTTAATCAGGTCAAATACAAATATGCATATGTAGAATGATAACTTCAAAGAAAACTGCAAATTTATTCATAGCAAAAAGTGGAGGGGAATGCCATAAATATTAACAGTGGTCAGAAACTTACTTGATTTTTGATTCTTTTACTTCTATGTATTTATATTTTCCAAATTTTCGTTATTGAATGTCATTAACTTTGTAATCAAAAAGTCACTTTTTAAAAAGACATTTTTTAAATGGGGCATATTACTGTTTTAAAAAATGTTTTAAAAAGACATTTTTAAAAAGCGATGCCAAATGATGGATGTGTGCTGGTTTGGTGATTTGTTATTTAAATTTTATTTCTTAGAAGAAAAAAATGGGAGAAAAGTGTAAAATGTGGGAGAATAAATGATTAAATATGACTTGTTGAATATACTTTTCATTTACATGGGCATAAATCTGGAAACCTTAGATATCTTGAAGGGTCACAAAGAGCCGATTTATTTGATTAAGTTAATTAATACACATGAAGTGCTTTGAGCAGTGCTTGGATATGATATGCTCTTTTTTATTATTCTTATTTTCGTCATTATCACCCTTGGACACTAGCACATATTATAATACCTTATACGAATGGTAGTATTCACTAAATGCTTGTCGAGTGAATTTTTCTAGACTTTTCACAACTCTGGTTCATTTAGTAGTTGTGTCACATTTGGACTTTGATGCCCGGAACTGAACTGAACACAGAGTGACACACATGATCTGACAAGCGCAGACTGTCTCCTCCCCTGTCCTGGTCATTGGCCTAGTAATGGTTTTTTGATGAGCAAGTCCCTTTGTTGCCTCATACCAAGCTTTCAACCTATGAAAACACTGAAGTATCTCATAGATGCAGTAACTAAACTAGTTCTCTTTCCCTGTACTCTTGAATTTTTGAATCAAATTATTAACTTCCCTGGTAATCTAACCTTTTTTTTGGTTTGGCCCCCCTTTCAGCCTATTAAGGTGTTTTCATTGCTAATTCTTTCTATCCTATATGCTATCCTCTTAAGCTTTATGCAATCAAAATTTCTGCAGCAGTATAATGAACTTAAAATATGGGATAGGACGAGAGCCCTATGGCATGCTAAGGCATGGCATTCTTCTTACTATTTTCTCTATAATGTTACCGCCTCAGTTACTTAGTTTCTTTGCTAATGACAGATTAGGGAACCACAGGGAGGGAGGTTTCTTAGAGAGGGGTGGACTGATCATATCCTGAGTTTATTATCTGATGCCACAGGAGAAAACCGAAAAGATGTAAAAAGGCACCAGGGGAGACGTGACACTATGCATTTGTCAAAACCCATAAAACTTTACAGCACATACATGGAACATTAATGTATCCAGATTTTCTAAAGTCATTTAGGAGGTTGGAGGATCCCAGGATGAAATTCAGACTATGACAAAAGAATCCAACTGTATTACAAAGTACAGGATAAACTCACTGAAGAAAGTGAATGAAAAAGGGTACTAACCTAAGTAACTTAAGAACTATATGCAAGTACTATATTCGATAAAGTTGTTTCCCATGAGGATAAAAGTTAATGATTCTGAAACTATTATATATGTATACTGGAATTGAATAATAAGTAAATGGATAGTGGATCATGAGGGCCTTGTTTTCTCACTTTGGAATGGAAAGTTATAGATAAGCAAGGAGAGAAATGATCCATGTGGGCCGGGCACGGTGGCTCATGCCTGTAATTCCAGCACTTTGGGAGGCTGAGGTGGGTGGATCATAAGGTCAGGAGTTCTAGACCAGCCTGGCCAACATGTTGAAACCCCATCTCTACTAAAAATACAAAAATTAGCCGGGCGTGGTGGCGGGCTCCTGTAATCCCAGCTACTCAGGAGGCTGAGGCAGGAGAATCGCTTGAACCCGGGAGGCGGAGGTTGCAGTGAGCCAAGATCATGCCACTGCACTCCAGCCTGGGCGACAGAGCAAGAATCCGCCTCAAAAAAAAAAGAAAAAAAAAAAAAAAGAAATGATCCATGTGTAATGGATTTGAATTGGAGATAATAGTATGAATTCATGTTTAGCTTGGTATAGATACAAAATACAAAGAAATATTTATAGATATGTGTATATACTCAAGTTAGTACACACACAATTTCTTTGCTGTGTCAGCTGAGAGAGCCTAAAAGCAACAATGTCCCAGCAGCAACAAGCATACCTTGCATCCAGATCTTGGTTTCTAATACCATTATCCTGTAAAAGCAACCAGGACTCCTGGCTGAATGACGGATTCCAGATTCTAGAGTGGGAGCAGGGAATGTGCAAGATGAACTTGGAGTATCTTGTAGTGCTGGAAAATAAGGAAGAGCTTAAAAAACCCACAATGACAAAGTTCTATCAGAGGGACACAGGACACAGGAGATACTGAAATAGCTCACAGTGGCCAAAGATGAAATAATTTGAGCAACAAAATAAAGTAGTAATGAACTATAGCCCAAACTATGAAATATGTACTCATCCTGATATAAATAAATAAATGATTGAATCAATCAATAAATGAGGAAGACAGACAAATCTGTGCAGAGAAATTCCAAATGACTTATGTAGGTTTTCTACCCTCAAAGAAGTGGTTCATAATAACTTGTCCTTTCCTTAAGTGTGGGCTGTGTGTGGTGACTTCCCTCCAAAGAACAATGTGGGAAGGGGGAGGAACCTGACAAATAACTGCTCTAGTCTGGTAAACAAGGTTAACATCAACAGTGGTAAGTCAGGCTAGTGTTTATGCTTGATATGATGTGATGAAATGGCACTTTACCTCTGGGGTCTTCCTCCCGGAAACCCATAATTTCAGGCTAATCATGAGAAAGACATGAGACTAATTCCAGCTGATGGTTGGTCATTCTATAAAATACCTGACCAGTACTCCTCAAAACTGTCGAGGTTATCAAAAACAAGGAAAATCTGAGGAACTACCTCAACCAAAAGGAGCCTAAGGAGATATGAGTAATAAATGTAATATGATATCCTGGATGGGATCCTGGAACAGGAAAGAACATTAGGTAAAGACCAAGGAAATCTGCAAAAAGTGTGGGTTTTAGTGGATAATATATTTTTATTGGTGTATGAATTGTGATAAATGTATGATATTATTAATGGGTGGAGTACATTGTAACTCCTGGCAGTAACCTCACAAATTTCCTCTAAATCTAAAACTATATTGTTTAAATGTTTGTTTAATAAAAAGAAAAAAAAAAGGCAGGCTGGACACAGTGGCTCATGCCTATAATCCCAGCACTTTGGGAGGCCAAGGCTGGCGGATCACTTGAAGTCAGGAGTTGGAGACCAGCCTGGCCAACATGATGAAACCCCATCTCTACTAAAAATACAAAAATTTAGCCAGCTGTCTTGGTGAGTGCCTGTGGTCCCAGCTACTTGGGAGGCTGAGGTAGGAGGATTGTTTGAGCCTGGGTGGTCGAGGCTGCAGTGAGCCGAGATTGTGCCCCTCCACTTCAGCCTGGGTAATAGAGACCCTATCTCAAAAAAAAAAAAAAAAAAAAGGCCAAGCACGGCTCACGCCTGTAATCCCAGCACTTTGAGAGGCCGAGGTGGGCGGATCACGAAGTCAGGAGATCGAGACCATCCTGGTTAACATGGTGAAACTCTGTTTCTACTAAAAATACAAAAAATTAGCCGGGCGTGCTGGCGGGCACCTGTAGTCCCAGCCACTTGGGAGGCTGAGGCAGGAGAACGGCGTGGACCTGGGAGGCAGAGCTTGCAGTGAGCCAAGATCATGCCACCGCACTCCGGCCTGGGCAACAGAGTTAGACTCCATCTCAAAAATAAATAAATAAATAAATAAAATAAAATAAAATAGGCCGGGTGTGGTGGCTCATGCCCGTAATCCCAGCAGTTTGGGAGGCGGAGGCGGGTGGATCACGAGGTCAGGAGATCGAGACCAACCTGGCTAACACAGTGAAACTCCATCTCTGCTAAAAATACAAAAAATTAGCCAAGCGTGGTGGCGGGCACCTGTAGTCCCAGCTACTTGGGAGGCTGAGGCAGGAGAATGGCATGAACCTGGGAGGCAGAGCTTGCAGTGAGCCGAGATCACGCCACTGTACTCTAGCCTGGGCAACAGAGTGAGACTCCGTCTCAAAAAATAAATAAAATAAAAGCCTTCAGGATTCCAAAAGCATTGTAGGAGAGGGCAGCATACCACACCCTAGGAGCCTGGGAGCCACCGTGTTTCAAAAGTGTTGCTTGATGCTCTTGATAATGGAGCTGAGTCATCAAGAATAGGTTCAACTTTGTCCTGAGAACCAACTAATTCAGGAATGTTCTCACTACATTTTCCTGGTTACAGCCAACTTTTTGGTATTTATAGCCCCAGGCTTTGTACACTATATCATTCATACAGTCTTTTTCCTGACATAGTTTAACCTAGGAGTCTCAATATGTAGAATTCATGTCTGAGTCATCCTCTCCTTATCCCCTTTATCTCCTGGCAGAATCTCTGGTTCCTGGCTCAGGCACATCCATATTTTTGATTTTTGATTTTAGAATTATTTTTTGACTTAAGAAGTCACAAAAATAATACAGAGTTCTCCAGTACCCTTCACTCACCTTCCCTTATGTTAATGCCTTACATAACGTAGAACAATTCTAGAAACCAGGAAGTCAGCATTTATACAATACTGTTAACCAATGTAGAAACCTTATTCAAGTTTTGCCAGTTTTCCTACTAATGTCCTTTTTCTAGTCTAGGATCCAATTCAGAATCCCACATAGTACTTAGTCTCCTCCAAGACATGATGATAGTTCCTCAGTTTTTGTCTGTCTTTTTTTTTAAGAGACAAAGTCTAGCTCTGTCGCCCAGGCTGGCGTGGAATGAGGGGATCTCGGCTCACTGCAAGCTCTGCCTCCCAGGTTCACGCCATTCTCCTGCCTCAGCCTCCTGAGTAACTGGGACTACAGGTGCCCGCCACCACACCCAGCTTATTTTTGTGTTTTTAGTATAGACGGGTTTCATGGTGTTAGCCAGGATGGTCTCGATCTCCTGACCTCATGATCCGCCAGCCTCAGCCTCCCAAAGGGCTGGGATTACAGGCGTGAGCCACCGCACCCAGCCTCAGTTTTTGTCTTTCATAACATCAACACTTTGGAAGCATACTGGCCAGTTACTCTGTACATTGTCCATCCATTTGGGTTTTCTGGTATTTTCTCATGATTAGATTGGGGTTATGCATTTTTGGCAAGAATACCACACAAGTTACGTGTTCTTCCAAGTTCATCATATCGAGATGCACATGATGCTGATATGTTTTATTACTGGTGGTGATAACTGTGATCTGTTAGTAAAGATGATATCTGCCACTCCATTATAAAATTACTGTTTTCTCCTTTGTAATAAATATCTTGTGTAGAGATACTTTGAGACTGTGCAGATATCCTGCTTCTCATACTTTTGCCCACTACTTTCAGTGTTTATCAATGTCTTGTGCCTGCAACAGTTATTGCTGCAATGTTTGCCTAACAGTGATTTTTGTCTTTCCATCATTTCCTTTACATATATTATTTGGAATTCTACTTTAAGAAAGAGCTGTCAAGGTGCATTCATTTTTCATAATAATGATAACTACAATAATGTTGATTATAATAATAGTATGCAGCATTATTATTATGACTTGCTTTGTGCCTGGCATAGTGCTAAGTTCTTGGTTCCACTTTTATAACACCTTCTTAATTAGCTCATCTGTCTGCAAGAGTTATATTTCCTGGAGAACCCTCTCCAGCCTTTGCTTTCCCTTTGTTCCTGTAACTTTCATTTGCCCCTCTGCCATTATCCCCCTGCCCTCTGTGGTAACAACTCTGGGTTCTGTTACTCCACACTAGACTTTAGTCTCTTATCTCTGTGTCTCCGGTTCCATCTATAATGTCCATCACATCATAAGTGCTCAGAAACTGTTATTGAATGAAATAATTTGTTTTGAGCCTGTGTAACCCCAGTTCGTCCTGCCTGAGCATGCTACATTGTTCCGTTTCACATTCTGATAATTGTTCTTTAGTAGTCAAGCCATGTGTTTTCACCATATGAAGCTCACAATGATAAAATGCTGGATATTTCACAGTTCTGCTGTTGTTAAGCCAGGTGTCCTGAACGCCCTCTCTCCATGTTTGAGTTTTTAAATTATGCACAAGGCTTTAGTTAAATATCATCTTGTTTTGTTTTATCCTGCCTTTTCAACCTATGGAGATCTTTTTGATACCTGATTCTGTTCCCCAGCCCATTTGCTATCCTTTTCAGCATTGTGTGATTTTAAAATTTTCATCTTCCAAATGATTGATAATAGTGTGGGATAAGGCAGGACCAAGTTCCCTGCTTGGCATTATTTAGCACTCTAGGTGCAGTGGTTTGACTTGTACGGAATCTACAGAGCTGTCACTAGATTGATATTTCCTTTTTTTTATTTCTTTTGAGACAGAGTCTCGCTCTCTCACCCAGGCTGGAGTGCAGTGGCGCAATCTTGGCTCACTGCAAGCTCCGCCTCCTGGGTTCATGGCATTCTCCTGCCTCAGCCTCCTGAGTAGCTGGGACTACAGGCGCTCGCCAACATGCCCGGCTAATTTTTTTTGTATTTTTAGCAGAGACGGAGTTTCACTGTGTTAGCCAGGATGGTCACGATCTCCTGACTGCATGATCCACCCGCCTTGGCCTCCCGAAGTGCTGGGATTACAGGCATGAGCCACCGTGCTTGGCTATAGATTGATATTTCTATCAAATTCACAAGGTTATTGTATGTAACTTTGTTAAAACTTTCTTGAAATCGAGTAAAATTCAGTCAGACAAAGTTTATTTGAAATTACATGTCTTCAGCTCTCAGTTGACGTGTGGTTAATTTGTTCTTTCATTCATTCATTTATTTATTAAACAAATCATCTATAAACATCTATATGACAGGTACTGTCCTAGGTGCTGAGAATAGAGTGTGAACAAAATAGACAAGATCTCAGCTTATGGATCCATAAGCAACCAAAAACATAAACAAGATAATATAAAATAGCTGTAAAAGCTATGAAGACAATGAAATGAGATGGGGCTAATCAGGAAAGGCCTCAATGAAGAGGCGCCAGCTGAGCTAGGGCAGGAGTGATGAGAGGAAGGGAACAATGAGAAGATCTGGGGAATGAACAGTCCTGCAGAGGGATGAGCATGTGCAGAGGTCTTAAGATACAGGTGAGCTTGGCATATTCAAAGAACTGAAGGGCAGCCAGTGGGCGAAAACATGGTTATAGCTTTCAGTTACTTGAAAAATACTCGTATCACCTTTTTCCTAGAAAACATCTAATTTCATGCTTAAAATTTGACTTTATTTGCTCATTTAACTAGGAAAAAAAAAGGTAGACCAGAATTACAAGAAAATTAGCATATTTCCCCAGGAACAAAGTATTCTGAAAACAAAACAACAGAAAATACTGGAAATTATGCATTTTCAAGATTGATAATAATGCTCTTGTTTCCCCAAGCATACATTTTTTTCCCTGAAGTAGATACAATGGAACCCATCTGTATTGTAATGGGACATACATTATTGTTCTGGATGCTTTAATATCTAATATTTTAGAATGTCTTTTATACTGGATAGTAATGTAAAATGCCTTGAGACATGCAGTTGGTTTTTAGACTTAAGACCCTTTGATGATTGCAGACTTACTCTTTTTTCAGTAGAGCATAGTGGAAACTAGAGAATTTGTTAGATATATATCTGGAGTAATTTAATTACCATTTAAATTGTTCTCTATTTGCTGACAATTGTTGTTGTGAGTTTTTGACTGACTTGAGATTAAAATGTGCTAAACGCTTACCTGATAACTCTCATTAAAGCAATATATGCTGGAAGCAGAGGGCTCTTGGTATGGTCTGAGTGTTTATGTCCCCCACAGAATGTTGAAATCCTAACCCCAGTGTAATGGTATTAGGAGGTAGGGCCTTTGGGAAGTAATTAGGGCATGCGGGCTCTGCCCTCATGGATGGGATTCATGCTGTTATAAAAGGGACCCCAGAGAGCTCTCCTGCCCTTTTCTCACCATGTGAGGATAGACAGGGAAGTCAGCTGTCTGCAATCTGGAAGAAGGCCCTCACCAGACCCTGCTGTGTTAGTATCCTGATCTTAGATTTCCAGATTCCAGAACTGTGAGGAATAAATGTTTGTCATGTAAGCCACCCAACCTGTGTAATTTGTAATAGCTGTTCAGACTGACTAAGACAGCCCCATATCACTCACTCTTCATCTTAGAGTGAGCCGAGCACATAGCATTCTTGGCATCAGCAGCTCAAGGGCATGAAGGGAAATGCTTGAAGATGACTGGAATGTAAAGTAGAAATGTGATTCCTGTTTATCTCTGAGTGTTAACTTTCAGAACGTAGGAAATTGAGATGCTCCCTTAAACATTCTTTTACATAGCAATTTAGGGAGGCAAGTTGAATTTAAATCTTTCAAGAAATTGGACAGAGTCGTAGCCCATTGGGTTTAGAGGTAGTATAAGAAAGGTTGCTGACATTCATTGGCTAAAATGAATGGAGAACAGAGTAAACCAAGAAGATAGTGTTCATGTACGTTATCAGCACAATATTGAGTAAGCTGAAATATAGAAAAATAGCGTATGCTTACTATTATTTGAATGTGAATGACATAAGTAAATTTCATAAAGGAAATATAAGTCGTCACTCAAATAATTGTCTCTTTTCTTTCCTTAAAATACAAGTGTTCCATATCTTATAGGTGAGTACAGTATTGGCCGACGTGATATGGAAAACTGTATCAAGTTTGGAGACAGCCATAGTGTTAAAAGTTCTTAGTGCTTTCAACACTGTGAAATAGTGCTCATGTTCTTTCATTGTCAGCTTCCATGACCCAAACGTGTCTATAGGTGAAGGTCTCCCACCCCCACCCCACTCACCACTCAGTAAGCAAGCAGACTGATATCTCAGTGCCTACAGTGAGCAGTGTTAATTGACTTGCTTGTCTGAGGACAGATAGGTGTGCTAGATAATTAATATTTTTTAGAAACAAAATTATTACATTATCCTAAAAATAAATCAATGTACTGGGAACACATGCAGGACTTTTATATTACTACCCAAGAAAAGATAAGACTACTATATTCATATAATATATTATGAAGTCTGTTAGATGGCTTTAAATTTGTTCATTTTTCTTATTTGACAAGAGTTTTAAATCCCTATGTATTTACAGATTTGGCAGACTTGGTATGCTTTCTTCAAGCTATCATTATAAACAAGCAAATGGCTCAGAAAAATTCCCACCTAGGTAATTTTATCTCAAATATCTGCTTAATTTCAAAGGCAACTTGAGTTAGCCCTGTGCAAACTCAAAACACTGTGTGTAAATATATGTGCAATAATTTTTTTTCTGTGTACCACATGTATCTTCTGAGTAGCATAATGTTGCTTTTAAAGATGTACCTGTTTGTTTTTTTACTTATCTTTTAATTTTCTATGTGAACAAATTTGGCAGGTACTTTTAAAACTTAAAATATCTTCAAGTTTCTATTCATATATAACATTTCATTTTAGGCAACAATTGAACTTCTGAAAAGTTGTTGACACCTTGAACTTCTCTAAGCTAAATTATTTTTAGATGTCTTGAAAGAACTCTAAGAAGTTGAATAATCATACCAGTTTTTTCATGATTTTAGTAATCTCTTTATCATGTTTCTTAAAGCAGTTTACATCTATGTATAATTTGTGAGGCCCAGGATAGAATGTCTCTGAGTCTGATACTCCAGAGTAGCACACTCAGCTCTACAGGGAAAACTTTTCCATGGAAACATCAGAAAAGGAAAGGTATGACAGCACATGTTTATTAAACATATTGCATAGTATATATATTATGTCTCCTCCTAACAGGCAAGCATTGGAACCTTTATTAGACATTGTTGTCCTAATATAATGTGATGTACACAAATACATCTCTAATAGACAAAAAGATGATACATGAGTTTTAGGTTTCCAGACTAACCACCCAAAATCTATGGCTTAAGTGGCTTTGTATAAATTCATGACCAATAATGGCATATTTCCAGGGCTTGGAGCAGAGTGTGGGGAGAGGATCAGCCTTGACGATTCCTCTGTGGGTGAGTGGGAGGGTAGAGGGGTGGATGAGGATGGTAAAGGATAGATGGGAAGAGGCCAGGAGGTGGGGAAGGGAGGGGTTGTAAACTTTCAATCTGGAGGAGCCCTTTCAATCTGGAGGTGATGTCGTCTGACACCACCATTGCACAGAAGGGGAAGTAAGATACAAAACGTTTATGTGCCTGGCTCGTGGTCACGTAGCTAGTGGCCAGGCAGGACCTACAATGCAGGTTTCTGACTCCCAGCACACCTTACACACTGGCAGTTTGCTAAGAGTAGCTGAGAAATGCAGTGGCTTGGCAGGGAGAGACAGGCTGTGAAAAATTAACATAGGTGAGGGGTGCTCAGGCCGAGGATAGGGCAAGCTCCTGTATGAAGATCAGGGTTTACCACCCCTGGAGGACAAAGGTGGTGAGAACCCAGCTCAGAGGTCGGGACTCTAGTCAAATAAATTAGCATTCAGGACTGAGTCCAGTCTAGGAGCGGGAAATTGCCATACCGCACTAGTGATAATACTATTTACTCTTTCTTTCTCGCTCTCTGTCTTTCTCCCTTTCTCTCTCTCTCATTCTCTCTTTTCTTGTGAATCATAGTTGTTAATAAACAAGCTCAATCTATATAGTGAGAAATAAAACTAAATAAACATATTCACATATTCTCAAAAAAATTTTACTACTTCTTGGATACTTATTATGCATTAGACATTAGGCTAGACACTTTATTGCAGCATAATCATTTAATTTTCATAATAATCACTTTGGAAAGGTGTGGTGGTTCAGTTTTTGCAGAGGGGGGTGCTGATTGATATTCAGAGAGTTAAGTGATTTACTTGAAGTCAGCAGAGTGTATTAGAACCTATTCATTATGTTGGGACCAGAGGGGCAGAAGGAAATCCAAAGGAAGAGAAGTATACAGATGTGTTCATATACACGTTTTGATGATAACTATTGATGTATGTACGTCTCTCTCGGCTACACTATAGGAATACCTTAAGTAATTCAATGGCAACGTACCTTCTTGCTAGTATTTTAATAGTATAGATCTGTTAATGAATTATCTTAGAAACATTATACTTGGTGTATTCTGTTGCTTTATGGTTTCATTTTGAGTTGAGTATTAAGGGAATACAGTATTTTAATCAGAACTCTGCCAGTGCTTTTATCTAGAGGCCTGTTGCCATTTTTGTCTTCTGTGAAATTTTTGCCCTAAGAAAGGTGGGATTATGTTTTTTCCTAGCAGATTGAGTTGGTGTAGTATATTCTTGGTTATCAAAATACATAGCTTTGAGATTTTGAATTGGTAAATATTCATGAGATGTTTAAAAGCATGATACATACTGCGTATGTTAATCCCATTAAATTGGATGCTGTGTCTATACACATGCAGGACCTAGGAGGACACACGCAGGACCTAGGACACGTCCTAGTACCTAGGAACCACTGCTTGTGGTTGTGGATAACTTTGTTCTTTGCTTCTTGTGTTTTTCAGTTTCCTATCAGGCATATATTAACCTTTTGTAAAAAAGGTTATTTTTAATAACCTGAAAAAAAATTATTTGCTGTAAGTTAATAGTTTGCTCTGAGAGAGGACACCATGATTTGAACTGGTCTCCCTTAGCCAAGTCTCATTTGATTTCTGCAGTGCTATGTTGCCCACCCAGAATCACAGATAAAAGTGGTGGGCAGCAAAAGTGCAGTGGAGGTGGAGGCTGGAACAAGGTGCATCCCGGTGAGTGCCTGGTACAGGGAAGGAGCAGCATGGTTATGGTGTAATAATTGGAGGCCGCCTCTCCTAGCACAGCAGATAACAGAAGGAATTCCCACCTAACCCCCATACTCGCTCCTGAGCAGCTGAATAAAGATGTCTCTGATATGTGGCTGAACCTCTGTATGTGATTTAGTGCCCACAGGCAGCTGATACTGGGAGGAAAAATGTTGGGTTCCTATAACTTCTAAAACATTGAATATGAGCCAGTAAGCAGTCATTGGTATACTGCAGTTATTGTATCAGAGTTAACTGATGCTGTAGTGAGGCCACCACATTTATCGAATCTAAAAACAATTCATGGGAGCATGGTGAAAAATGGAAAACCGCTACCTGATGAGGAATTGTGAAATATCTATGTGTGGATGTTTAGCCTTGTACTCCACCTCTAAGGGGAAGGGAAGGAAAGCATTATTCATTGAGCATCTCACAGTGTTCCAGATATTAGATGCTTGCCAATCCTTACAAATTCTACAAAGGAAGTACTATCACTTCCTGTGGATCAGGACATTGAAGCTCAGAAAGAGCTCATTTGCTGTGGGTCACATAGCTAGTAAATGGATTCACACCCAGAGATGCCTGAATTCAGAGTCAAGTGGAAGAGGAATTAGGCTTAAATCTGAGTGGCCCCAGCAGCAGGGCTAGGATCAGTGAGTGTAAAGGAGAGATCGGTTAATTTCATAGAATGATCCAAAAGAAGTTAATAAGTGCTGTTCCCGAAATCAAGCAAAGTACCTTAAAACACAGATATACATACACAAACAGCTTTACTAAGATTTAATTTACGTACTGTAATATTCACCTGTTCTAAGCATACAACTACAAAGTGCCTGTCATTAGAAATGTTTGTGCAGAAAAGGCTGGAAAATCTCCCAGATAGAGTAGAGGAATGTTGTGTTTCCATCTCTATAAAAGCCTATGTTGAGTAACTCAAAAGCAGTGTCCATACTGCGATGTGCTGAGTGGCTGTTTACTTAAGTGTTTTAAATGTCGATGGATGTAAAGGAAAGGAAAGTTCTAAAAGGTGTTCCAGTTGTGCTTTTCATCTTAAATTTGGGTCAACGAGATGAGCTCTTAAGCTTCGGAAACACCCAGGCCTTTAAATCTGGCTGCACACTACAGTTGCAGAGCAACTTTTCAATGATTCAGATGTAGACTAAAGGGCCACACCTCTGGGGGTGTGGCCTAGCATTACATTAGTTTTCGAGGCCACCCCGCATTATTCTAGGGTGCAGCTATGCTGAAAACCACTTTCTTTGGCTGAGGAGAGGCTCAAATGTGCCAGAGGGTCATGGACGGTCTAAGTTCCAAACCAACCCCATCCTGCTGGTGATCCCTCTTTTCTGCCTGGTCAAATCAGCCACATCCAAGTTACTTCTGGTTTGCCAGCCATTGCTGCTGTGCCATGTCTGGCTCTTTGAAGATGTCTGACAGTGTTGGCAGTTAACCAGAGACAGTTTTGTGACCTTATAACCAGATCAACTTTGTGTCTAATTCATGTCCACCAGGCATTTCTGCAGAGCTTTAGGATGGAGAGGACCTTGAGGAAAGAATTAATGTAAACTCTGTCAACTTAGCTGATCATCGTTCCTGCTTTTAAAATAATTTGAACAATTATAGTCACATTTGAAAATTTTGTGTATCTGTTCTTCATTTGTGCAGGTCACAATGTATAGGCCCACATGAAAGGATCAATGCTTTCAGATTTGTCTTCTATGTGGAACTTGTATGGTTAAATGATTATAATGTAGTAAAGTGAAAATCTATTCTAGGAGCTAGAGGGTGTCAGAACTGATGGCCCCTGGGGATCCTTTGAAACCTCTCTGAGCTTGTTTCTTTGTCTGTATAATGTGACCAACAATTCCTGCCTTGCAGTATCACTCTAAGAATTCAACTGAAGGATATGTGTGATAATGTCTTACAACTATGTATTTATTGTACCCCTTCCATATACTGGTCCCTGGGGAAACAAACGTGAATGAATTATGATCCCTGCCCTAGAGAATCTTACAGCTTTAGTGAAGGAGATAGACTCAAAACCAGATAATTGTACAAGAGTATGGAGGGGCAGAAATGCACAGGATACTCTGGGAGCATCAAGGGAGGATTAAAAGGACTGGGTTATTGGTGTAGAAATTTCTAGGAAGGCTTCCCATAGGCACTGGTAGCGGGTAAAGACAGGAAATTAACAAGGTAAAATGGGGAAAGCTAGGTACTTCAGGCAGAGGAAACACAATGGGCAAGAGCCTGTGGATGAGAACCTGGTAGAGGGATGATGAGTTACTAATGCTGATGGTGTTTTATTCAATTCTTGCTTTTCCCTGGGAGAAATGACTTTTGGGTACAGTGCATCAGGGAAGATTCAAAAGGTAAAGGTGGTGAGAGATGGAGGTTAAAAAGTCATCTTCTGTTTTCTTCTTAGTTTGCCTGATTTTGTGTAGGTATTTGGAATATACCTACACAGAATGAAGCGGAATGCAATTGAGTGATTTATGTCTATCATAAAAAAACTGTGACTAAAAATAAATCTTTGTTCAGGCCAGATGTAGTATATGTTTACCATTTGAGGTGGGCATCGAAGCATAGTGGCACTTACTGGAAGTATCTCAGAGAAAGGAGGCTGATTTTATAAAGAAAGTTTGTAGTTCAGGAGGTCTGAAAGCTAAGAGGTGGCCCACAGAGCACTGAAGATAAGCTTGTTGAGCCTCTCAGTAGTTTTTGTCTGTTCCAGTTTTTAGGCAGCAAAACCACAGCAGCATCTCGCCAAGACTATTTTTAATGCAGCTGTCTCTGTTGATTTGTGTGTCTTATCCTCACCCTGTTTCCTTCACAACTGTACCATCTTAGGAATCAGGAATCACAAAGCCAGGTATCCAGTGGTGATTTCAGTTCTTTGCCATGGTGAGTGGAGGCCAGAGGGGTCAGGGAATGTAAGGGGTGCATAACTCTTGTGCTGTGGGCTTTCCTGCCATACGTTGTCGGGTGTACTCCACAGCATCCTGATACCAGCCTCTGCCCTGGGAAACAGACTGTGTGTGCCCCATGCATTTTTAGTCCAACAGATCCTATCAGAAGACCAAATGTCTTCATCAGAAACAGTGTGACAACCTCTTCTCTTTGCCTCTTCTGCTGACTCTGTTAACAGGCAGCACTGGGGCAGGAGAGCCTGCAGGGCCTTTCATGGCTGCTTGAGTTCTCACCTGTTTGCCTGAGCTCTGATTGCTCTGCCCTGTAAGCGTAAAGGAGATGTGCTGAGTGGAAAGAGCTCTATACAGGCAGCCAGGAAGCCAGATTTCAGGTCCATCTCTATCTCTAACTGGCAGCCTTGCCTTGGGTAAATCATCAGTGGGCAATAGTTTCTCTCCTGTAAAAGGAAAGTATTGGGTTTAGATTGTTTCTGAAGTTCTCTAGATTTAACCTGGCAGGAATTGAAATTGCTAACTTTACTCTAACTGCACCATTGCCCAATCCCCAACTGTCCTCACCTCTGCCCCACCCTTTCATTCCCACTGTCTGCTTCATACTTTCCTTTCCACCTGACCCGTCCCTGCCAACTCCATTCTTTCATGCCTACCTCTCTGTATCTGGAGAGAATCCTTTGGTGCCCAAGCAGGGCTAGATTACCAGATACGCAGACTAAACGTGATTGGGGCACCAGAAAAGCAGACACCATGCTCAAATATGTTTCTTTTTTAAAAATAATTTGATATTTGCTACTTAAAAAAATAAAGCAGTGATCATGAGAAAAAGCATACCTTAGCTGAACTTTCTTATACTTATTTTATGGTTTATTATTTAAAGTTGATTTCTGTTTGGAGGAACACTATATAATCTTTGCAGTACTTCATGCCTCTGAAGGCTTCATCTTCTTCCTCCTCCTAAACTTGTTGAAGTCAGCCTTTTCACCGAAGCCTCACAGAGGTAGGGAAGTGCTGCTTTGCTCTGCCCTTTTCTCTGTACTGGCCTCATGTGTGCTGCTTTTAGTATAGTTACACGTTTCTCTATAGCACTTTCTAGGTGAGCATCTCCATGCTGGGGGCTAGGCCCTGGGGCAGAAGTAGACCAGGGAGAGAGGCACAAGGTGTGAGACACACTCATCCTCCTCTGGAGTTTATAATTGAAACGTATGTTTTCTCCACAACAATTAAATGCCGGAAATGGCCATACATATTTGAAGGAGTGCAGAGCAGTCTCTGGAAGATGCTCCTGCAGCAGGGACCTTGAAGAGAAGATGGAGGAAAGTTTAACCATAATAACAAAGTATGCATATCTGAATAGCCTGCTACTTTATTTCTAAGCCCTAAATCCCATGATTGTGGACTGTTGGCTGTTTCCCATTTTCAGAGCTGCCCCAAACCAGTTTCTCCCAGACTCAGGCATTCTCTTTCTGTGTCTTCATATCTCTTCTGAACTGACTTTTGTCCTTTGAGCCTGCCCTCTCTGATAAGCTGCGGTAGCCACTGAGAAGAATGACCAAGTTGAGTCCCTGAGCCCACTGAATAAAAGGATGTTTTCTTTTTCTTTTTCTTTTTTTTTTGAGATGGAGTCTCTGTCGCCCAGGCTGGAGTGCAGTGACGCGATCTCAGCTCACTGCAAGCTCCGTCCCCCGGGTTCACGCCATTCTCCTGCCTCAGCCTCCCGAGTAGCTGGGACTACAGGCGCCCGCCACCTCGCCCGGCTAGTTTTTTGTATTTTTAGCAGAGACGGGGTTTCACCGTGTTAGCCAGGATGGTTTTGATCATCTGACCTCGTGTTGTGCCTGCCTCGGCCTCCCAAAGTGCTGGGATTACAGGTGTGAGCCACCACGCCCAGGCAATAAAAGAATGTTTTCTAATGGGTTCAGTCTGGTTGCCTAGGGGGAACATTTGACTTTTGTATAGACTGTAAGTAATCTCCATTTATTTATTTATTTATTTATTTGTTTAATTTATTTATTTATTTTTTTTTGAGATGGAGTCTCGCCCTGTCGCCCAGGCTGGAGTGAAGTGGCGTGATCTCGGCTCACTGCAAGCTCCGCCTCCCGGGTTCACACCATTCTCCTGCCTCAGCCTCCCAAGAAACTGGGATTACAGGCGCCCGCCACCAAGCCCTGCTAATTTTT
This sequence comes from Papio anubis, assembly GCF_008728515.1. Taxonomy (NCBI): domain Eukaryota; kingdom Metazoa; phylum Chordata; class Mammalia; order Primates; family Cercopithecidae; genus Papio; species Papio anubis. The sequence goes on from NC_044976.1 coordinate 88,221,622, forward strand.
TTGTATTTTTAGTAGAGACGGGGTTTCACAGTGTTCGCCAGGATGGTCTTGATCTCCTGACGTCATCCGCCTGCCTCGGCCTCCCGAAGTGCTGGGATTACAGGCCTGAGCCACCGCGCCCGGCCCATTTGTTTATTTTCGTAGTCTGGTTAATCCCATGTCATTGGCTTTGAAGTTAAATAAATTGATTGCTGAATGTGCACTGGGCACTGCGCTAAGTGGGGACATGTATGGGCTCACTAAATCCCCACCACAACCTCTGAGGTGAGTGGTTTCCCACTTACTGAGAAAGACAGAGGGAAACAGAGATGTTAGGTAACACACCTGACATCACACAGCTAATAAATGACAGAGCCAGGATTCTTGGCTCTAGCAGTGTGACTCCTGTGTCTCTTCTCTTAATCATTGCACTGTATGTTCTCTGACTGCAAAGGCAGAGATGGTAGAGTTGTGGGTGTGCTGGGGACAGCATGGAGAAAGTAGTAGCACTGTCCACTTGAGTTATTGAACTGATTTTGAGTTTCTTTCTTTCACAATGAAAGTTGTTTGAATTGTTAATAAGAGGAAATTTTAGAAAATGCTTCACCTTGAATATATTAGGCTATATCTCTTCTCTGTAATGGCATCTTTTCAATTCTCTTCATCACTTTTTTTGTTCGCCTATGTGATCAAAATTAAAGTTGTCTGCTGTGGATGCTTTTTCAATGAGGTACACAGTATCACATTGCCACATGTAATTTCCACTCAGGTGACACTGTTCTGACTGCTGAGAGAAATGGTAGGATTAGCAGAAAGGGTGGTACTAGACATTTTATCTCCCTTAATCTTCAAGCAAACATGGTTACACATATTGGAATAGTCTTTTCAGGATTCTGGTGGACTTGGTTGGTTTATTTTAAGGATGAGAGTTTCCTCCAGAAAGTTAAACATTATTACATCTGCTGCTTTACCACACTTACTTTTTGGGGTGTTTGCTGATGTTCGTAACTAGTAATAACAGTGATTCATAAAAAGGAATCTCTTATTTTATGAACATTTCAATCTGGTGTCTTGAGTTGAGCCCAGAAACTTTATAACTGGCTCTGAATTGATTTCTCCCTAAACATAAATGTGTTTTTTGAGATCTCTTAATACCTCTGGCATCTGATATTTGCATATCATTTTATTTAATGATTCTAGAGGCTTGGAAGGCTGCTAAAAGTCATTGTTTTCGCCTTTGAGAATAATTATCATCCTGGAATCCCCAGTTAGACTGAGACCACCTAACCTCCCCCTACTCAGGATTCAAGCCAGTTCTGTCCAAGGACAAACCAGAGAGGGCCTGAAGAATTAAAGTGGGCGGGGCAGGATGAAAACACTAATAGTAGAGATAGCTTTCTGAGCTATCTGGAAGGATTGTCCTCACCCTCTCCCAATACTTCTGTCAAAGTTAAAAACATTTCCCCTTAGTTTGGCTCCTTGGGGAGTCCCCAGGCTCAGTTGCAGTTTTCATTGCAGCTGTAAGTGACCATCTGACCACTGGTGCATTCAGGAAAGTTGGACCTTCAGGCTCTTTTTGGAGTTAATGGAGCATCCTGTAGTTTAACAGATGTGAGACTGTTTTTAGAGATATCAGCTGCCTGCTGGTCTGGTTCCTGGGCTGTGCCTTTTTGGTTCAGCCCAGGGGAAAGGAAGGAAGGAAATAAAATGAAATTAGTTCATTCACTTTTCTTCCTTAAAAGGACTGCAGGAATACAGGAGAAGGATCAGGGACATCTGAACTCAGTGAATTAACTTGTTCTTCTGTCTGCTCCAGGTTATTTCATTTGGTTCTTGCTGACATGCTTTACCTGGAGCTCTATGGGCCACTCCTGCACTGCACGGGTATTAGGACCAGACACTGTAAAGCTGCAGGGAGGGATGTGAATACCTTATCATCCAGAGTCATGGCTTAGTAGAAAACACGTCAGTTTTATTATGAGACCTAAGTTTGAGTCCCAGTACCACTACTATTAGCTGGGTAATATTGGGCAGTCTTGGAATTGAACTTTTTGAACAGTTTTTCCCCTAACTTGAAGTTGCTCATAACACTTACTTTACAGGATTGTTGTATGGTTGTGAGGATGAATTAAAATGTTGACCATGTTAAAGTCACTTTGTCAGCCATCCAGTATCCTTGCTGTTATAGTTCTATGCACAGCTGATTTTTTTAGTTGCAGGCAAACAAATTTTTACATGGAAATACTTGATTTTGGAGGTTTTAAATAACCCTTTCATAAAGGATTGATAGTTTAAAATAGTTGATCGGAAAAATGAAAAGGAACTTGGGAAGAAATGTCATGGTGCCCTTCAGATTTATTTCAGCACACATAAAAGAAGCCTGCTGGCCAGGCGCGTTGGCTGAAGCCTGTAATCCCAGCACTTTGGGAGGCCGAGACAGGCGGATCACAAGGTCAGGAGATGGAGACCATCCTGGCTAACACAGTGAAACCCTGTCTCTACTAAAAAATACAAAAAACTAGCCGGGCAAGGTGGCGGGCGCCTGTAGTCCCAGCTGCTTGGGAGGCTGAGGCAGGAGAATGGCATAAACCTGGGAGGCGGAGCTTGCAGTGAGCTGAGATCCGGCCACTCCACTCCAGCCTGGGCAACAGAGCGAGACTCCGTCTCAAAAAAAAAAAAAGAAAGAAGCCTCCTAAGACTTAAGTTTTCACCTGTGTCATTTGGCTTAGAAAATAGTTTGAAGAAACTTTCCATGGGGTTAATGCTCTACAAGGGTCAAAAACCTATTTCCATGTGCTAAGGCATCAATAATATTTTTAATATGGCTGTTTCTCTTTTGAACATATATTAATTGTTTCCCTCTAAGAATTCACACAGAAATTGGATATCATATTTTGGACTACCTCCCAAGACTTTTGTGGGATGGAATATGGTCAAATACTCACTCATGAACAAATAAAACCAAACAGATTTGTTCCCTCTCACCACATTTTTGCACATATATCTTTGATAAATATTCACTGAAAGCTGTAAGCTACACAAAGCAAGGAAAACTACTCACTATTGAAGTTTGAGGGAGCCAAGTGAATAACCCCTCTTCCATGCCCAGATTCCACACCAGTTAGAAAGATAAAGGCGTCAGGCTGGTAAACAGCAAAATGTCATCTTTATTACTGATGATGCATGTTGGAGAATATGGCTTTGGGTCTGCAGCAAAGTGGGCCTCCAGAAATTTTATCCCTGAATTAGATAAAACTACCCACCTTTTCTTGGCATGCCAGGATAACGGAAGCTGGTACCCTGCAGGGGAAAGCTGGCTAACCCCGGCAGGAGAGGAGTCCAGCATCCATGACCTCTGCAGACAGGCAAATCTCAAAGAGAACGAAGAGGAGGAATTAGTGAGGGGGCAGCAAGGAAGGCCAGGTGTATTGTGAGGAATTCTCTCTTGGCGATGTAACATGAAGAGAATGAGTAAGTGTCCTCTCACCTCAACACCTGCAGTAGGGTCTTCAAAGGTAGCTGAGACCTGGCCCCTGCTTACCAGGGACATTGAATGGGGAAGGAAGAGAAGACACCTCTACAATTGTATTTGAACAGTTGTCCTCCTCCACAGCTTTAGCTAAGGCTCTAAATGCAAGTGGGAGCACATTTTTACGGGGCAGCCACATTGTTCCCTGGTGTTTTAACTGCCCCCCAACTGCTGTTTACTTCCCACATCTGAATCTTCTTCCAAGCATCACTTTTAGGCTTAAAAAAAAATCTCTATTTGACTAAAAAAAATGAGAGGAACAATTCCTTATAAAATGCTAAACAGAACTAAACATCTGGTACTGTACACACTGTAGCCCAAAGGTGAATTTTACCCTCGATATAAGCAGAGTATGCTGCATGGCAACAGCTCAGACAGAAGCACGAGTATCGCTGCTACTGAAGAACGGAGGAAAGTAGAGCCGCTATCATCGCCGAAGGGAATTCATCATTATCCCTGTTAGTAATTTCATAGCTTTGGAAATCGGTTTATAGTACTTAACTGACACAGCCCCAAAATCCCACCCCTGACTCTGCCTTTTCTACTTTCCCCAACCTCTGTCCCCTTTCTAAAGAACAAGCTTTTGTGGAATTTAAAGTAGACTGTGACTGACCAGGTCGCTGCTTGCTCACAATGTCTGTCCTTTGTGTTGGCTTTCTCAGCCAAACTTTTGGGAGCCAGTTGTCACCCAGGACCCGGGGCTGGCATTCTTTGGAAAAACCTGCCTGTGTGTTGTGCCAAGTTCTGTTAGCCACTCCATGTTATTCTTAGATGGGCTCTGGAGTGAGACCAGCCTGTGTGCGTGCATTTGTGGTAGGCACTGGATAAGAACTGGAGTAATGACTCCAGAAGTGAAGGGTCACAGCTCGAACCTGCTGAGTCATCTCAGCTCAGCCTTGCTGGCAAGGCCTTCCAGGCTGCATATAGTTTGCTCTTCCTGTTCATTGCATTGCAACCTGTCAACGGCTATTTTCTGAAGGTCTATGGGGGCTCATGTAGAAAAGGAATAGGTCTGGGTGGAGGCCAGGAATCTGAATGTGTATCATGTACCCTAGCTCATCTTAATTCAAGTGTTAGTTTATAAGAAGCACGTAAGAACGGGTAACTCAAGCTCTGCCAAACAAATCTGTCAGCATTTACTCATGCAGGAAGGCTATTATCATGTATCACGTTTGAACACAAAGGGACAAAGGGTCCTAAAGGGCTTCCCATCTGTCTTTCAGGTGCTGGGCTTCCTGTCTTCCACAGTGTCTTTTTTTTTTTTTTTTGAGACTGAGTCTTGCTCAGTTGCCCAGGCTGGAATGAAGTGGTGTGATCTTAGCTCACTACAACCTCCGCCTCCCAGGTTCAGGTGATTCTCCTGCCTAGCCCCCTGAGTAGCTGGGATTACAAGGCACAGACCACCACACCTAGCTAATTTTTGTATATTTAGTAGAGATGGGGTTTTGCCACATTGACCAGGCTGGTCTTGAACTCCTGACCTCAGGTAATCCACCCACCTTGGCCTCGCAAAGTGCTGGGATTACAAGTACGAGCCACCGTGCCCGGCCACTCTGTTGTTTTAAATCATGTATTGGCTGTGAGCAGATGAGGAAGAGGAATCACACTGTGTATTGAGATTACTGACAACCTTTCTAAGCCTCGTTTTTTCAGAGTTTTAGCCTGAAAAGGGACATTGATCCATTTGTAGTCTGATTTCCTTCTTTTCTCAGTTTACAAAGAAATTAGAGGAATCCTTTCATGAGTCCCCCCACATTAGTCATTTCCTGCTTTGTGATCACACAGCACTTTGTTCATACTCCATATTTTAAGTAAACACTGTTTTGTAATTAATGTGTTTATATGTCACTTCTTTCCACCATCACCACCAGCCCCCTTGCACCAACTGATTTCTTCACGAGATGGAACCAGGTCTAATTTATGTTTGTCTCCCCCAAACCCTGTGACAGATAGATGAATCATGTTGCCTGGAGAGGTTAAGGGATTTGCCTAGAGTAGCAGGCCTGAAATGTGAGTGGCTTTCATAACTCCCAGCCATGTACTTATCACATGCATGTTGCCAGAAATATTTTTAAATGATGTGAATTTGTGCGAAGGAGTTAGGACACAATTTTCCCATTATGTTCCTCTACACTAGCTCATTTATAAAACATTCATAATAGTGATGATGATGATAGTGATGATGTCATCACCACCCACCCAATTGTATCATTTTAAGGATCAACCTAAATAATATTTGTGAAAGCTTTGCAACTGGCAAAGCCACCTTATGCCGGTATATAGATTGCTATTGCTCTAGTCTGTTATTATTTCTGTGTAATTTACAGAGTATTTCATATTCATCATCTCACTTCTCATTACACCTCTGTGAAATAGATGGTCTCATTATCATTTCACAGACACAAGAACCGAGGCTGAGCGAGACTAAGTATTTTTTATTTTATTTTATTTTATTTTATTTTTTTGAGACGGAGTCTCGCTCTGTCACCCAGGCTGGAGTGCAGTGGCCGGATCTCAGCTCACTGCAAGCTCCGCCTCCCGGGTTTACGCCATTCTCCTGCCTCAGCCTCCCGAGTAGCTGGGATTACAGGTGCCCGCCAACTCACCCGGCTAGTTTTTTGTATTTTTTTAGTACAGACGGGGTTTCACCGAGCCAGGATGGTCTCGATCTCCTGACCTCGTGATCCACCCGTCTCGGCCTCCCAAAGTGCTGGGATTACAAGCTTGAGCCACGGCGCCCGGCCTGAGACTAAGTATTTCAACTGTAATCATAAATGGATGAAAGAAGACTAGAACCCAGCCAGCCCTCTTGCTTTCTTCCAGCACAGCCACCAGAACAAGGCTGCAGAGTCCCTCAGGGGTGTTGTCATCATCATCTTCTGTTGAATCTGTTACATCTTCTGTTGTGTGTTTAGGTCCTCAGGTCCCTAAAGCCCTCCTGGGTGAGCCCAGGAAAGAGACATCTCCATGAGAAATAAGAGTGAGGCCCTTCTAAGACCGGTTATGTATGTGTGTTTAAGTGCTAGTCAGGTTTTTCATTTTATCAACACACAGGGCTTGGACACAGAATGCTTTATAAGACAAAGCAAGTTTGATTTTGAAGTGGCCGACCATTGTCCATGTTGGACCAGCAGCAGCAGCATGTGGATATGTGGGGTCCGGGCAGGAGGGGCTAACCTCTCCATGGCTTTTGTCTCAACGGGGAGTTCCCTACCGTGACTCTCAGAGGAAATGAAGGATGATAAATCCAGCTGCTGCTTCCTGTTTCTATAATTTGGAGATTTATTTTTTTAAAGGGTAGAATGCTTTATTTTTAAACCAGTGGAAAATACCCTCAACGTGTTCCTTGTTAGTATTTCCTTGAAATCTAGATGCACTCATTTGAGCTTTAAAGGAGTGGGGGTGTGTGTGTGTGTGTGTGTGTGTGTGTGTGAAATTCCCATGATGCTGCCTGAGATGGCTCTCTTTCAGTTTTTCAACAACAACAACAACAACAACAGAATGAAAACCAATTAAGGCAGATTTTACTGGGCAGGAAGCTCTATGTGAGATTGATGACAGTGTGTGATTTAGAAGAGGCCTGTAATTTATATCTGTGGTATTACTATCTCTCAGGCTATGCTTGTGCAATTCAGGTCTGGTTTTTCTTCTGCTTGTGATCGTGTCATTAGTAATAAAGACCTGAGTCATTTAGGAAACACACTGCCTCCTCACATATCATTGTTTACAGACAGTAGCTGTTTGGTATAGATGATTAGGATGCAACTTTTGGAGTTTGATTATGTGGCCCCTGACTCCATAACTAAAACCAATAGGTAGAAATATATTTTTCCAGTGCCATTTTTTTTTTCATTTCCTAATTTAAAAGACAGAGAATGTATATGGGGTTCCAGTGGTACATTGTTCAGGAGCAGCATAGGAAATTTACTATCTGGCAAAGTAGAATTATAAGAATTTAGCAAATATACCAGATCCCCTCACTGAGTAAGAATCTTCACTCTAATTTAAGTCCCTTAGCCCCTTCTTTCATATTCTTAAAATCATAGCTACTATTCTGCTTATAGTGGGTGATTAGTACATATTTTGTACTTATGAACCAGTAGGCCTAAGTGAGTTGTTTATTCTTTTAAGAATTACGGTTACACTTTAATGAATTCAGAATAAAAAATAAATCTCCACAGCCTAAATTTAGTGAAGAGATTATACTGAATATTTGGTCTGACGTTGTTAATAACTTAAAGTTGATATTATTTCTTTGTCTCATAGTAGTTTGTAAGGATCAGATTAGTTGGAATCCCTGGAATTGTCTTTTAAAAAGTGAGGTAATGATAAAGACCTTAGGTAATATTGTTAATAAATGACAGTTGAGTTGTTGTTTTGTTTTTTGGGGGCTTTACTCCTTGTGCCCTTAGGCAGCCTTTGATTACCAGCATTTTGTCACCTTCACTTTAGGGGTTCCTTCTAATGATTTTTTTTTAATTTGTAGAAGCAAATTTAATTTAATTTGAGTTAATCTCTAGTTTAAAATAAGCTAAGGGGGCAGGTAGGAGCTTCGTAGTGTCAGTCAGATCTGGGTTTAAATCCTGGTCCACCTTGTATTAGCTGTGTGATCTTGGTCAAATTACTCAAACTTTCAAAACCTGTTATCTCTCAGTAAAAATGGAACAGTAATACTTATGCTTAGGATGGACAGGACAATTTAATAAGCTCAAGTATGTAAGTGGTTGGTTATTCAGGAGGGGTAGGGGTAGTTTTCTTCCTGTCTTCCCCTTGCCTATTAGCAGTAGCCTCAGTGTTAAATGGCAAGATACAGCCCAAGATTTCCACGTAAAGACGTCAGCAGTGCACAGCTCCTCCCCTCATCTTTGTCCCTGTATACCATGGTCAAGGAAATGAGAAGTAAACTAGCTGCTGTAGGCTACTGACACTCTCCTTAGAAATACTAAATATTTCTTTTCCCACCTTCTTCTTTTCAGTGTAATCTGACTTGAGTTCTCTGAATGCTTGACCTTCCCAGGACATTTCAGCGGGTGAGAAAGCCTGACACTGCTTGGATTACTTGCATATATACAGAGCTACTCACTTATATGTCCATGCGTTTTGGGTTTTTTGGTTTTTGTTTTTTTTTTTTTTTTTAGTTACATAGTTTGTGGAATTATTTTGCAAGTTACCTTTTTGCCTTCAGACTTTTCAAAAGAACCTTTTAAAATTTTGTGACGGGATAAGCAGTATGGTGGTTAGCAAGGTTAGTGTTTACCAGCTTGTTGAAGGGAAAATCAAACAACATATGTCCAAACTCTGTTTAAGAATTTCCATGAGATTCTGAATTCCTTAATCTCTGTAGTTTTATGAAGTCATAGCAACATGCCGCATACTTGAGTTATAGCTCCTTGTAGAAATGTGTTTGTATAATTTGACTTTATGCTCAAAATAAGAAACAAGTAGCCATAAAAAAAAAACATCTTGGTACTTTCTCACCTCTCTACTCCTTTCCCATCCTGAAAAATACACCCTCCCATCATGCCTGCCTCCCCTCCTCGCTGTTGTACCAGTCTTTTGTTTCATCCGCAGCGAGGTTTGAGAGGTGAATATTCACTTTCCCACATACCCTTGCACATTGTGAGCCAGACTTCTTCACCAAAAGTGCTGAGGCCAAAGTGTCAAGTGACTCTCAGCTGCAGATCCAGCAGTCACTTTTGCCCCTTAATATGCATGACTTGCTTTTGACACCTGCAAAGCTGCTTACCACTCTCTTCCTGAAGGGGTTGCCTCTGTTGACTTCTAGGCCAATATTCTCTTCATAGTTCTTCTTGTCCTCTGGCCCACCCTTCTTCCTCTCTGCAGAATCCTTTTCTTCTCCCAGTTCCCTGAATGCTAGTGATCCACTGGATTCTGCCATTGGCCTTTTTTCTCTGTGTTTGCTCTCCTTGGATTATCTCATCTTGCATATATAGATGAGTCATAAATCTGTAAATCCCAGATCTTTCTCTTAGGATTCAGGACAACCAACTACTAGATACCTTGACTTAAATTTATTATACCAGTACCAGCTATTCCAACTGAAAAATTGAATTGACTGGAAATCATGTTGATTATAGAGTAGTTTTCTCCATCTCCCTGCCTCCAGTCTTTCCTCCCTTCAGTCTTGCTTCTACATTCCTGGTAGAATTCTTTTTAAAATGGAATGGTGACCTCATTGCCTCACTTGTTAAAACGCTTCAGTTCCTTACTGTCCCTTTCTAATTAGGATCTTACAATATTGAACTTTCCCTGAGTTGCACTCTGGAAAATTGTCCCCATCCTTCAATTTTCCAACCCTCACCCCCCACCCCAACCCTTTGGTGTTCTGGGAAACCACAAAGGACTATCTGGCTCTCCAATATTCTGAGATTAGACCCATCTCTGTCCTTCCTCCTGACTCCCAGATGATCCTTGTTTACCTGCCTCTATAAAACTCCAGACCCCTTCCTTTTCTTTGACACAGCCCTCATTAATGTTTTATTGCAATAGCTTGAAGAAAATCACCTCCTTAATTGTCTGGCGCATTTTGTCTCTCACAAGTCTTACCCTGTTAATTTGTTATAATAATTATTATATCATGTTATGTTTGTTTGTAATATCTCTACATTATATTATTTATAATAAATTATAATATATTGTTTATAAATTATTAGTATAAAATACTATTTTATGTTTATACTTTCACTTTAAGTCCTTAGTGTTTATAAAATACTTGTATTTATAAACAAGGATCAACTATAAAATAAGTCTGTCCCAATATTTCTATTTCTAGATGCTTTTAAGAGGTGTTTTTTAGTAGTTGGAGGTTTTATTAATTATGTTACCAACTAAACTGCTGAGACACCCAAATAGAATGACTTAAATAACATAGATGTTTATTTTCTCCTCACAGAACAGTCCAGATATGAGCAGCCAGCAACTGGCAGGATAGCACTGCTGTGCTACACACATGATTTCTAAGGTTGTCCTGCTGTCCCCATTTCTGGCCCGCAGGAAAAAAGGAAAAGGAAGGCCAAGTCAAGTAGCCTTGTCTTTATGAAGGTTACCAGGAAGTTAGTTGAACTGCTTCTTACGTTCTATTGGTCCCTCTTTATTAGGCGGCCACACCTGGCTGCAAACGAGGCTGGGAAATGTTATCTCTAGATGGGCACCTTTGCACCCAAATAAACTGGGTGGTGATGGTGGCAGGTGTCTGTTACCAAATAATGGTTTTGGGGGCACACTTAATAGTTATCATAGGAATGGAAGACTATTTTGATTAAAAAGTCAACTTGGGGGGAAATGTGATTAAAAATAAAAAACATCTGGACCTACCCTAAAAGCTTCAGTACTTGCCATATATAAGTAAAAAGACTCAATATTTCTTTCTTTTTTCCTTCTAGAAAAGTATGCCATGCAGAGTTAAAAGTATGTAAATTTGAAAGACAGTTTGTAGCTCTTATCCTCAACCAGTGCATTTGTGGTGCAAATGGGTGGCATAGGATGCATGAGCGTATTACAGACAAATGCTTGCAACGTGGAATCCTCTCTACACTTTTTAGTCTCATTACTTACATTTTCAAATTCAGTACAACTTGTGGTATCAGTTTATCACCATCTTCAAAATATTTTCTGAAAGATAATATTGATATATTTTCTAAGTGGAAGAATTGTTCCTTTCCTGCTCTCTTGTATTCCTCACTCTCAAATGTGTTACATAATTTGGGTCAATTTCCTGGCTGATGTTCTCTGGCATACTAGTAACGGAATGAATATATGCTTGCCGACATGCAAATCCTCTCAGCCCATGGTACAGAGCAGCCTCTAACCATGAGCAGCTTCAGCTGTTTCCTGCTTTATGCAGTACAGATACTGTCATGTTGTACATATATTCTGATACGGAAAAGTGTGGGAAATGCTATTTTCATGGTTTGTGTCAATTGCCTCTCTTTTTGTACTCCAAATTTTTTACTAGAAAATAATTGTAATATGTAACATCCTACCATAGTAAAAAGTCAGTCCCCTTCTTAAAGAAGTAAAAATTATCTTGCTATGTTATCCACTTTGGATGGACTATAACTGTAAAATATCTAAGATATGATGTGACTACAGATTATTTGCCTAAAAATATCTAGACTTGTGTTTATATATCAGCCTTATATAATGGCATCAGACCTTTCTAGCCCATGTGGCCTGTAATTAGGGTGATAGTAACAACTGGTTTTTCTGGAAAAGTCCCTGGTTTTTGTTTACTATTATTGCTTATTGCTGGTCTCAGTTATCACAGTTCTTTTTGCATTTATACACTTTATTGCTTTTTTTTAAATTTTTACATATAGTGAAGACAGGGTCTTACTATGTTCCCAGGCTGGTCTCGAACTCCTGGGCTCAAACAGTCCTCCCAAAGTGCTTTACTGCACCTGGCTGTGTCATTTTAGATACTAGCACTGCTTACCCTAAATAATTCTGGGCAGAATGGTGGTAGTGATCCATGCTCCATCTTTTCCAAACTAAGATAAGCGTGGGTGGATCTTTAAGCTCTTGGAGGGCAAGGACTGTATCTATCTTGCTCTACTCTGTGTGTGTGTGTGTGTGTGCGTTCACGCGCATGTGGTGTCTTCAGCACCTAGCACATTACCTAAGCTAAACATTTGTTGAAAATGTAAATGATTATGAGCTTGAGGGCTTCATGACAACACAGGTGGTAAAGTCTATGATGGGCAAGATACGTTGTTGCTAACTACAAATCTTAAATACCTGACACAGTGTGTAGTGTTTAGGAATGAATAGATTAATGAATGGTTACCTCAGTCTTACATATTTCTTAGCATTTGCAGCCTCTGTCTAAAGATGTTGTGGTCCATCAACACATCAGACAATCCTACAATTACAGTTGTAACATGTTGTATATAAAGTCACACAAACAAGCAACTGTTTCTTGGTTATAATGATCTGTGTTTACTGTTTTTTGATTTTATGAGGAAAAAAGATGGCATTTACTCGTAACAACAATGATCATGTCATAGATAGATAAATTCTATCACTTGTAAGATTTAGACCTTAATTTATAACCAATGTATGATATTTGAGGCTGGAATTCCCAGTGGATGTGCCAGGAATGGCTACCGGATGGCTGAAATATCCACTCCTTTGGGTAGGGCCGGAGACCCTTTCCCTAATTTTATTCGCCCTCCTCAGTTTACCCCAGGGCATATATAAATGTCCTTTCCTCTGTGGGCCATGAAGTGAAACAGATTGGGAAACACTGTTAATGACCTCTACAACTAAAATAGCAGGTGCTTAAATAAATGCATTGGCACCCTTGACATTTGAGTATGCAAAAATAATTTTTCAAAAATGTTGGGCCATTTTTTGAGAGTTAAATAGATGTGCTTTATCAGAAAGTAAATATCCAAGATTATCCAAGTCAAAAACCATAATCTTCAAAGAAGCAATTCATCTAAAATAAGTAACAACATACTGAATTAGAAAGCATGTGCTCACATGAAGTTCACAAAAAAGTCTCACAAAAAAAAAGAAAGATAATATGTTTATTTATATTTTGGACCTTCCCACCACAGGAAGGTTTCAGCATGTTTACGAACTGCAGGCTGCTCAATTGCGATTCAGTCCTACATTTCTAATAATGCTTTATTGCAGAGGGAGGTGTTAGAAATTATAGCATCATAACAGTGGTTCTCTACTAAAATTCTGCTAGTTAAGATAATTTGGGGAAAGGGAAGAGACCATTAATTCCAAGCACACCTTAGTTTGTGAAGGGCTTCAAGTTGAATATCCTATCAGATCTGTTTTTCTAAAGATCATTTGTTATTTTCACAAGAGCTGCACAAATAGATGCTAAGTACTTAGAAACAGAATTAAATAAATTGAATATGAATAAAACACTTGTTTGCTTTATCAAATCCTTTGAAATAGAACAAAAGTTGTGTTTAGCCAAGTTTACCAATTTATCACTAAATCGAAAATAAGGGCTTGTTTGTATTACTTCAAAAGGCCAACCCTTTAGGGGAATTTTTATTTAGCTCTAAAATGTTTTCTCATGTCAATAATGAATTCCACTGCAATAGCGATTATATTGTCATAGGTCATTAATGATTTTTAAGTCTTCATTATGCTTTAATGAGATTGAGATTAAGATCTCTGTAATATTTGACTGATGTATGGTTTAACTCTCTGTCTCTTCATCTATTGGTTTTCTTGCTCTTCTGCTCTCTCTTCATTGATTTTTTTTTTCTTCTCAAAGCCTTCATGATTCTTTATTTTTCCCCCATCACCACCACATTTCAAATCCTGGGTTTTCCTCAGGGGCCCCCACATTCCCCAAATTTTTCTGGACATTTAAATCCAATTTTGGGGAGTTGTTAGGGTAGGAACATTCAATGAGCGGGCCTACCATGTGTTCAACATTACACTGAGTGGTGTATGTACCTTGTCACAGTTGGATTTTATTTCCATTTCACTGATAAGGAAAGTGAAGGCCCAAGTTTACACAGTGATGTGAAACATTACCTGTGTTCCTATTTTACAGGTAAAAGATGGAAATAGGGGTGAAAACTCAAGCAAGCTAACTCCTTAAGCCACATTCTTATCCAGTATACTACCAACTTAAGAATTGAGGCCAGGCACGGTGGCTCAAGCCTGTAATCCCAGCGCTTTGGGAGGCCGAGACAGGCGGATCACGAGGTCAGGAGATCGAGACCATCCTGGCTAACACGGTGAAACCCTGTCTCTACTAAAAAATACAAAAAACTAGCCGGGCGAGGTGTCAGGCGCCTGTAGTCCCAGCTACTCAGGAGGCTGAGGCAGGAGAATGGCATAAACCCGGGAGGCAGAGCTTGCAGTGAGCTGAGATCCGGCCACTGCACTCCAGCCTGGGCGACAGAGTAAGACTCCATCTCAAAAAAAAAAAAAAAAAAGAATTGAATTTCTAGTTTAAATTAGCTCCATAATAGAGACTCTAGGCTATTTGTGTGTAAATTATTCCATGTTAGATATCTTTATACAGGTGTAAACTATTTGCCCCAATTATCCCATAAATCTATCCATTTTACTCAATACCTTTTCTACCACTCACAACCTAGTTTTAAATACGTACATATATCCTTTGCCTGGAGTCAAGCAATAGCTGCTTTCCTGATCTTACATCTTCCCTCACTAACCTGTATGCTAAGCCCAGAGTAATCTTTTAAAAGGCACAAATTTAATTTTCATCAGCTTCCAATCTGCAGCTAAAAACACACCAGTGACTTAAAACTGCCCTTAGTTTGATGACATCAAACTAAGCTTCTAAGCATCAACTCACACTGCATGTTCCTGTGACTCTTCAAGCTTTGGGCAGTAGCCTTCTTTCAGTTCTTTGTTCCCTGTCTCCACAGGGCCTTTGCACATTCTGGGCCACCATACCCCTATACTGTTTCTTCACACCTCCCTTCCATCATGATTTCCTCAGAAAATTCCTCTCTGATCTTGCCAACTGGAGGAAACACCCCATTATGCACTTTCGTAGTACCATGCCACCAGGGGAAGGTCCAAGCTTCCTGGGATCTGAAATTTATGCAATTTGAGGGTCTGTCTTTAAGAAAAATACATAAAATTAGAGATACAAATATAAGTACAGGGCCTTGGTTGCGGTCAGTGTGAGGATAGGGTCCTGACCTTTAACCTTCTCTCACTGCATGGCAAATCTGCCTCAGCCTGTACCTCTTGTTGGTAGCTCTTCACATTGATAATTTAATTTATATACGCAACTAGGTGAATATTTCTTTCCGCTGCACTATGCACTGTGTGAGAGAGGAAATATGTCTGAATTTACTCCCCAAGCTTTCTCCAGGAATTTGCATAGTGTTAATACTTCAGTATACAGTATATATTTCTTAGGTAAAGGAATAAATGAGCAAATGAATAATTAAAAGAAGACTTAGAGTTAATGCTTATAATGCCTTGTAAAATTGGCTGAATTTTTGGAACCCAAAGCCAAGTGGAGAACATCTGGGTTCCATGGCTCATACCATTTCATCATGAAAGACAAACTTCTCAGTACCAGGTGGTAAAGATGAATGCTGATAGGGTTATTTATATAAAGCACCTTATTCCACACAATGAATAATAACCAGCAGTTGTTATTCATTGCTTACCATGTGCCAGGTACTTGCTCAACACTTGCACATGGTATTCTGCCTTAACACATATGGCATTCACCACTAACTCCAGGGTTACTCTCAGTCAGAATTTCTGCCTCCACTGAGGGCAGAAAACCCCATGCAGGACAAGGAAAAGGAGGCCTGAGGTGCTGGCACCTTCTGTGTCTCAAGGGTCCTCCCTCTCTAGAGCTCCTTCTTCTCTGCAGTTTTATATCACCTGTTACGTGCTAAAATGGTGTTTACTTGCCACTGCCCCAGAGATCATACTGGCTTATCACCTGCCCTCTGCTAGGAATTAGTTCTTGGTATTATCTTCTAGTGAGGGTATGCCCAAGCTTACCTTTGTCTTTGTTTTCCTGTAGAGTGCTTAATTACTAGCCAGACTGCATGCAGGTGGTCTATCAGAATGACTTAGCATCAGAATGACCTGTTAAAAAGAGTTCTAATACGTTGGCCAGCTGGACATTGAAAAATGCCTGTCAAAGTTGATCATTTTGACTTTGGTATAATTAATAGTGACCTTTTCTCACTGCCAGTATTTGGTTCAGGTTGGGTGCGTTCTGAGCACCCTTCTGGAATGCTGTACAGTTGTGAGTGATTCATTCTGTTAACAAACCTTTATTAAGTGCCTAATCTGTGCTGTGCCCTGAGGATATGCAGATAAGAGAAACTGTCCTCCCATTAGGTGGAGGCATGGAAACGCAAGAGGAGGAAGAAAGGGAGACAGACAGAACTGACAGTTCTGCAAGTGTCATGAGCAGCCATTGTCTGACTTTGCATTCATTTCTGGTCCTACTGGCTAGAATCTCCTAATAAACTACCAAGTAATCCTTTTAACTCAGTAAGCTACCTATCCAAGGATTAGAATTTGTATCTGAGTATTTTTCTCTCATACTGACTTTGAGAACTTTTTGAGGGTTAGTGAGGTAAGCATCCAGGGCAAGGTACTCAGGTACTTTTTCCAGTAATCTGTACCAAACCAGGAATAAGGACTGACAGGCTCCCAGCTGTCTATCACCAGAGCACATATTTATGGATTTATGATCAGAAGGTCTTTTGGTCCCAAAAAATAATTGGAAAAGAATGTGGCAACTTCCTGGGACCATGGAAAGCTGCTTGGTTGTCAGGGATATGCTATGCCGGGTATATGCTAGAAGAAATACTATTGAATGTCAGTAAACTTAAAAGGAAAATGGTCAAGTTTAATCTAAGATGTCCATTTTGCCGATGGAAAGAAGCAGGAAATTTAAAAATGCAAGCAAAGCTCCCAATAGAAATCCTACTAACTGTCTCATAAACTGGATGAAGTTAGGCGATTAAGTTGAACCAAATTCTTCACTCAGTTTGGGATGACTTTCTCTGGAGCCTTTATTAAGGTCTCTTAGCTGCCAGACTCTGTTTTAGGGACTAATGAAACTATTGTCATTATCCCTTGCTCTTTTTATGCTTCCTCTATGTTGCTTTCTCAGTAAGGACAGCTTTTGATTTTTTAAAAAATTATTTCCCTTTTTAATCCCCAGAACCCTATAGCAAAAACTCCATAATTATTTGTTAGTTTCTAGTAGAGGGTACACTAAGCGGGGTCTATAGATACTGAAGCTCTTGTGAAATTCTGCTGGCCTGAGTTCATGATTTAAGAGAATGCTGGTGATAGCTTATAGAAGAAACTGAGATTGTATGAAATAAAATGTGGAAGCCATTGATTTTAGAGCCTGTTTTTATTGTTCTGTGAATAACATCTCATTTGTAAGCCCTCAAACGTGGGCCTTGACTTTTAGAATTGAGAGCTAGAAGTAAAACAAATTCACAGCAGTGTACTAACACATTTTTGTTAATTCCTAAGATACTTTGCTTTAGACCTATTAACATATTTAGAGTTCTGTTCCTTAGCTCTGAAGCAAATTTGCTCTGTGAATAGCACTACACTAGGGAGAAATCCTAAAAGAGACACTAAAATGTAATTTGTGTAAAGTTCTTTTTATATTTCACAAGTTATGAATTTTCTATAGTCTTGTTCTTTTAGGTGTTAAATGGATTTATAAAAAGCTTTTGGTGGTTAGCAAAATGGATGGTTTTTGCCCAATGTGAAATCTGAGATTGATCAGTTTTATATGAGGAGTGTTTCTTAAAACCTTGAGATTTTTTCCGTAAAAAAACTATTTCCGTTATTTTTGAGATATCTAAACCAAAATAGCATTAGAAAGGAACTATTTTTAAAAGTTTAATTTCTTATCATAATCTTTTAAGAGGGAGTGACACTAGTGACTTACTTTTCATTTCTGTATAGAGTTATATCAGCTATAGAGTATTTTGTATACTTGTAATACCCATAACTGTTAACACTTAAATAATACAGTAATACAGAGGCCTATTGGAAAAAAACTAAATCATCCTTTTTCCTCTATTGCTTCTGAAGCATTTGTTATTTTCTTTAACCATATAAATTTTTGACATCTGATTTGGGTGTGGTGTGTGAGTATCTGTGTGTACATACACATATGTGCTTACGTGTTTGTTGAGTGTTGAGGAAGGCTTATTGTAGAGAGGTTGTAGCTCGTTATAAACTGTAATTTGTTCTCATTTGATTTATTTCAATGAAGGATTTGAGAATTTGATCCTCATAAGTCTCTTGCATGTTCTCCCATTTGCCCAGGTTGACCAAGAGGGCTGACTTTTTTACCTGCAGAAAGAAAGTGAAAGTTGGTATTTGATTAGGTAGTTAATTCATGCCTACATGGAAAATTACAGACCAGATGTGGTGGCCCATGCCTGTAATCCCAACACTTTGGGAGGCCAAGGCGGGTGAATCACTTGAGTCCAGGAGTTCAAGACCAGCCTGGGCAACATGGTGAAACCCTGTCCCTACTAAAAATACAAAGAATTAGCTAGGCTACTGCAGAGGCTGAGGTGGGAATCACCTGAGCCCAGGAGTTAAGCGAGTGAGCCAAGATCCATCCCTGCGCTCTAGCATGGACAACTGGAGTGAGATCCTATTTCAAAAAAAAAAAAGTATAATTGAGTATTATATTGATTATATTAATCAAGCCGTTTGCTGCTTTATACGTTAAACTCTTATTTAAATAATATTTCAGGCGGTAGCGGTGGCTCAAGCCTGTAATCCCAGCACTTTGGGAGGCGAGGCCAGGCGGATCCTGCAAGGTCAGGGGATTGAGACCATCCTGGCAAGCTAACATGGTGAAACCCGTCTCTACTAAAAATACAAAAACTGGCGAGGTGGTGGGGCGCCTGTAGTCCCAGCTACTCTGGGAGGCTGAGGCAGGAGAATGCGGCGTAAGCCTGGGAGGCCCGGGCTTGCAGTGAGCTGAGATCCCGGCCACTGCACTCCAGCCTGGGTGACAGGAAGACTCCCGTCTCAAAATAATGTCGAATGACATGTCATTTCTGGACCATTTGGCCTTCTTTTTAATAGAGAATTTACTAAGACCTCCTAGTGCAGGTAAACTTTTAAAGTTATTTTTATTTTTATGTATTTTTTTTTTTTTTTTGAGAGAGAGTCTTGCTCTGTTGCCCAGATTGGAGTGCAATGGCGCAATCTCAGCTCACTGCAACCTCTGCCTCCCAGGTTCAAGCAATTCTCCTTCCTCAGCCTCCTGAGTAGCTGAGATTCCAGGCACCTGCCACCCAGCTAATTTTTATATTTTTAGTAGAGTCAGGGTTTCACCATGTTGGTCACGCTGGTCTCGAACTCATGACCTCAGGTGATATGTCCACCTCAGCCTTCCACAGTGCTGGGGTTACAGGCGTGAGCCACTGCACCCGGCCAACTTTTAAAGTTTTAATTTAGGTGATTATATTCTGTTTTAATGCTAGGATTTTCTTGTATTGCTCATAACAATCTCATAAATATATGTTTTCCAGCAGTCACCAAGCTACCCACATTTACTCTGGCTAAGAAATGTGAACAAAGAGCAGGATTTGAATCCAGGTCTCTTAGGCATTGGAGTTGTGCTCTTTATAGAACCATTTGCCACCTCTTCATATAACTAATTTTTTTGTTGTTTTTGGAGATGGAGTTTTGCTCTTGTTGCCCAGGCTGGAGTGCAATGGGGCAATCTTGGCTCACTGAAACCTCTGCCTCCCGGGTGTAAGCTATTCTCATACTTCAGCCTCCCAATAGCTGGGATTACAGGAACTTGCCACCACGCCTGGCTGATTTTTTGTATTTTTAGTAGAGACGGGATTTCATCATGTTGGCCAGGCTGGTCTCAGGCTCCTGACCTCAGGTGATCCACCTGCCTTGGCCTCCCAAAGTGCTGGGATTACAAGCATGAGCCACTGCGTCTGGCCAATAATTTTAATTTAAACACATCTAAAAGAATAAATAAAATTGAATGCCAAATGTTTATCATCGGTCATTTATTCTAGGATTACTCTATGTATATGGTGCTACATGCTAGTTCAAAAATTCAACGAATTGCCCTAGTCATCTTCAGTTAAAGATTAAGACAGACTTTTCTCCTCAATGATTCTTTTTTTTCTTTTTAAAATTCAGATTCAGCAAACATCTTTGGGGACTTACTTTGTGCCAGACCCTAAACCAGGTGTTCCTAATACATTACACTATGAGGTGGTTTTTATTATTAAGATTTTACAGAGGAGGCATGAATGTTAGAGAGGTAATAACATAAGCAATCATTTAAAAACATACTTGAACTTAGAATGTAGTCTAGCATGAATAGCTACAATAGGCCACAACCGTATCTACCTTCACTATCCTATTTCTGTTGAAAGGCAGTTTAGGCAGTAAAAATAAACAAAGGTTGAGATCTGGTTTATTTATTTAACAGCTTTATGGAGATAAAATTTACATACCATACAATTTACCCATTTGAAGTATATAATTCAGTGTTTTTTAGTGTAACCACAGGATTGCCCAACGACTATGTCTTCTGATTTTTAAACTGTTATTGATTTTTTTTGTTACTACTAACCATACATTTGAATAAGAAAACAGGATCATAATTCTAAAACAATTGAGTCAACCCTGTTATTTTCAGATTTAGTTTTTTTCAACCAAAGTCCAATAACTTTGCCTTTTCAGTTCTAGTACAAAAAGCTTCCTTGACTTCCACGAGAAATGTTTGCTTGCAGGAATGTTAAACTGATTTTCATGTGTGCCATGGACCAAGAGAAGCTTTGGAATGTGAAATCCGCTTCCGCATAATGTAATTATTTAAGTCTTTTGCAATAGTCATACTATAAAAGAGAAATCAAAGAATATATGCAATTAATACTTAATAAATATGCCGTTCTCAAGTTAAAAAACAAAAATCCCTTGATAACCATTTATAGCCATTCTGAGTTCTGATTCACTAAGGAGATCAAACCTCAAGATATGGATAGGATGCAGAGAAACCAGGTGCTGATCTCTTCTCTCATTGGCTTAACTTCACATTAGAAAGAATCATATTGTTATGATGGTCATACTTCCCAAAGCAATATTTAGATCCGGTGCTATTTCTATCAAACTACCAGTGTCATTTTTCACAGAATTAGAAAAAACTATTCTAAAATTCACATGGAACCCAAAAAAAGCTAAATCGCCAAAGCAGTCCTAAACAAAAAGAACAAAGCTTGGAGATATCACATTACGTGACTTCAAACTGTACTACAAGACTACAGTAACCAAAACAGCATGGTACTGATACAAAAGCAGACACACATACCACTGGAACAGGACAGAGAGTCCACAAAATTACACACATACAACCACCTGATATTTGTGACAAAGTCGACAGTAACAAACAATGGGAAATGGACTCCCTATTCAATAAATGGTGCTGGGATAACTGGCTAGCCATATGAAGAAGATTGAAACTGGACCCCTTGCTTTCACCATATACAACTAACTCAAGATGGATTAAAGGCTTAAATGTAAGACCTAAAACAATAAAAACTGTAGAAGAAAACCTAAAAAATACTACTCTGGATGTTGGTCTTGGCAAAGAATTTATGACTAAGTCCCCAAAGGCAATTGCGACAAAAACAAAAATTGACAAGTGGGACCTAGTTAAACTGAAGAGCTTCTTCACAGCAAATTAAACTATCAACAGTTAACAGACAGCGTACAGAATGGGAGAAAATATTTGCAAACTATGCATCTGACAAAGGTCTAATATCCAGAATCTATAAGGAACTTAAATCCACAAGCAAAAAACAATCCCAGTAAAAAATGAGCAAAGGACATGAACAAACACTTCTCAAAAGAAAACATACATGCGGCCAACAAATATATTAAAAAATGCTCATCATCACTAATCGTTAGAGAAATGCAAATCAAAAAGACAGTGAGATACCCTCTCACACCAGAATGGCTATTATTAAAAAGTCAAAAAACGCCAGATGCTGGCAAGGTTGCAGAGAAAAGAGAACGCTTATGCACTGCTTGTAGGGATGTAAATTAGTTCAGCCACTGTGGAAAGCAGTGTAGAGATTTCTCAAAAGAGTTAAAACAGAACTGTAATTCAACCCAGCAATCTCTATTGTGTGTATACCCAAAGGAAAACAAATCATTCTACAAAAAAGACGTGTACTTGTATGTTCATTGCAGCACTGTTCACAGTAGCAAAGACATGGAATCAACTAAGATGTCCGTCGACAGTGGACTGGATTTTTATATGGTACATATACACCATGGAATACTGTGCAACCATAAAAAGGAATGAATCATGTTTTTTGCAGCAACATGGATGCAGCTGCAGGCCATTATCCTAGGCAAAGTAAGGCAGGAACATAAAACCAAATACCACATGTTCTCACTAAATACACATGGGAGCAAAGTGGGAGCTAAACACTGAATACACATGGATACAAAGAAGGGAACAATAGACACAGGGGCCTGCTTAATGGGGGAGGGAAAGGAGGGGGGTTGGGTTGGAAGGCTCCCTGTTAGGTGCTATGCTCATTACCTTGATCAGGAGTCCCCAACCCCTGGGCCACAGGCTGCTACTGATCCATAGCCTGTTAGGAACCTGGCTGCACAGCATGAGGTGAGCAGCAGGAGAGTGAGCAGAGCTTCATCTGTATTTACAGCCATTCCCTATTGCTCACATTACCGCCTGAGCTCTGCCTCTTGTCAGATCAGCAGCAGCATTAGATTCTCATAGGAGCATGAACTCTATTGTGAACTGTGAATTCAAGGGATCTAGGTTCTGCTATCCCTGTGATAATCTAATGCCTGGTGATCTGTCACTGTCTCCCATCACTCTCTCCCATCACTCTCAGATGGGACTGTCTAATTGCAGGAAAAGCTCAGGGATCGCACTGATTCTACATTATGGTGAGTTGTATAATTATTTCATTATATATTACAGTGTAATAATAGAAATAAAGTGCATAACAAATGTGATGCACTTGAGTTAGCCCGAAACCACCCCCCTCCCCCATCCGTGGAAAAATTGTCTTCCATGAAACCAGTCCTTGGTGCCAAAAAGGTTGGGGACTGCTGACCTTGGTGATGGGATCATTCATACACCAAGCCTCAGCAACTAGTTTACCCATGTTACAAACCTGAACCTAAAATAAGTCACTTGAAGATCATAATGTAGTTAATATACTATATTATATAAATATGTGTTCAATATACTTTATACACATACACACTCAGTATATATGAAAACCTACTTTTGTTTTCAAATTGCTTGTTCATCTTTAATTCAGTTGATGGTTGAAATACCTCCCTGGTAGGAAGGGCATATGTCATTATCCCCATGTTTGGTGGGTAAAATGGTATAACAGATGCATTAATTCTAAGTCCTGTGGCTGACATTGCTGGAAAGTACTGGTTTTCTGCCTTATGGCCTGGACACTTTCTTAAGCCTGTAGTTAACATCCATGCTTTGGTTTCCATACTTTGGCTTACCCATGAGATGTGATATCTGTACAGGCATATACTAGACCAATAACTGGGATAGCATTAAAATTATTTGTAGTTTCTCTAGCACATCATTTATCTCATGCTATGCCTTTGCCCTTGCTATTTCTTCAGTCAAAATTGTTTTCCCTCCTCTCCCCACCACCTCATGTCTCACCCTTCCTTCATCTCTCAGCTCAAAACCACGCCTCTGTGAAGTTCTCCCAGTAACTACATGCAGACTTGGGCTTGCCCCATCCGTGCATCTGCTATACTTTGTATTAACTTCATATTACTTTGTATTAAGGTCAGAGCAATGCCCTCACTATTAGGTTGGTGCAACTTTTGCCATTAAAAGTAGTGGCAAAAACCGCAATCACTTTCACACCAACCTAATATGTTGTAATTGTACTCTTATTTCTTATCATCCTGCATTAGACTGGGATCTCCTTGAGGGCAAGGATCTATATTAGATCATCTCTGCATTCTCCTCCATGGTGCTAGGCACAGGGCTGGTGGCTTTCTTGAATTCCTAGTGAATGTCAGGAAGGGATGGTGGTGATTACATAATTTCATTGCTTTGTCACCTTTAAGCCAAGGACAACAGTGAGGAGTTTCCTCCTTCAATAACCAACCCTTAGCCAATAACACAGCCATTGGATGATCCGTGGTAGAGAAAAATATTTAGAGATGAAAGATTCTATTAGCTCTCTCATTTAATTAGCTCAGAGAGGTCATTTAAGCTTTTTGAGCCTCAAGTTTCCTCATACTGTTGGGCAGTAGTAATGCCTAGACCACTGGGTTATTATGAAAATAAATAGAGATCTTGTATAGGAAAGTAGCTTGCAAACCGAAAAGCACTGCAAACATGAGAAATAAAGAAGAAAAGGTAATCTGGTAGGAAGAACATGTGCTTTAGCCTTAGGTGGGATTTTCAATCCAGACTCTGCTACTAATTATTTAATGTCTACAACTTCTATGAGTCTATTTCTTCCCCTCTCAAGGGTAAATAACAACACTTTGGCTGCTTAGAGTAATGTTGTGAAGGTTAAATAGGATTCAGGCAATGTTCCACTGTGTTCCACCTGTGTACGCTCAACTTTTTCCACCCAGAACTTTCAGATATCGTATGTTCCTACCTCTGCACCTTCTTTTCTATGGCAGAATCAGTCCTTTGTACTCCAGGGAAAGCAGGCACCTACTCTCAGGCTGGGGAAATAAATAGTGAGGGGAGATCACCAGAGGAAGAGACAGGCTTCCCTGGCATGTAATCCCAGCCAGCCGGGATGTGCCTTGGGGCAGGGCGGAGGCACAGCCTCAATGTCATGTCACAGCGCATTCCTAGGACAGCTGTTTCTGCGGCAACTTCTTTTACCATTTCCTCTGAAACGTTTTATTGAAGTGAAAGCGTACATACCAAAAACATTTTATTGAAATGGAAGCCTGAGTGTACAGATCACATCTTATAAATTGAACACACCTGTGTAACCAGATCATTCATTCTTCTTGTTGCCTAGTATTCTATTTTGTAAATATACCACATCTTTTTTTTTTTTATTCTACAGTTGATAGGCATTTGGATAGCTTACAATTTAGAGCTAATACAAATGGTGCTGCTATGAGCATTCTCATACATGTTTTTGGATGCATATATACCCATGTTTCTTACAGGTATATACCTAGCAGTGGAATTGCAGGATCATAGAGTGTGCTTATGCTCAATTTTAGTAGATAATACTAAAACATTTCCCAGAGTTTCCCAACATTGACACACTCACCAGCAGTATTTGTGTTCCAGTTGCTCCAGCATCCCCACCGGCATTTAGTATTATCTGTCATTTTAATTTTAGGAATTCTGGTGGATTTTATAATTTCATACAACATTTGGAAATAGAGCCACTCTCTTAGCCCCCAACAGCTTAAACTTTTGTACATTTATTTTCCGGAATGTGCTCTGTATAAAACTGGGAAGTTGTATCAGATGTAAAGCTCCTAGTACAGTGCTTGCCACATGGAAGGAAAATGACAAGTGATAGCCACTATTACTGTCACCATTATCATATCACTAAATGTCATCTGTGTTCTTCAAGGGTGAGAGTAGGGCATGGTGGATTACAAAGGAGAATAAGACATATTCTCTGCCTACAAGGAGCTCAAGATCTAGTGGAAGAGATCGAGATTAGAAACAGATTTTGTTTTTGAGGCGGAGTCTTGCTCTGTTGCCCAGGCTGGAGTGCCGTGGCACAATCTCGCCTCACTGCAACCTCTGCCACCTGGGTTCGAGCAGTTCTTCCTGCCTCATCCTCCTGAGTAGCTGGGATTATAGGCGCCTGGCACCAAGCCCCACTAATTTTTGTATTTTTAGTAGAGACGGGGTTTTGCCATGTTGGCCAGGCTGGTGTTAAACTCCTGACCTCAGGTGATCTGTTCACCTCGGCCTCCCAAAGTGCTGGGATTACAGACGTGAGCCACCATGCCCGGCCTACAAACAGATTATTATTAGACAATATGATAGCAATTTGAAGGAAAAGGTAGTGCTTGAGCTAGCACTTATTAAGGAAAAGTTCAATAGAAAGAAAAAAGAGAAATGGGCTGGAGAAAATAGCAAGGGCACAAAACTTCTGGTGGGGGGTGGCAGAGTAGACAATGTGCTGGAAGAGAGGAGCTCATCTGAGGTTGGAGTGGTTGTGCGCTGTCTGTTTTCAGTGTTACCTTTCTTGCAGGGAGTCTGGGGCCAGAGCTGTTGACAGCGTGTGAAGTTACAGTACTCTGTACTCTGTTGCTGTGCCCACTGCCACTACCTTTGAACTTTTCTTTTCCCACTGGGAAGGTGGACAGCCTCTTCTATTTCGTGGGATCAAAGCCTGTCCTGAGTACAAGGTGCTTGAAAACTACCATTGACACTTCAACAGCTGCAAAATAACACTGGTTGCAAGGATCCAACAATGTCTCTGCTGTATGGTCCTTTAACTCTTTATTTTTATGCTGAGACCTGGCTTAGAGTGTTCATTCTTGCATAGATCAATGTTGCTTTGTGGTAGCAATTCAGTTTAATAACACGCTCCTCTGCCCCATACCATCTGCAGATGTTAATAAATGTTCTCAAGGAATTTTTAGGATGCTGAAGATGATGATCAAGATCTCAAAATCATTTCATTGATTGAGCACCTACTATGTGTCAGGCATTGGATACATAGGACAAAGAAGGAAGTTGGACATAGTGCATGTCTTCATTGAATTGGTAATCCAATGGGCGATCAGACAAGTAAATACAGTGTGCTAAGAGCTGTGATGGGCGAAGGTACAGAGTTCTGTGAGAACACATCGAAGAAGCACCTCACCCATACTAGGGGATCAGGGAAAGCTTTCTGGAAAAGGCTGCAGAAACCTGATAGCCTGGTGAAGGGAGTAGGGAGGAAGTAATCAAGGCAGAGGAAACAAAGTGTTGGAGAGGCTGAACGCAAGGGAAGAATGGCTTGTTAGAGAAACTGGCAGAAGTTACTGGCCTAGAACAGAGAGAGCCTGGAGAGTTTTTACCAAGGGACCCACGGCAAGATGGAAAAGGGATTAAAGGAGGTAAAGACTGGCAGCAGAAAGACCAGTTGTGATAATCATGGTGTAAAAGACAAATAACCAATGTCCTCAGTACACTGACTTTCAAAATTCACTTCTCTCTCAATCCGCCAACCCAGACATCCTGGTCTCCCTAGGACCAAATACAGCTACAGTCACATGTCACTTAATAGGGATACCTTCTGAAAAAATGTGGTGTTAGGCAATTTCATTGTTGCGTGAATACCATAGTGTACTTACACAAAGCTAGATGATGTGTGTGTGTATATGCATGTATGTATGTATTCACATGGAAAACCAAATTCCCAACATCATTACTGAGTATCAGTCCTTCACCTACTTCAGGAGTCTCCGGTCCCCAGGCTGCAGACTGGTACCTGTCGAGGGCTGTTAGGAACTGGGCTGCACAGCAGTAGGTGAGCAGCGGGAGAGTGAGCATTACTGCCTGAGCTCCACTTTGTGTCAGATCAGCAGCAGCATTAGATTCTCATAGTAGCGTGAACCCTATTGTGAGCTCCGCATGTGAGGGATCTAGGTTGTGCACACTTTATGAGAATCTAATGCCTGATGATCCAACCAAGAGGAAACAATTTCATCCCAAAACCATCTCTCCCCGCGACGCCCGTTTGTGGAAAAATTGCCCTCTACAAAACTTGTCTGTGGTGCCAAAAAGATTGAGGACCGCTGCCCTACTTGATCTATAATGCCAATGTTTAGTGCTGTGTATCAGGTTTCTATGTACTTCATTATAAAATGGAATCTTGCTCTGTCACCCAGACTGGAGTGCAATGGCGTGATATTGTCTCACTGCAACCTCCTTCCTCCTCCTGGCTTCAAGCAATTCTTCTGCCTCAGCCTCCCAAGTAGCTGGGATTACAAGTGTGCACCACTATGCCTGCTAAATTTTTGTATTTTTAGTAGAGATGGGGTTTCACCATATTGGCCAGGCTGGTCTCAAACTCCTGCCTCAAATGATCCACCCACCTCGGCCTCCCAAAGTGCTGGGATTATAGGCATGAGCCACCATCTTGTATCTTATGGGACCACCATCATATATGCAGTCCATTGTTGACCAAAACACCATTATGCAGTTCATGACTCTATTTAAAAAGTAAAGAAAAATCCTATTTGAAGGAAATATTACATGCAAAAAAAAAATCTATTGTTCCTATTACTCATGCAGATGGCCCTTTAAAGCCATGGTCCCCAAGTATGACTGTTATGTTCTTTGCCAGAAATAAACCTGTGCAAGGTGTCCTCTCTAGTCTCTGTACATGAAGTAAGAGTCGTTCTGTATAACCTGCAGCTTGATGCTGTGTTTTGTGCATTTTAGATAGGAACTGAAGAGCTCAAAATGACATGAGGTTGAGCTGTTTCTCATATAGTTTAGCTTACCATGATTCCAGTAGCCTTTCTTCCTGCTTACCCAAGCCATTCATGAAAGCAAAACCCACACAAGATACAGGAGCTCAGAATAAAAGGGGTTCGAGTGGGCATGTTATCTCCCACTTCCCCAACTAAGGTACAAATGGTTATTTTTCTTTTTTTCACTTCCTTGGTAATTTTTTTTTTTTTCCAAACACTGGATACCAGGCATTTCATACTTAAGCCCTGAAGTCTGGGAATGTGATTTCTAACAATTTTATGTTTGGAGTTCTTAGGCTTATGTTTACCTGCTTACATAAGAGGTATTTCACTTACAAAACTAACTACAGATGTGATCATTGCTGTAGTAGTCATCGTATTTTATTAAGAAATATTATGTACCTGCTCTGTGCAGTACTAGGTATGTGGAAGGTTTTTAGACAAAAATAAATAAATAAGACCTGGTCCCTGCTTTCAGAAACTTAATTTAAAACAGAGCAGAATCAAAGTACTAATGCCTTTTTCGTTGTGTCATCCAAGGAAGACACGAACAATTGGTCACAGCACTGTTTCCTACTGAAACCAGAATCAGCCTCAAAATCCTCCTCAACACAGCATTCCAGACAACCTATGAATAGATAATTCATCTTCCTGGCCGGGCACGGTGGCTGACGCCTGTAATCCCAACACTTTGGGAGGCTGAGGTGGGCAGATCACAAGATCAGGAGTTCGAGACCAGCCTGGCCAATATGGTGAAACCCTGTCTCTACTGAAAATACAAAAATTAGCCAGGCGTGGTAGATGCCTGTAGTCCCAGCTACTCGGGAGGCTAAGGCAGGAGAATCGCTTGAACCAAGGAGGCAGAGGTTGCATTGAGCTGAGATCGCACCACTGCACTTTAGCCTGGGCGACATAAATAAATAAAAATAAAACATTAAAAATTCATCTTCCATCCTTAATTTTAAAAAAATAGATGCATTCCCAAAAATCTTGGGTACTTGCCTTGGTTTTTATTGCTTTGTCTTTTGCTAGTTTTTAAAGAAATGACATGGTTTATTTCTTTAAAAAAGACAAAGCAATATGAATATGGAAACGCAAGAACCTCCCAAGAAAACAACATATGGTAATGTGGTTTTTCAAGAAGTTGAAACTTGAAACATTCAGTTCATGTACATAATTAGAGAAGCCATTCCCAATACTTGCCACTATAAACACGTTTTTCTTGGTTACTTCTAGGATGATTGCCCTCGTACTTTATTATTTGTATAAACTAGTTTCAGTGCTATAAAGCTACCAGCTGATAGTGAATAATAACCACATTTTCAACTTTCCTGGCACCGGGCTTCATTCATGGCTGCTCGGGTCACCTGCTTTGGTAGAGATCGTGTGTCTTCCTGGTGCTGACTTATTCAACATCACCATCATTATTTCATGGCCACCTGAGTCTTGAGCTGTCTTCTCAATCCACATGCTTTCCATAGGACTGCATCAAAGGCCAGAGTTTCAGCTATATATATTGATAAATCCAAGTGTGTATAGTAAGACTCCTCCTAAATGCTAGACCCTTAATTTCAACTGTTTATGGGCACTTCCACCAGAGTGATTGGAGCTAACATAAACATCTAACAAACAGTTGTGGCCAGAGGGTGTGCTAAGAGTGTCACAATCATTAGCTAATTTAACCTTTCCAACAACCCTTAGAAGTTTTCATCCCTGTTATACAGATGGGAAATACAAGGCTTAAGGAATCACATCATTAGTAAGTGTTAGATCTAAGTCTGGAACATAAGACTATCCAGAGTTTAACGGTATTTAATGGTATACACAGACCCTTCAATTTTGGCTTGTACAAAGTAAGAGTCATCCCACTCCTCGACCTCCAAATTTCAGTCTTAACCTTAAATGAGTCCACAACAAATGCCATCCTGCTGTCATATCCTCCTTCAAGGTCCACTAAGTAACCACTATGGACTTGGTGCAGTCTGTCATTATTTCTTACCTAGAATGCAATTCTTACTCATTCTTTCCCTCTTCCTTGCACTAGGAGAGAAAAGCTATATATTCTCCTTTTAGTTTATTTTCTACTACATTTATATTGGATAAAAAGGTAGGACCTGAATGAGAAAACTTTAGTTTGGAACAGGCATAGGGTTTTTCTCATTTACTCTTTTCACTTGCATCTCTAGAATAATGTATTTTGTCTTCTTGTTTTCTAGGAATGTTTACCCTTGCGGAAGTTGCATCACTTAATGACATTCAGCCAACTTACCGAATCCTGAAACCATGGTGGGATGTGTTTATGGATTACCTGGCTGTTGTTATGTTAATGGTAGCCATCTTTGCAGGAACCATGCAACTTACCAAAGATCAGGTGGTCTGTTTGCCAGTATTGCCATCTCCTGTAAATTCAAAGGCACATACATCACCAGGAAATGCCGAGGTCACCACCAACATCCCGAAGATGGAAGCAGCCACCAACCAAGACCAAGATGGGCGGACAACAAATGACATTTCCTTTGGGACATCTGCTGTGACACCTGACATACCTCTCAGAGCCACATATCCTCGCACAGATTTCGCACTTCCAAGTCAGGAGGCAAAGAAAGAGAAGAAAGATCCAACAGGTCGAAAAACAAACTTGGATTTTCAGCAATATGTATTTATTAATCAGATGTGTTACCATCTGGCCCTTCCGTGGTATTCTAAGTACTTTCCATACCTTGCTCTTATACATACTATTATTCTCATGGTCAGTAGCAACTTTTGGTTCAAATATCCCAAAACATGCTCAAAAGTAGAACATTTTGTTTCAATATTAGGAAAGTGCTTTGAATCCCCTTGGACTACAAAAGCATTGTCTGAGACAGCATGCGAAGACTCAGAGGAAAACAAGCAGAGAATAACAGGTGCCCAGACTCTACCAAAGCATGTGTCTACCAGCAGTGATGAAGGGAGCCCCAGTGCCAGTACACCAATGATCAATAAAACCGGCTTTAAATTTTCAGCTGAGAAACCTGTGATTGAAGTTCCCAGCATGACCATCCTAGATAAAAAGGATGGAGAGCAGGCCAAAGCCCTGTTTGAGAAAGTGAGGAAGTTCCGTGCCCATGTGGAAGATAGTGACTTGATCTATAAACTCTATGTCGTCCAAACAGTTATCAAAACAGCCAAGTTCATTTTTATTCTCTGCTATACAGCGAACTTTGTCAACGCAATCAGCTTTGAACATGTCTGCAAGCCCAAAGTTGAGCATCTGACTGGTTATGAGGTATTTGAGTGCACCCACAATATGGCTTACATGTTGAAAAAGCTTCTCATCAGTTATATATCCATTATTTGTGTTTATGGCTTTATCTGCCTCTACACTCTCTTCTGGTTATTCAGGATACCTTTGAAGGAATATTCTTTCGAAAAAGTCAGAGAAGAGAGCAGTTTTAGTGACATTCCAGATGTCAAAAACGATTTTGCGTTCCTTCTCCACATGGTGGACCAGTATGACCAGCTATATTCCAAGCGTTTTGGTGTGTTCTTGTCAGAAGTTAGTGAAAATAAACTTAGGGAAATTAGTTTGAACCATGAGTGGACATTTGAAAAACTCAGGCAGCACGTTTCACGCAATGCCCAGGACAAGCAGGAGTTGCATCTGTTCATGCTATCGGGGGTGCCCGATGCTGTCTTTGACCTCACAGACCTGGATGTGCTAAAGCTTGAACTAATTCCAGAAGCTAAAATTCCTGCTAAGATTTCTCAAATGACTAACCTCCAAGAGCTCCACCTCTGCCACTGCCCTGCAAAAGTTGAACAGACTGCTTTTAGCTTTCTTCGCGATCACTTGAGATGCCTTCACGTGAAGTTCACCGATGTGGCTGAAATTCCTGCCTGGGTGTATTTGCTCAAAAACCTTCGAGAGTTGTACTTAATAGGCAATTTGAACTCTGAAAACAACAAGATGATAGGACTTGAATCTCTCCGAGAGTTGCGGCACCTTAAGATTCTCCACGTGAAGAGCAATTTGACCAAAGTTCCCTCCAACATTACAGATGTGGCTCCACATCTTACAAAGTTAGTCATTCATAATGACGGCACTAAACTCTTGGTACTGAACAGCCTTAAGAAAATGATGAATGTCGCCGAGCTGGAACTCCAGAACTGTGAACTAGAGAGAATTCCACATGCTATTTTCAGCCTCTCTAATTTACAGGAACTGGATTTAAAGTCAAATAACATTCGCACAATTGAGGAAATCATCAGTTTCCAGCATTTAAAACGACTGACTTGTTTAAAATTATGGCATAACAAGATTGTTACTATTCCTCCCTCTATTACCCATGTCAAAAACTTGGAGTCACTTTATTTCTCTAACAACAAGCTCGAATCCTTACCAGTGGCAGTATTTAGTTTACAGAAACTCAGATGCTTAGATGTAAGCTACAACAACATTTCAATGATTCCAATAGAAATAGGATTGCTTCAGAACCTGCAGCATTTGCATATCACTGGGAACAAAGTGGACAGTCTGCCAAAACAATTGTTTAAATGCATAAAGTTGAGGACTTTGAATCTGGGACAAAACTGCATCACCTCACTCCCAGAGAAAGTTGGTCAGCTCTCCCAGCTCACTCAGCTGGAGCTGAAGGGGAACTGCTTGGACCGCCTGCCAGCCCAGCTGGGCCAGTGTCGGATGCTCAAGAAAAGCGGGCTTGTTGTGGAAGATCACCTTTTTGACACCCTGCCACTCGAAGTCAAAGAGGCATTGAATCAAGACATAAATATTCCCTTTGCAAATGGGATTTAAACTAAGAGAATACGTGCACAGCGATGTGCAGGAACAACTTCCTAGATTGCAAGTGCTCACGTACAAGTTATTACAAGATAATGCATTTTAGGAGTAGATACATCTTTTAAAATAAAACACAGAGAGGATGCATAGAAGGCTGATAGAAGACATAACTGAATGTTCAACGTTTGTAGGGTTTTAAGTCATTCATTTCCAAATCTTTTTTTTTTCTTTTGGGGAAAGGGAAGGAAAAATTATAATCACTAATCTTGGTTATTTTTAAATTGTTTGTAACTTGGATGCTGCCGCTACTGAATGTTTACAAATTGCTTGCCTGCTAAAGTAAATGATTAAATTGACATTTTCTTACTATATCAGCTTTTTTGAGGGGTCTTAATTTACTTTGCTTAATTGGTGCAATATTGCTTTAACTCAGATCACTAAAGACAGATACATCAAGTCCAAACTTGTAAATTTAGATTTGCTAAAATACTGATTGATTTCCTGTTTTAATTTAAAGTGCCTCAAGTAAGCACTCCTCACAATAGTTGACTGCTACTGCTGCTCCTGAGCACCTCGTGTCATAGGTTTTATACTCTTACAGACTTGGAATGCAGTAGAGGTATGTGGATTGTTAGGGGTTTTGTTTTTTAAGAATAAGTAGCAAGAAATAACACATTTCTTAATAGCTTTTTTGACATAGTTTGGAGTTCCGATTATATGGTACCTTTTTCTGCCAATAACATAGGGTTGCCAATAAATAGAACATGTTTTCTAAAAATAAATTTTATTACAACAAAATAAAAATTTTAATGACTTATTAACAAAACCTCCAATATCACCACCATTTGGAAGATAACACAGAATCACAAGTATCATTTAATTTCTTGCCCTTTTCAGTGTTCTTCTGGTGTTGGTGGGAAAATAATAGGAAATGTAGTTCATTGGGTAGGGAAACTCTTAACTGTCCCTATCTTAGTGACAAGCTGTATTTTCTATGTTTGCGTGCAGCTAGGCGGAGTCATAGCCAGACAAATGCTAGGAGAATACACTTTTTAGATAATGATTTCCTTCTTTAACTGACCAGTATCTAATCAATCTCAGAAAAATCAAAAAAATTCCCTGCCAGATGTTTCATAGGCCTCCTACAGGACTCTTTTCAAGAGAATAGAACAGTTTGGCACTCTGACAAAGCAGTGTCCTCTCGCTACAAAACTGGACTCACTTAAACACTGGACTTTTGTCACTTCTAAGCACAACTTGAAGGATTTTGCAGAGAATGGGCAAAGATGGACTCATATCTTTGCTTTCCTCCCCAGAACTGAACTCTAGGAGTGCTGGTCTGTGGCCAATGGAGGTGAATCTTGGCCTGCAGTAGAGCCTGTGAATGCTCTGAGAAGTATTCTCACAAATAGAAAAGGCTGCAGCCCCTGTAGCTGAGTTAGGAATTGATGCTGGCTCTGGCACCCTGGCCATTCCTTCTCCTCCTCAAAGGCTTGAGGTAGGGGGCTAGCTTATTAAACATTTTTTAAGCTTAAGTTTGAATAATCAGACAAAAAGCAATGGCATCTTTTCAGTACAGCAAATTCTCTTCTATGCATCTTCCAGTTGTCTCAGCATTCATTAATGTATTCACTAGTATTAATGATGTACCTTGGTGCCATTCTAATACAAGGAACTAGGGATTCAGTGTTGGAATAAGTTCTGGCCACATGGAGGTTTATCTAGTAAAGTAGAGAGATAAATATTAATTATGTAAATAATAGAAGTGTTTAATTACAATTATAGAAGGTGTAGGTCAGGTGCAGTGACTCACACCTATAATCCTAGCACTTTGAGAGGCTGAGGCAGGAGGATGGCTTGAGCCTGGGAGTTTGAGACCAGCCTGGGCAACATAGCAATACCCCATCTCTACAAAAAAGTTTAAAAATTAGCTGGGCATGGTAGCATGCACTTGTAGTCCCAGCTACTTGGGAGGCTGAGGTGGAAGGATCACTTGGGCCCAGGAGTTCGAGGCTGCAGTGAGTTATGATCGTGCCATTGTACTCCAGCCTGGTGATAGAGCAAGACCTTGCCTCAACCAAACCAAAAAAAGTGTACAAAATCTGTGTAAATGAATAATGGCGGGGGTGGAGTGAACTTAAAGAAGCGCTTCAGGGAAGTTTTGTACTTGTAAATGGTCCTGAACATTTCCCTTCCACCAGCCATGTGGGGCGCTGTTCTCCCTGCTTGGTAATGCCACCGCCTGAAATTAGCACAGTATTTTTAGAAGGATGCCACTCCATCTTAGTTGTGAGATAAGGAGTCCAGATCTTAGGATCTTTGCTTTTAGGACTGGAAAACTTGTCTTCCCTTTCTTAAAACAAAACAAAACAAAACACCTTATTGAAGTATAACTGGTATATAAAAGGCCCTACATATGTAAGGCCTTTACATATATACCTTAAATATGGTAGCAAACTGCATATCAATGAGCTGCCTTTCTTAAAACAAGTGTATGTTGTTTTTGAAGGGCAAGGGTGGCAGGACGCCACAGTTCACTTTGCTTTTTAGAGAAGAGCCATTCTGTAGGAACTACAATCTATGAGATAATCCCTAAATTTGGCCACTGGCAGTTCTGCCCATGGGCTCCTGTTTCCTAAACACTACTTGGGGTTCAGTCACTTAGAACTGGTTGGTGTTAGATGCCTTCAAACAGTATCAAGGGGTACCTCTTCTCTTACCCAAATTGCTGTTGACTATCAGCCCTTACTGATTTCCTTGAACTCTGAGAAGTTTAGGGTCAGTTGATTTAAATGCCACATTCCATGCCACTGTTTGCAAATAAGAATACTCTAAAAGAGAGTTCCTGAGAAATGCTGACTCATTTAACAGACTTTAAATATACTGAGTTTTGATGCCTCAACAACAGAAAAAGAGTTGTGGGCCCAAATAGACTGTCAACCTATGTGTCCTCTTGAATTTATGTTGGCGTCGCTTGGACCAGACATGGGAGAAAAACAAGTTAGTATGTATAAGATTTGGCTTAATATTTTCATGTCTTTCCATGAAGTCCCTTGAGCAATCTGAAAAAGAGTATTTAAAGTCTGTTTTTAAATATGCCATATCTGGGTGAGTCTCACAAAGTCTGAAAGAACTTGGTTTACTTGTGGCTGTTTAATTTTTTCTCACTAGCAGTCAGTTGGCTTGACAAAGAGGATTGACTTTTTTAAGGGTTCAGAAAGATGAGCCGAAATTGTCACAGGGACCTCATTCTTAGTAGTACAGATTTAGTAATTTAATAGTAGGCAGGAAGAGTTCATTCTATAATTCATGGCTGGCAAAGTCCTGACTGTTTGACGTTTTTTTAATATAAAGAAAGAAGTCATATTCTTTCTTAATATCTGTAATACTTTCTCTGTCTCTCCTGGTCTCTACTTCAACCAGTAACCAAACTCTCTAAGTTGCTGATGGCAGCAAACTCCAGAGTGCCCTTGAGGCCAACGCCCAATAGTTATTTCCATTCACCTTGTTGAATAAAAGCCAGAGTACTGTCCTCTTGCTAAGATTTCTGGCAGCACTTGCGTCAGTAATTCATTCCAATAAAATGGTCCCTTTATCAACTGAATCCCCAAACAAAGGCTGTACTAACAAAAAGCTCCTTTCATGAAAAAAAGAAGGGGGGAAAAAAGAGCAAGCCCCTGGAAACCAGTTTTCAAAAGTCCTCTAACTTGTGACTGCAACACGAAGAAGTGGCCCCGTCTGATCCTGGCCAGCTGCGGCTCTCTTAAAGCAAGGGCTCCGGGTATTCAAGGTGGTATCCGCTGGGGCACAGGGAAGGCTGAAGCCAAGGGGGCAGAAGAGCAGCAGGCCAGGAACCATCTGCCCCTCAAGCCTGGCCTAGCCTAGCCTGGGGTGACAGTCACAGCTGAAATCATGGAAATAAGTCCCTTCACTCACAAAGCCAATAGCAGATGTCCATTCTTCATCCTTGTGTCTCTGGACATAAAACGTATAAACTGTTCCAGGTAAGCATCGCCTTTCTTGTGGAAATTCATGGGATTATTTGCTGAGAGTTAATCTTGAAAAGTTTCATTCCACAGTCTCATCCACCCCCCTCCCACTGCTGTGGGACCCCTGATGGTAGAAAGTTCCCCAGCCCCACCTGCTGTCACTATCAGCTGTCCTTCCTTCACTCCTAAGATTCCAGGCTCTGGAGTGAGAGTGCCTGGGTTTGAATCCTGCCTTGGCCCCAGCTGTGTGACTGTGCGGAAGCTACTTACCTAAGCCTCAGTTTTTTTACTGTAAATGGGAATAGTCATAGTACCTGCCAAATGGGTTTATTGTGTGTGACAATTGAATGAGGTGATTCATTTGAGGCACTGTGCCTGGCAGATAGTAAGTACTCAATAATACTGTTACTACTTTTATCCCCAGAGACTGTTGGCCTTCCCGAATATGCATTCTCTCCTTCCTTGGTAATGAAATTTTCAGTGGACACCTGGAACACAATAAAATGTGTATTTTTAAAAGCCAGGCAGTGGTCCTTGCCTGTAGTCCCAGGAACTGTGAAGACTGAAGCAGGAAGATCACTTGGGTCCAGGTGTTCCAGTCCAGCTTGGGCAACACAGCAAGACCCTGATTCTTTTTAGAAAACAAAACAGGCCAGGCATGGTAGCTCACACCTGTAATCCCAGCACTTCGCGGGGCCAAGGCGGGTGGATCGCTTGAGGCCAGGAATCCGAGACCAGCCTAGCCAACGTGGCAAAACCCTGTCTCTACCAAAAATAACAAAAATTAGCTGGCGCAGTGGTGCATGCCTGTAGTCCCAGCTACTCAGGAGGCTGAGGCAGGAGGATCACTTGAGCCCAGGAGGTAGAGGTTTCAGTGAGCGGAGATCGGGCCACTGCACTGCAGCCTGGGTGACAGAGCAAGACCTTGTCTCAAAACAACAAAATGAAAACTATTTTCCAGGCTTCCTTGGGGCTAGATGTGCCATGGGGCTAGGATTTAGTTAAATTCTAGCCAAAGGAGTGGGAATGGAAGTGGAATGTGGAATTTCTGGATTAGGACCTTAGAGGAAGGTCATATCCTTCCCCGTTGCTGCTGCTTAAATTGCACATATAGAAATAAGCCCAATTTAGACTGTGCAGATGAGGGCAACAAATCAGATGTGGCACAGCAGCACAATAAAAGTCTGGGCCCCTGGCAACTTCAAGAAACAGGGTCATATAAAGGAGAAATAAATCTGTGTCCTGTTTAAGCCACAATTCGGGGACTCTGATACATGCAACAAATCCTAAAAACCTTGCTACTCAAACCCGTGGCTGGATAGCCATAGCAGCACTGGGGGCTTGTTAGAAATGCAGAATCTCAGTTTCCTCCCCAGACACTGATTGAACCAAATCTGTGTTTTAACAGGATGGTGTCCAGCTGATGTATAGGCAAATAAAGTCTGAGAAGCATTGTCGCATTGTCCTAAATAACACACCTACGAAGAACAAATCAGTCATCAGAAAGTGTTTTTCCCCCACTGGGTTATGCCTCTCCCATCAGCCTTCTGCTGGGCTCTAGTGGGAGAGGGAGGAATTGGGGATTTTGTTGGTGCTTGTGGCTTAGACCAACTTCCACATCCCCATTTGCTCCTGCTGGCAGTCATGCTTTTCATGTCACCATAGCAACTACAGAGCAGAAAAAAAAGTGACAGTCACTGTGGGCTGCTTGAAGAGGTGGTGGCAATATAGGTCATCCTCCCAGTAGTGTGAAGTTTTGAAGGTCTATGACTGCCCCAATGGCATATGCACTTGTACTAAGTAAGCCCTTCACTCATTGATACCCTTCACGTGCCCAGGTAGCTAAACTGCCCCATTCTGTTAACCTTCAGGCTGAGTCTGGCTTAGTTGCTTAAAGTTCAGTCAACCATGGAATAGCCTGCCCATTTTGAGCCTTTTCAGAATGCTTCTGGAAAACTGCCAAATAGCCCAGCATGAAAATTAGCTAGAGTAGTTTTAGGGGAAAGACGTACTCAAAGGAATCACACAGGTATTACACCAAGCTGCACAGATTAAGAAATATATTTTTTCAATTTGCCATTGAAAAACTATAAGTAATAGCCACATATTTCAGTACTTTAAAATGAGTTTCTCCACTTTGGGAGGCCGAGGCGGGTGGATCACTTGAGGTCAGGAGTTCGAGACCAGCCTGGCCAACGTGGTGAAACCTCATCTCTACTAAAAATACAAAAATTAGCCAGGCGTGGTGATGTGTGCCTATAATCCCAGCTACTCGGGAGGCTGAGGCAGGAGAATCACTTGAACCCAGGAGGCAGAGGTTATAGTGAGCCAAGACTGTGCCATTGCACTCCAGCCTGGGTGACAGAGCCAGACTCTGACTCAAAAATAAATACATACATAAAAATAAAAAAAATGAAATGAAGTTCTGCCTGAATGAAAACTTCCAGATGTATCTCCAAGGGTTTAACCCAACTATTCCCTGCAGCTTAGGCCTGTTACCTATTCGGCGTTGGTTATGATGGAAACATCTGGTTACTCTCCTGATGATAACCCTTCATCTTCCTGAAGATGGTGTTTAAATCACTCATCATCTCCACTTCCCAGAATGTTGTGAAGATTATGTCAGCATGGTGCCTAGTGCTCCCTGGAGATAAATGCGCATAATCAGAGTTTCCTATTAATTTATCATCATGGTAGGAAATTCAGTTAAGAGAACATTTTCATCTCTGCCTTAGAAGTAGCTGACACATGAATTCAAGTCAACACCTTTCACGTATCAATCCTAAGTAACTGCTGTTCTTTAGGGGATTGATTATATGTTTTCAAGTTTCCATTTCTGAAGATAGAAGATGGTATTAGAAGTGAATTGGGCTGGGTGCAGTAACTCAGACCTGTAATACCAGCATTTTGGGAGGCCAAGACAGGCAGATCACCTGGGGTCAGGAGTTTGAGACCAGCCTGGCCACCATGGCAAAACCCCATCTCTACTAAAAGTCCAAAAATTAGCCAGGCATGGTGGTGCATGCCTATAGTCCCAGCTACTCAGGAGCCTGAGGCAGGAGAATTGCCTGAACCCAAGTGGCAGAGGTTCCAGTGAGCCAAGATCGCACCACTGCACTCCAGCCTGGGCGACTGAGCAAGACTACATCTCAAAAAAAAAAGTGAATTGGACACTATAAGTAACAACAGTAATGGCTCCGACTCTATGCCAGATGGGCATTTGACCTGTATCACAGGCAAACAGGGAAGTGTGAGTTACTTCCATTTTATAGATAAAGAAACTGTGAAGTTACACAATCTGTCCAAGGTCACCCAGCCGGCAGGAGACAGGGGCACTGCTAAATCAGGCAACGTGCATATCTTATCTCATTGAATCCTCACAAGATCACTAACAGAAAGGCATTATCCTCATCTAAGAGACGAACAAACCTAGAGAATTTGACCTGTCTCTGTTTTCATATTGTAAATAGCAGTTACTAGTCTCTGATGCAGGCACCCCTACAACGAGAGAGGTGTTGCTGATGCTCTTCCACTCAAATACCCAGCAGATGACTGGTGCTCTGTCAGCAATTCAGAAAGATGTTTTGAAATCTGTGTTGACATCCGGTTACATAAATATGCCCCAAGCTAGGATTTTTCTTCATTCTTTAGCCTTAGAGAGAAGTTTTGATGTGTCTCAGCATCTGTCCTTAGCATTACAACTTGTTTCCTCTGTTAGGCTGTTGACAGTCATGAAAGGGCAATCCACCCAAGGTAATGTAATTATTTTCCCTCACTAAATGTTAAAAGCATGACCGTCTTTACTCATGGTCATTTACTCAGAAATGAGAAAGCTCTGTCTCAGCTGTTTGATGCAGAGTCAGTGTGGTAGAGAGTGACATTCAACAGATCCAGAAAGGTGGGTGCAGGAAAACACTGTAACATTTGCTAGGCCCTCTGGGCAGATGTGACTTTTCTTTCCAGCATGGCATTTCAAACGCGGATTCTTCGGCTGTTACCAACCCATGCAGCAGCAGGCGCCTGCATCGCCCTGACCTTTATTTTTACTGGATCTTTTCCTTTTTCTGTTGATGGTCACTGTACTCCACCATCTGGGCTGGGACAATAAATCAAATATTTGTGGTCCGCGGGGAGGAAGGACCCAGCTTCACATGGAAGAAACTGCTTAGAATAGAGGAAGAATGAAGAAAGTTGAGGAAACTAATATTCCCACCCCTGCTGGTACATATGTACCCTTTCCAGATTTGCATTTCAAAACGTCCAGGAGGTTTCAATTTTTTTTTTTTTTTGGCCTACCTTCTTCCCTTATCCATTGTAATCTATTCTAATTCCTCACCCCAAAAGAGCTCAGTTTGGCAGAGTGAATTTTAAACAAAACATGAATTGTTAGATGAAAAGCATTTGTGTGTGTTTTATATCTTTGACCCCCTGTAAAGGTGAGCAGAGCTTTTACAGGATAACACAGTTTATATACAATCAATATAAGCAGGAGAATCTTACCATTCACCAGGACTAAAATTACAGTCAGTAGTGACCAAGAAAAGTCTGCCGACGGAGCAATAAAGAGCTCAGAGGAGGCCAGGAAAGATGTTTTAAAATATTGTAAACAGTTATTCCATTATTTACAGAATAAAATTAACCCAATGACACATTTTAAGT
Source organism: Papio anubis (assembly GCF_008728515.1). Lineage (NCBI taxonomy): Eukaryota > Metazoa > Chordata > Mammalia > Primates > Cercopithecidae > Papio > Papio anubis. The sequence continues at coordinate 88,263,530 of NC_044976.1, forward strand.
ATGGCCTCAGTTCTTCTGCCAGCCAGAGTTAAAGCCATAGCAAATAACACGTGTGCGCAATTGCAATGAATTGAGACCTATTGCAGTTGCTTTTGAGAAGATTACAAGAGGTTCTAAGTTGGTTCTGCTCATACTGAGTTTTTAGTTGCTAAAATCCTCCTCATTGTATGAAACTAAGTTAATTTTCTTAGCCTAAGACTTAACTCTCTCTGTATAAAAAGCCTCCTGCCAGCAGCGTGACCACCTACTCTTTGTCGTTAGACTGGGAAGCTGCAGAATATGGTGGTTAGAGTTTAAGCTACTGGAACTGCCTCCTTAAAGGCAAGTTACTTAACAGGGGTGTGTTTTTGCTTTCTCATCTGTGAAAAGGGGTTAATGATAATATTTACCTTGTAGCGTAGCTGTGTATATTAAGTGAGTTAACACATGAATTGCTTAGGACAATGCCTGGCATGTTGAATGCTTAATACATTTAAGTGGTTTTTATTAATAATATTTCTATAATATTTGAGAGATGTATCCATCATTTAAGCCTGGAAAATAAAGCTATTCAAATGGAAGATTATATAAGAGATAAGGAAATGGACACTGCCCAAGTAAGAACTAATTTTGCTTTTCTCTCAAAAGGCAGCAAAGACAAGTCACTGGTGATTTAATGTCTCACAGACATCTTTTCATACATGTATTACTTTGTGTATTTTGCTTAGCAAATCAGGGTATTCAGACATTGTAATAGCAAGAACCCTCTTGGATTGGTTATGATTCTTTGTAAGTTCTCTAAACTTGGGTCAGACCCAATGACCTACTGGCAAAAGACCTGAAAACAGATTTTCAAAGAATAGCTGCAACGAACTCTGACTTGGGGTTATTTATTGAGTCTTTGTCTTAGCCTTCTTGGTGTTGCTATAACAGAACACCAAAGACTGGGTAATTTATGAAGAAATTTATTTTTCACAGTTCTGGAGGCTGGGAAGTCCAATATCAAAGTGCCTGCAGTGAGGACCTTCATGCTGCGTCATCCCATGGCAGGAGATAGAAGCGCAAGAGAGCAGGAGAGCCAGGGCAAGAGAAAGAGGGCTAACCTCATCCTTTTATCAGGAACCCACTCCTGCAACAACAGCATTCATCTGTTCATGAGGGCAGAGCTCCCATGAGCCAATCACATCTTAAAGTTTCCACTTCTCAACAATATTGCATTGGGGATTAAGTTTCCGATACATAAACTTTGGGGAACACATTCAAACCACAGCAGTCCTCAATAAGGGATGTTGACTGTTTTCACTGGGCAGGGGATAAGGAATTTGCTTCTGGGCTGACTGGTATTTTTTATCTCTTTTTTGGTTAACCTGAAACTTAGACTGGTCATTGGGACTAAAACTGGTCTACCTTTTTAGTCTATTAAAAAAGATGAAAATTCATCTCTATGACCACAGATATTAATAGTTGGTCATTTGCTTTCTTCAAAGAATTCATTTGAAATATATTTATGTTCATAGTTTTAAAATATACAATCCATAAAAGCCCATGTTTACAGAACAGATGACTAAGGGTGTGATTTGCAAAACGAAAATAATGTTTTCTTCTATTCATCAGGGTTAGCTCCTCTAGAACTCAGGAAAAAAAATGGTTATAGACAATGTTTAGGAAATGAAACCATTGGTTACAGCAAAGCATACTTGCAGCACTTTTAGAATGAGCACTTTAGACAGAATGCTCATTTTAAAAGTACTATCCAGCCAGGTGTAGTGACTCACGCCTGTAATCCTAATGCTTTGGGAGGCCGAGGCGGATGAGTCATTTGAGCCCAGGAGTTTGAGACCAATCTGGGCAACATGGTGAGACCCCATCTCGACAAAAAAATAATTTAAGAAACACTAGCTGAGTGCAGTGGTGTGCGCCTGTTGTCCCAGCTACTCAGGAGGCTGAGGTTGGAGAGTTACTTGAGCCCAGGAGGTTGAGGCTGCAATGAGCCAAGATCGCACCACTGCATTCTAGCCTGGGTAGCAAAGAGAGACACTGTAAGTAAGTCTATGGCATTTTGTGATGGCAGCCTGAGTCTACTAATGCAGAAGACATACTGAAGCTTATCTGAAGTTGCAAAGGCAAGCTGGAATGCTGTGATACTGGAGCACAGTAAATGAGGACAGAATTAAAGGACTTGGGGTCAGAGAGATAAAGGGGTAAGTAAACTTAAACACACATATAAAGGCCAGGTGCGGTGGCTCAAGCCTGTAATCCCAGCACTTTGGGAGGCCGAGAAGGGCGGATCACGAGGTCAGGAGATCGAGACCCTCCTGGCTAACACGGTGAAACCCCGTCTCTACTAAAAAATACAAAAAAAAAAAAACAAAAAAAAAAACACCTAGCCGGGCGAGGTGGTGGGTGCCTGTAGTCCCAGCTACTCGGGAGGCTGAGGCAGGAGAATGGCATAAACCCGGGAGGCGGAGCTTGCAGTGAGCTGAGATCCGGCCACTGCACTCCAGCCTGAGCAACGTCTCAAAAAAAAAAAAAAAAAACAAACAAAAAAAAAAAACAAAAAGAAACAATCCACCCAGGCTTGTATTGAGCATCTTTAGTCATTCCTTCATCTCTTTGCCTACTAAGGATGAAAAAAAGTGTTTAATCACCTGCTCTTTGTCATTGGAACTGAGAAGCTGCAGAATATAGTGACTGCTGGAACTGCCTCCTCAAAGGCATGTTACCTTAGCTTCTGCTTCCTCATCTGTGAAATGGGGTTAATCATGGTATTTTCCTTGTAGCATAGCTGTGTAGATTAAATGAGTAAACACATGTAAAGTTAGCTTTTACAGGATAACACAACTCAAATAACCCTCCCATTGCAATTTTAACACTGCCAGTTCCAATCCACAGTTAGATATAAATGATGATGAGATATAAAGGGTTATCTGAGAAACTGTGAGATCTCAACTTTACTTGAAGATTCAGTTCAATCTGTTGCATTTTTAAACCTAGAAACAGACCATGAGGCATGCAGGACTTAAATAGAGCAGACTTTTGCTGTTTTATTATATTAAATATCAACCCTCCACTCCACTAACTCTTTGTTTTAAAATTAAAAAAAAAAAAAAAAAGCCCTTTAGAATTCAGTTGTGTCAACAACAAAAAAAGGTGGGGGTGGGGGCTGAGATGGAAATGGGGAGACTGGGAAAGCAGAATAAGGAGAATGGTCAAGCCAGTCATTTCTTCAAGAAATATTAATCGAGCTCTTCATATAAGCCAGGCAACATACTAGGTTCTGGGGTAAATCAAATGTATTTGATCCCTAGCAAAAAATGATTCAATCCATGCTTTGTTTTCCGTTCTTGCCCCTACCCCTTACTCCCTTCCCCTCAGGTGCCATTCTGCAGAGGTGCAATTAAGAGTGGGAGTAAGCCTGGCTAATATGGTGAAACCCCATCTCTACTAAAAATGTAAAAATTATCCGGGCGTGGTGGCACACGCCTGTAATCACAGCTACTTGGGAGGCCAAGGCAGAATTGCTTGAGCCCAGGAGTGGAGGCTGCAGTGAGCTGAGATTGCGCCACTGCTCTCTAGCCTGGGTGACAGAATGAGACCTTGTCTCAAATAAATAAATAAATAAATACATAAATAAATACATAAATAAATAAATAAAAAGTGGGAGTGCATTGCAAAGAATACAACAAGTATCTAGGTTCTCAAGTAATTCAAGGATGGCCTTCGGGGACTTGTACTTCTAGTCAGCTACAATTTCTTCTTCCCACCCTTTTATTTTTTTCTCTCTCTTCTCCCTTTCCTTTGTATCCCACAAGTTAACATTAAAGGCCCCAGCTTATACTTGTTTGCTCATTCTTATGTAGCCTTCTAAGTGTTCTGATTTATTTTCTCCCGATTACAAAAGTAACACATGTTCATTGTTACACAAAAATAAAATATTGCAGAAATGCATATCCTTTGAAAATATGTCCCTCCGCCCCTCAAAACTCCGCATTGACTTTTCTTTTAACTCAAAGAGTAAAAGGCAGAATTTTTCAATGGCCTGTGGATTTGCACCCCACCTCACTTCTCTGACCGCATGTCCTCCAATTCTGTCGTTACTTACTGTGCTCCAGTATCACAGCCTTCCAGCTGGCCTTTCCAACTTCAGGTAAACCTCGGCATAGCTTCTGTATTAGTAGCCCCTGGCTGCCATTACAAAATACCATAGACTGGATGGCTTAAACAACAGTAATTTATTTTATCACAGTTTTAGAGGCTGAAAGTCCAAGATTAAGGTTCTGATCGATTTGGTTTCTGGTGAAGTCTCCCTTCCTGGCTTGCAATCAACTGCCTACTTGCTATGTCCCCAACATGGCCTTTTTCCATGAGTGCATTGGGAAGACTGGGGACTTGGGAGAGCTCTGTGGTATCTCTTCTCATAAGAATACTAACCCTATCAGGTAAGACCCCATCCTTATGACCTCATTTAATCTTTATTATTTCCTCATAGGCCCCACCTCCAAATAGAGCCACACAGGGTATTAGGACTTCCAAATAAAAATTTGGGGAGAACACTTTCAATCCACAACAGCTTCCTTCTTCAAGTTGTTGCCTAAGTATCACCTTCCCAAAGAGGCTTTCTCTGGCCTTCTCTTAAAAACACTGATTTATTGTTTCTAACAATTCTGTGGGCCAGCTGGGTTCCTGGGGTCATCGAGGGAGGCTGCAGCCATCTGACAGCTGGATTGGGACCCGAGGGTGTAAGATTACCTCACTTGCATGGCTGGAGCCTTGGTGCTGATGTTGGCAGGGCCTTTCTTTTCATGGGTATCCCATTCTTCTATAGTCTAGTCTGGGATTCCTTAAACAAGAGCAACAATTTTCAAAAGTGGAAGCTTCAGTTTATGACCAGACTGGTCAACATAGCCAGACCCAGTCTCTACAAAAAATAAAAATTGGCCAGTCGTGGTAGTGCATGCCTGTAGTCCTAGCCACTTGAGAGGCTGAGGCAGGAGTCTCTCTTGAGCCCAGGAGTTTGAGGCTGCAGTGAGCTTTTATCATGCAATTGCACTCCAGCCTGGGCAACAGAGAGGGACCCTATATCTTTTTTTTTTTTTTTGGAGATGGAGTCTCGCTCTTTGACCCAGGCTGCAGTGCAGTGGTGTGATCTCGGCTCACTGCAACCTCTGCCTCCTGAGTTCAAGCGATTCTCCTGCCTCAGGCTTCCTAGTAGCTGGGACTACAGGCATGCACCACCACGCCTGACTAATTTTTGTATTTTTTAGTAGAGACGGGGTTTCACCATATTGGCCAGGCTGGTCTGAACTCCTGACCTCAAGTGATCCACCGTCCTTGGACTCCCAAAGTGCTGGTGTTACAGGCATAAGCCACTGTGCCCAGCTGACCCTGTACCTTAAAAAAAAAAAAAAGAGGTGGAAGCTTCAAGATCTCTCAGGGCCTAGGCTCCTGACTGGCAAGTTAGGAACAACAGAGTCCATTTTGAGGGTGTGCGGACATAAGAAGGCATGATTTATGAGGGACCACTATTGTAACAATCTGCCACACAATCCTATTTGAAATTGCAACCTCACTCTTACTTTTATCTCATAATTTTTTTCCTTGGCTAACTACAAACTCTATATGAAGAGAGATATTTATTTATTTTTGTTCTCAGATTTACCTCCAACACCTAGAACAGAACCTGGCCTGTTGTAGGTGCTTAATAAATATCTGTTAAATAACTGAATACATTAATTTGAAAATGCTTTCCAGAATGCATCATTTTAGATCTTATTCCTTTCTGCATGCTTTTACTGTGAAAAAGCACTTTCTCATAAAAGATCTTGTCTTAATTTTTACAACAATCTTACTAGACAGGCAGGGCAAATATCGTTGATCCCACTTTATAAATGAAAAAACCGAAGCCTAGACAGGGGAATAATTTGCTTAAGGTCATACAGCTGATATGAAGTGAGCTTGTGACTTCACATCCCAGGATTTCTACTAGCCATCATGCAACCCCAGGAGAAATGCCTTCCCACTCCATTCTGTTTCCCTCCTCAGGGCTTTGTGCTTGGAAAGCTCTGTTAATGGTTTTCACTGGCCGGCTAACTTTGTGCCATGGGGCCAAGAGGAAAAGAAAGCATTTTTCATTTTTCTGATATCTCTTCATGGAGGCCAAAACCTGAAGGTCTCAATGATCCAGAGTCATCAAGACACAAAAAGGCAAATGTGTCAGGACCGTTCTTTATGGACCTTGTCCCGGGATTGTGTTGCACTGTTTGCATAAAGTTAAACTTTAAATTTGGGTATCTAACCTATGGTTACCAAGTTGTTCTGGTCTGGATAAACCTTGATCTCAGCCTGGAGCAAGCAGAACACATCTCCTTTCAAACTTTGTGCTGCTGTTCCACCTTGAGAAGGTTTGGTTAACAAGTCAATCTTAATATTAAAGAAAAGTGATACCAGACTGGAGAAAATACTCAACACAGTACATTCCAAATGTACTTTGATAATTTTGGTGGTGGTTAGAAGCTCTGGTCCCTTTAAAGAAACCCCCTTGGGACAGATTGCAGACTATAGCTAGAAGCAAGTTAGAGGTTTGAGAAATCATTTTCTTTCTTTAAAAAAAAATTTTTTTTTTACAGACAAGGTCTTGCTGTGTTGCGCAGGCTGGAGTGCAGTAGCGCAATCATAGCTCATTGCTGCGTCAAACTCCTACTCTCAAGGGATCCTCCCACTTCAGCTTCCCCAGTAGCTAGAACTATGGGCATGCAACAGCATGTCGAGGGGCTAATTTTTTTTTTTTTTTTGTAGAGACAGGGTCTTGCTATGTTGCTCAGACTGGTCTCAAACTGCTGGCCTCAAGCAATCCTTCTGCCTCTGCCTCCCAAAGCTCTGGGATTATAGGTGTAGGTTACCGCATCAAGCCAAATAAGTCATTTTCTAAAATAAAAAGTTTTATCCTTTCTCCCTCATTCTTTCTCTTGTGTTTTTAATTGGTTATCAAACATCATTCTAAGTAAAGAAAAAATTTTAAATTATTAGCATACATTTTACCACTTATCTGTATATTGTACAATGTTCTTTTAAAGTGCAAATATGGCCAGGCATGGTGGCTCATGCCTGTAATCCCAGCACTTTGGGAGGCCGAGGCGAGTGGATTGCAAGGTCGGGAGTTTGAGACCAGCCTGGCCAACATGGTGAAACCCCATCTCTACTAAAAATACAAAAAAAATTAGCCGTACGTGATGGTGGGCGCCTGTAATCCCAGCTACTCAGGAGGCTGAGGCAGGAGAATCGCTTCAACCCGGGAGGTTCAAGTGAAGGTGAGAAAGAGAAATCAAGAATGTCAGCTAGATTTATGTTTTGATCAACACATACCAGGTGACACCATTTCCTGAGAAGTAAAACAACAACAAAAATAACAACTTGTATTTCAGACAAATGGAAAAGGAAAAATTATAAAGAATAACTTAACTTCTAAACCATCCATTTGTATGTATGCTGTTACAAATTTCATTTAGAATCTGACATTAAAATGAAGAGAGAAGGGCAAATGCATCTAAGACTTTAGAATATTTTTGGTAATAATGTGTTAGGTAAAAAAAAGGATATCTGGATAAGCGATGTAACTACTCTAGTAAATGATGTTTTACATTATAATGCAAGCTAAATAGACTATTTTCCTATGCCTGGAATTTTCCAGTGGAGGTAGATGATTTCTTAGAACAGGGATGAGTGGAAAGTTAGGGTATTTCTGAAGACCCACTAGTAACATAGCAGTGTTTCTCCCTCAGAGATTGTTCCCTTTTTGATTCCTATGAATAATTCTGTCATTTGCAGGAGTTTAAGAAAAAGTTACATTTTTTTTTTCCAGCTATGCCTCTAACACATTTTTCTGGCACTGTTTATAAGCTCAAATTTCCAGTTGAAAGAATGGTTAAGACTGAATTACTCTTCAAATTCCTTTTTCCTTTCAGAGTTGTTTTTCCTTGAAGCAATCTCTTTGTCACTATCAAGGTTAAGTGAAGTCACTATTGAAGGAAAGAACAGAAGGAATTTGGAATGTTTTTCCATTAACTTCTGAACCACAATGACCTATTCCTTGAGAATCTGCAGTAGGGCTTAGCGTCTTTCGGATAAGTCATTTTGGAGAAATGTTTTCTTCTTTTGCTGTTAGGTTGACATGGCAAAAGAAATAATATTATTTGTGTTAACCTTTGTTCTAGTATGTTATTGCTCAAAGCAAGGTTGTAGAAATCATGAGAATTTTGCCTAAATGATACAAAATTACATTTTCACCACCCTGTACTGCACATGGCAGATATTTAGTAGGCATTAGTTGAATTACAAATTCCAAGAATCTGCTAGAAATCGTAGATTGGTTCCTTTCATCTTGCAGATAGTGAGATGCAAGGAGTTGAAAGCTTTTAGTTCCTAGGCAAAAAGTCACATGTTGTTTAGAAATCCCACGATTTCCTCTGAAACTGATGACATCAGTTTTTAAAGGATACTTTATAGAGCAAGGCCCTGAATCTGAAACCACCTTTGCAGAGATTATGACAGTGAGACACGTCTAGCATAGCTGACTCCATCTTGCTTCTGGCCTCACAGCCTGGCTGTCTTTCCTCATTGCTGGGCATAGAACAAGCTAACCATGGGAGGAATTTAGTCATAGTTTAACTTTTTTTTTTTTTTTTTTTTCAATTAAATAGGGATGAGGTCTTGCTATGTTGCCCAGGCTGGTCTCGAGCTCCTGGTCTCAAGCCATACTCCCATCTTGGCCTCCCAAAGTGCTGGGATTACAGGCAGGAGCCATCACTCTCAGCCTGTAGTTTAAAGCAAGATGATAATAGTCCTTTTCCAAAAGTAATCTCCTCTTTGTTAAGGGACTGAAACCACCTTTGTAAGACTGAGAGACCACAAGATTAAGATTATGGGAGGGGCCTGAATTTTGCTAAACTACAGGCATATTTTATAAAACCCTTACTGATCAGGAGTCATGTGGTCAGAGTTCACAAGATTTGTGACTTCCTCAATTGCTCCTGTAGCTAACATCACTAATGTAGAACCTAAAATTGGTCTTTTGAGATACTTTTCAGATTTTTGCATTCTAGCAACTGATTGACCCCACCCAGACCTGAGGCTCAGGATTCAGCCAGTCCTGTGGCCCCACCCAGAGGCTGACTCAGTGCACAGAATTGTTTTTCACACCCCTGTGATTTCGTTCCTAACCTATCAACAGCAACCCTTCCCTTGCTCACTACCCACCAAATTATCCATAAAAACCCTGGCCTCTGAGTTGCTGGGGAGACTGATTTGAGTAATAACTTCAGTTCTGCCTGGCTGACCTTGTGTTAATTAAACTCTTTACTGCAATAATACTGTCTCAGTGAATTGCATTTACCTGTGCAGTGGGTAAGAACCTGTTAGGCAATTACAAATCCATAAACATAGCCTTTATAATTATCTTGCTAATTCTATATGCAAACTTCTTTAAAATTTTTTAAAATTATTTACTGTTTTTATTTTATTTTATTTTTATTTTAGAGAAAGACAGGATCTTGTTCTGTCACCCAAGCTGGAGTACAGTGGCATGATCATAGCTCACTGTAACCTTGAATTCCTGGACTCAAGTGATCCTCCTGCCTCAGCCTCCTGAGGAGCTGGGACTACAAGTGTGTGCCACCACACCTAGCTAATTTCTTTCTTTCTGTGTTTTTTAGAAAAAACAGGGTCTCACTATGTTGCATAGGCTGGTTTTGAACTCTTGGCTTCAAGCAATCCTCTTACTTCAGCCTCCCAAAGTGCTGGGTTTACAGGCATGTGAGCCACCCTACTCCAGTTACATGTAAACTTTCAAGTTTCTATTTAGTTTGCTTGGCAGGATAAAGGAGATCTTCCCCACCCCCACTCCATCTAGGGAGAGTTTTTAGGATCAAGAAACTCTATGGTAGGAAGTAAACAAACATTCTCAACTGAGAGACTTTTGTAGTGAAAAGGTCCAGGAAGACAACAAAAACTCCTTTACCACAATCATATAATAGGGTGAAGTGAAAAACATTAATAAGCTGGAAAAAAAAAAAAAAACCCAGACATGGGGCTGGAGTACATGCCTGTCATCCCAGCTACTCAGGAGGCTGAGGCAGGAGAATCACTGGAGCCCACTAGCTGGAGGCCAATCTGGGCAAAATAATGAGATTTCGCCTCCAAAAATTTAAAAAGCCTGAAAAATACTTTGCTTCTGTGCTACTGACCCCCATTGTCTTTGGAAGGTGAGCAATACTGATTATGGGAAAATATTTGTCCTTAGGTATTTCAGGAGGAAATTGGCCCCAGCCATCAGCCCTCACTGCCCAAGGGGGAAAGGCATTTCAAGAAGTTCCACTACAGGGCTAACCACATTCCTCCCATTTCAGAGCTGGCAGAACGATAAGCCAAGGGAATCTGCCTTTAACACTCAGCAGAAGCCCAAGGCATTAATCTTTGCATTTAATAAGAAGAGACAGCAGCAACTGGGACCACTTTCTCTTGAGAATGGGACAGAATGGGACAGATATCTGGGGCAAAGGGATGGGATCATTAGAAAAGGAATCTCAGAGGGAAGATCGAAGTGTAGGACAGCAGAAACCTGGGAGGCAGAGAGCAAGGTAACAGCCATTTGGGATATCTTGTAAAGGTCTAAATTGTGAGTCCTTGTCCTCTCTGCTCACCTCCTTTCTTCCTATGGGAGTAGGGAGCAGGTTACTCAGAGAGGGTTATAACTGTTGGTCCTCCTCTTCTGAGTGATTTTGCAATGCTTATCTACATTGTTTTGGAAAAAAATTAGTGTCCAGAGGGTGTTTGAGCTTGGGGAAATGGATATGTATGTGTGTGAGAAACAAATATCCTGATCACTTGGTGGTCCCTGGCAGAGATGGGTCCGAGAGGGATACAGGCCCGACTCTCTCCCATAACTAAGATAAGGAGGAGTTACTGGTTTTGGGGCTCAAAACAATGCCCTAAAGTATGATGCTTTGGCATGCCGAGTACTTTGAACTGAAGGAGATTGCAAGGGCCTCAGAAGCACCATATTTCTGGCCTTCTCCCACCCTCCTATCTCCAGACTCTCTTTCTCCCCTGAAGCAGCTCATAAAACTAGAATATGTCTTCCTCAAGATGGGTCATAGAAATTCTAACTCCTCTCCCCTGAAGCAGGCCATAAAACCTAGAAATGTCACTCTCTGACATTCTCCCCTCTTCCCTGAAGACCTTCATGTGACAAGTGTCTTGTCCGATACCCAGAGAAAGAAATGCTACATAGGGGGCCAAGAAGAAGCAGAACAGACAGGCCTTGCTGCATTCCCCTCAGTTGATTTCTATTATGACAGCATACCCTTGTTGTCCAATCTCATTTCTACATGACTGTCCATTTTGTCAGCAAACCTAAGCATAAGAATACCCAGCTCTTCCTGGGTCTTTGGGTCTTCATTTCTGAAGTCTCCCATGTCATTTAAAACTTCGTTAAATAAATGTATCATGCTTTTCTCTTGCTAACTTGTCTTTTGTTATAGAAGTGCCTGCCATGACCATTGTGATGAGTGACGAAGGAGTATCATACCTGTCTGCCCCTCCACAGGCTGCAGATGAGCCACTAATCATAGGAGACAAGCTATCTGCTTTGCCTTGATTAAACCTGGAAAACTAGCAAAACTCGTCCACATGGCAGAATAGGAAGGCATTTCTGACACACCTGGGTCACATGAGATTTAATTGTTTTTATTAGACGGCCTTTTGTGAGGACTTGCAAGCAGTGGGGAAATTATGTACCCGACTACTATTTCTTTCACAAATGCTAATTAAATGCCTTTAGATGGCAGACTTTTTTTTTTTTTTTTTCTTGAGACGGAGTCTCACTCTGTTGCCCAGGCTGGAGTGCAGTGGGGAGATCTCTGCTCACTGCAAACTCTGCCTCCTGGGTTCAAGTGATTCTCCTGCCTCAGCTTCCTGAGTAGCAGGGATTACAGGCAGGTGTCACCACACCTGGCTAAGTTTTGTATTTTTAGGAGAGACGGGGTTTCACCATGTTGGTCAGGCTGGTAGGTGGCAGACTCTATGTCAGGTTCTAGGCAAATTAATTGTTTTTGGTCTCTGACCTTAAAGATCTCATAATCTACTAAGGAAGACAACCAGGAAGAGATAATTCAATTTAATTCAACTGGATTGAAGACAAGACTAAGAAACAAAGACTGGTCAACATAGTGAGACCCCGTCTCTACAAAATCTAAAAAAAAAAAATAAGCCAGGCACAACAGTGTGCGCCTGTAGCCACAGCTATTTGGTAAGCAGAGGCAGGAGGATTGCTTGAGCCCAGGAGTTTGAGACCAGCCTTAGCAACATAGTGAGACCCTGTCTCTACAAAAAATTTAGCCAGCTATAGCAGCATGAATCTGTAGTCCCAGCTACTCAGGAGACTGAGGCAGGAGGATTGCTTGGGCCCAGGAGGTTGAGGCTGTAATCTGCATAATCAGGCCACTGCACTCCAGCCTGGGTGGCAGAGTGAGAGCTGTCTAAAGAAAAAAAAGAAATGAGATGAGTTAGTCCACCTAAGAGATGATAGAGATCTGAACTGATGCAGTGGCAGGAAAGATTCAATGGGACAGGCAGGCTGAGAGATATTTCTGAAGTAGATACAAATGGATTTCATAGGTAATTGGACACTGTAGAATGGGGGGGTGCAGTGTGGGGTAAGAAGTTCTTGGACTCCTGTTGGGTAATTCTGACCTCACTTATTTAAAATAATAATAATAAACTTGAAGTTTAAACATTGATATTGCCAAAGTGAAAAGAAACATCTGAGAAGGCAGTCTAACGTGCTTTTGTTATCTACTGCTGCACGTGGGCATGTTTGATTCAACTGACAGTTAAAGGATTTTGAACCTGGGCCCTTCTTGTGGGTTCCAAGGCGAGCCACAGCATGGCACTTACATCCGAGGAGTGTCAAAGCTGTCCCCGGATGTCACACCCTAGACTATCACCACCAAAGAGAAGACTCAGCACAGTTCGAGTGAGCCAAGGGTCAGGGAGAGACTGCAGCCGTGACACCAGGGCTTTGAGTATTCTGTGTCATGAATGAGGGTGTTGTTTTGCCATTTTGGATGAGTACATGTGTGTTTTGGACAGTTTGTAGATTCTGGCAATCCTAGAAAGGGTGGGGCAGGGAACTCACCTCAGAAAAGGGAAGAGAACAAAGAGTAGGCAGAATAACTTGTCCAACACTAACAGCAAATACACCATTTTCCTCCTGCAAAAATGAAACAAATGTCAAGATGAGGAAGACCCTGATCAGTAGCACAGTGAAGCAGTTGAAGAGTATGGGCTGCACAGTGAGATTAGCTGAATTCATCCTTAGCCTTGAGATCCCGGACTGATTACCCAAGCTGTCTGAACTCTAACAAGAGCCTCGGACATAGTAAATGGTTGGTAAATATTAGCTTATACTATTCTAAGTAATTTTGGGCAGGAAAGAGAAATCAGACAATTTTTCTAACCCTGAGCGGGAAGCTGGGAAAAAATAGCTTTCAAAACAACACTGGAATAAAATTCCAAAAGCACAAGCAACTAAAGAAAAAAAAATAGCTAAATTGGATATCTTCAAAATTAAAAACTTTGTGCTTCAAAGGATACCATTAAGAAAGTGAAAAGACAACCCATGAAATGAGAGAAAAATTGTGCAAATCATTATATCTAACAAGAGGCTTGTGTCTAAAACATATAAAGAACTCTGGCCCGGCACAGTGACTCACACCTGTAATCCCAGCACTTTGGGAGGCTGAGGCCGGTGAATTGCTTGAGCCCAGGACTTTGAGAACAGACTGTATTTGTATACTGTATCCTGTAATTGTATTGTATTGTATTGTATTCACATGGTGAGACCCCATCTCTATAAAAATTACAAAAACTAGCCAGGCATGGTAATGTACACCAGTAGTCCCAGCTACTCAGGAGGATGAGGTATGAGGATTTATTGAGCCTGGGAGGTCAAGGCTGCGGCATTCCAGCTTGAGTAACAGAGAGAGACCCTGTCCCAAAACAACAACAATAAAAAACAAAACAAAACCGAAAAGAAAAAAAAAAAGAACTCTTATGATTCTATTATAAAAAATGCACCTAACCCAGTTTTAAAATAGGCAAAGGACCTGAACAAACATTTCTCCAAAGAAGATATATAAACGACCAATAAACACATGAAAAGATGCTCAACATCTTTAGTCACCACAGAAATGCAAATCAAAATCTTCACACACACTAGGATAACTATGATCAAAACAACAAATAATAAAAAGTGTTGGTGCCGGGCGCAGTGGCTCACGCCTGTAATCCCAGCACTTTGGGAGGCTGAGGTGGGTGGATCACGAGGTCAAGAAATCAAGACCAGACTGGCCAACGGTGAAACCCCATCTCTACTGAAAATACAAAAATTAGCTGGGTGTGGTGGCACGCGCCTGTAATCCCAGCTACTCAGGAGGCTGAGGCAGGAGAATCGCTTGAACCCGGGAAGCAGAGGTTGCAGTGAGCCGAGGTCGCACCACTGCACTCCAGCCTGGCAACAGAGTGAGACTCTGTCTCAAACAAAAAAAAAGTCTTGGTAAGGATGTGGAGAAGAAATTGGAACCTTTACACTCTGCTGATAGGAATGTGAAATGGTGCAGCCAAAAACAGTCTGGCAGTTTCTGAAAGGTTTAAAATAAATTTACCATATGACCCAGAAATTCTACTTCTATGTATATACCTAAGAGAAAGGAAAGCATATGTTCACATAAACATTGTACATGAATTTCATAGCTGCATTATACATAACAGCCAAAAAGAAGAAACAACCCAAATGTTCATCAACTGATGAACAGATCAACAAATTGTGGGATAGCCATACAGTGAAATATCATTTGGCGGTAAAAATAAATGAAGCACTGATATGTGCTGCAACATGGGTGAACCTCAAACACTTTATACTTAGTGAAAGAAGCTGATAGAGACAGGAAAAAACAAAGTGTATTTCCTACTTTCACACACTACTCGACAGGAACTTCTGACACCAGATATGTAGGGGGGATTCTCCACACACCACACAGTTCTTTTGCAGATACTAACTGGGTGTCCTACAATTTAACTCCATCCTGACACTATCTACCTGGACTTAGCATCAGATCCCACAGGTTGAGGGCTCATTCCCACAAGACTGCCCCCCACTGCTGATACCAATTGCAATTTCTGACTGGCTATAACTCAGGGTTCCCATGACCTCCTCCTTGGGTTTAATTTGCTAGACTGGTTCACAGAACTCAGGGAAACACCTGAAACATTTACCCATTTATTATAAAGGATATTACAAAAGATTCAGATTGACAGAAAGATGGAAGAGATACATAGGGCAAGGTATGGGTGAAGGGACACAGATCTTCCATGCCCTCTTTGGGCGTGCCACCCCCCAGATACCTCCACATATTCAGCAATCCAGTTTTTGGGGACTTTTATGGAAGCCTCATTATATGGGCATGATTGATTACATCACTGGCCATTTGTGATCAACTTAACCTTCAGCCCCTCTCCCTTCCTCAGAGGTTGGGGGATTTGAAAGCTCACACCCTCTAATGACATGGTTGGGTTGGTTTCCTTGGCAACTAGCCCCACCCACCCCTACAATCTTGAGGCTATCTAGGAGATTCCAGCCACTAGTCATCTCATTAGCATACAAAAGCTACTCTCTTCTCTCCAGAGACTACCAGGGTTTCAGGAGCTGTAGTGCCAGGAACCAAGGACAGAGACCACATATATGTTTCTTACTGTATTACAATATTGTAGAAACCAAACACAAAAGACCACCTTTTGTGTAATTCTATTTATATGAAATGTCCAAGTAGACAAATATAGAGAGACAGAAAGTAGACTAGTGGCTGCCAGTGACTGGCGGCATTGAAGAGGAATGAGGAGTGAATAAGAATGAGTATGGAGTTTCTTTGTGGAGTAATGAAAATATTATAAAATATAATAATGAGTATGGAGTCTCTTAGGGTCATGAAAATATTCTAAAATCAATTGTTGCGATGGTTGCATAACTGTGAATATACTAAAATCTACTGATTTGTATATTGTAAATGGGTAAACTTTATTTTAATACAACTACAGGATAAAGTATACAAATACAATGATTTGTACGCTGTAATGGGTGAACTATATCTCAAAATTTCAATCAAGCTAGTTTTTTTTTTGTTTTTTTTTTTTGGTTTGTTTGTTTTTGCACTAGAAGAAGGAGACATCAGTATGTTAAGAAAGTAGAGTAATTTTCCTGGTTAAGATATATCATATGGTCAGTATGTTTCAGATTAATGAATCGACATGAAATGAAAAATGTCTCGTGGGTATGCCAAGGATTTCCATTCATAGTCTCAGACGTTCTACCTTTGAATTAATGACCCAAAGAAGTCCATTGCTCCACCAGATCCACTCTCTACCCTGCTCTCTGTAGGGAGGCTGGCTTATACGAACCACTCCAATAGGCTCCTGTGGCTTACAGCTGGGTCTGGTCACAGAGAGCTCCAGCAGGAGATGCAATGGATGGAGGACATCCCCTCCCTGTAGTCCAGCCTATGACTCCCTCATTATGAGAGACAAGAAGGCTGCTTTGCCTCGATCCTCACTCTTCTTGTCAGCTTCTCTGAAGTTACTAGCCCTGGACAACCCCTTGTGGTTTCCTGCCACCCCGGTCAGTTTCCTGTTGGAACACTAACCAAAACACTGCTAATGCATAAGTGACATAAAGCAGGATCCAAAGGACCTGGACTGAGAACAATAGGATGAATCTGACAAGAGGATATTTAATGAAAAGTATAGATGAAGATGTGGTTACTACACTATTTGAAGCTTTGATTATTGACTATGAATCAAGAGTTCGGACGATGCACTCCCTCCAAAATAAAATTCTAACTTGATACCGTCCCAAATAGAAAAGTGTTTGTATCCTCTTCCTGTGGTTAGACCACTCTTAGAGTACTGTGTTCAGCTATAAATAACACATGAAAAAGTTATCTGTGTCAAATTACTGTAGATTTTAATGCATCCATTTTACTTCCAGCCCCATCTCTTGGGTACTCAAACATGAGCAAATGGGGGCTATGAAATCAGATAATTTGATAGGTAGACATGGAGCTATTTTAAAAATTGCCTTTCCCTTCCAATTCTTGAGATACTGTTTTTGAATCAAATTGTCACTTCCATTAGAGTAAATTATTTCCCAAGTGACTTCTGGAATCTTTATACACATAGACTTAGTGATTCACCCCACAGTCTTGAAATAAACCCAAACCTATGCACACATTTTAGACTGAAGCCTGATGCACATGAAAGAACTATCCAATAAATAGAGTACATCAGAAATTGTTTCTTATAGGCCTAGTTTTAAGCGTATGGCCAAATTCAAGTTGAGATCAAATAAACAATATCCAAATGTTCATGCTCGAAGTGCCTTTAATGTCATTTAATCCAAGTCTCTGGTTTTATAAGTAGGAAGAATGAGGCCCAGAGAGACTGTCTTGCTTAAATTCACCAAGCTAATTGGCGGTAGAATCTAGACAAAAATCTCAGTTTTTCTGTATCTATTCACTGTGCTACATTGCCTCCCTAATAAAATCACGCTTCTAAACACCAATTTGGAGGCGACTTGGCAAGTCTTACTATTTTCTCAATGTTTGCTGGCTATCTACAGTGTGATAAGGCACTACCACATTTCTAAGACATTTATATACCTTATTTGAAGCTGAAAAACATAGTATTTGTAATGTTTAACTGAGAGACTTTTAAAAAGTTTTCTTGATTTTTCTTACCTATTCGTTGCAAAAATATTTATTGAGAAGCTATTATGTGCTAGGTAATATCCAAAGTACTAAGCAATGAACAAAGATTAAAAAAAAAAAAATCCTTGGCCAGGCACGGTGGCTCACAATTGTAATCCCAGCATTTTGGGATACTGAGGTGGGTGGATCCTGAGGTCAGGAGCTTGAGACCAGCCTGGTCAACATAGTGAAACCCCATCTCTACTAAAAAAAAAACTACAAAGGAATTAGCCAGGTGTGGTGGCAGGCACCTGTAATCCCAGCTACTTGGGAGGCTGAGGTAAGGAGAATCACTTGAACCTGGGAGGCGGAGGTTGCAGTGAGCTGAGATCACGCCACTGCACTCCAGCCTGGGCAACAGTGTAAGACTCTGTCTCAAAAAAAAAAATAAAAAAATAAAAAAATCCTTGCCTTGTAATTCTCATGTTTATATTTGGGGTAGACTTCAAGGGAATTGAGAGAATTCTTGCCCTACTTTTTGTGATAGCCAGCATCTAAGGTGGCCTCCAGTGATCCTTGCCTCCTGGTGATCACATCCCGGTATAATGCCCTCCCATGCTGCCCATGCATTCTGGATAAGCAACAGAATACTGTAGAAGTAACAGTATGTGACTTTGAGTTTTAGTCATAAAAAGCACTGCAGCTGTCTTTGCCGTTCTTGCCTCACTTCCTCAGGGAAAAGGACCCTCAAACAGCCCTACAGAGGCCACAAGGTGGGAGGAACTGGGATCTCCTGTTAGCAGTCAGCACTCTCCAGCATGTGCATGAGTTGTCCTCCAGCCTCTGTCAAGCCTTCAGATGACTGCAGCCCTAGCTAACATCTTGACTGCAGCCTCATGAGAAACTCCAAGCGAAAACGATCAGCTAGGTTGTTTCATAATTCCTTAACCTCAGCGACTATGAGAAATAGTAACGTCCATTACTCTTTTTCTTTCTTTTCTTTTTTTTTTGGAGTCAGAGTCTCACTCTGTCACCCAGGCTAGAGTGCAGTGGTGCGATCTTGTCTCACTGCAGCCTCTGCCTCCCAGTTTCAAGTGATTCTCCTGTCTCACCCTCCTGATTAGCTGGGATAACAGGCACATGCTACCACACCCAGCTAATTTTTGTAGTTTCAGTAATGACTGGGTTTTACCATGTGGGCCAGGCTGGTCTCGAACTCCTGACCTCAAGTGATCCACCCGCCTTGGCCTCCCAAAGTATTGGGATTACAGGCGTGAGCCACCATGCCCAGCTGTCCATCATTCTTTTACACCACTAAGATTTAGGGTAATTTGTTACGTAGCAGTAGATAATTGACATACCCCCTGAGTTTTAGGAAGGTTCCCTACCGAAGAACCATCTGAGAAGCACCAGAATATTAAAAATGGAAAAGGAAGCAACGTTTTCCAGCACTTACGTTACAAGAAAAGAGAATCAACTCAGTGGAAAATTTACATAAAGACCTTGGACGTTTCAAACCCATCATTTCTAATCAAGAGTTCTATGTTTTTGGTGCCATCAGAAATTTGGGGTTTTAAAATATGAGTAGGAAAGGTATAACGGTGGCAGGCCCCTGTAGTTCCAGCTGCTTGGGAGGCTGAGGCAGGAGAATGGCATGAACCCAGGAGGTGGAGCTCGCGGTGAGCCGAGATCATGCCACTGCACTCCAGCCTGTGCGACAGAGGGAGACTCCGTCTGAAAAAAAAAAAAAGTGGTACACATTTATTACATTGGAAAGAGGAAGAGACCCACGGGTGAGGAAAAGGCAATCTTCCCAACTCTAATAAAGAAAGCTACTGAAATTAACCTAGGGTGGTTAAATTCAGCAGTGGGCCATGGCAACAGAAAACATTGCAAAAAGTACAACAACTCAGCAAGACTATTTGCCAATAATTTATTTTCATCAAGAAAAGAAAAACATATCCTTGGTAACCTGCCAGTTCTCAACAAGCTAATTCACGTCAAGTCTTTCTCTGGGAAAAGAGATAATTAAATCTTTCTGAAATCTTTGCTCGCTAACTACAGTGGTCATTAGGGCTGTTCACAAACATTCTTGTTCTCTTTCCTTCCTGACATATGGTGGATTGTAATTTCCCCCATACTTGGAGGCACTGCCATGTGACTTGGCCAATGAAATGTATGTGGAAGCTGTAAAAGTCAAGATGCTTCACCATCTTATCTTTTTGCTGTCATGGCAACGAGCAATATTCCTATAGTGGTCACTCTGTCAGCCCCAGGTCTGGAGTAAGGATGACAATGGTGTGGAATAAAGCTTCTAGCAGACAATGATAAAGAGTATAATGAATAAGAACTATATCTTCAAATTTAAGTCACTGAAATTTTGGATTTACTTGTAACTGCAGGTAGCCCAGCCTAGCCTGGCTGAAATACTGATAAATAACAGAAGTTCATGTTCATTAGTCCTGTTTCTTCGGATGCTGAATTAGCAGCTGCTGGGGCTCAGAAACGGCTACCCCAAAATATAGTGCTTTGACATGCTGAATGGAGGAGGCAGCCTCAAGTTCTCTCTGACCTCCCTGCACCCCGTCTCTCAATCCGCCGTCTCTCCCAAAGCACAGGATGAAGTTGTTCTCTAAAGTTACCTTATCTGCCTACAGTCCAGACCTGCCAAGGGAAAAAACAAATCCCTCTCATCCGTTCCGAGTTTTAATTAACTAAACTCACATCACAGGAAGAAAGACGAGTCTGTTGACCCGGTGCGGTGGCTCACGCCTGTAATCTCAGCACTTTGGGAGGCCGAGGTGGGTGGATCATGAGGTCAGGAGTTCAAGACCAGCCTGGCCAAGATGGTGAAACCCTGTCTCTACTAAAATAAAAACACAAAAAAGTTAGCCAGGCATGGTGGTGGGCGCTTGTAACCCCAGCTATTCGGGAGGCTGTGGCAAAGAATTGCTTGAACCCACGAGGCGGAGGTTGCAGTGAGCTGAGATCACGCCATTGCACTCCAGCCTGGGTGACAGAGCGAGACCCTGTCTCAAAAAAAAAAAAGACAAGTCTGTCAACAAACCTAGACAGCCTTTTGTCACAAAACATTGTCTGCTTTGTGGGCCCAACAGGCTTTGTCTCAGGCCATTATATGTTCTTGGAGCACATTAAATTCCCTGAAAAATCATTTACCAGCCCTCTTACATCACCCATACTTCCCCATCTCCCTTTCTTCTAAGAAGAGAGGCATGAAAACATCTAGACCCCAATTCATGAAGAGAGACAGGATAATATCTGAGAGTTTCCTCCATGCACGTTAATACATTTACATGCCTTTCCTCCTATTAATCTGCCTTTCGTCAGGTGATTTTCAGCGAACCTTTAGGGGGCAAAAGGGAAGTTTTCCTTTGGCTGCTACACAGCTCTGAACTGATGAGGAAGAGCTACTGTGTATAAGAGTCTGGCTCCAAGCCTGGTGCCTTCCATCCTATATCTCAGTTCAATTCCACAATAAAATGGAAAGGCAGGTATTATTGAACTCATTTTACCTATAAAGAAGCTGAGAAGCGAAGTGATTTGCCCCAGCTCATTGGCAAGCAGCAGAGCTAAGACAGGAAGCTAGGTTTTAGCTCTGCTGAAGTCACCACGCTGTACGGAGGCCTCCTATTACTGATTATGAACCAAGGTAATTTTATCCTACTTGATAACTCAGATGTCACCTTCTCCTGAATTAGTCATTTTTATATGCTCCTCTTGTCTCTCTTCTTTTCTATTTTCTCCAAGAACTGAGCTGTGGGAAGCTTACCCTCATCATATTTCCTTACTTTGAGATAACTGCAATTCTCTCACTTAATGGCAAGGAAAGAAATACTTGGAATGTGGCCCTTGAAAGGGATGTTAAGCATTTTATATACATTGCAATCTTGTTTAGTCTTTATACAAACTCATAACAGAAGTATTATAGATCTATTTTAAAAGTGAAGAAACCGAAAGAAGAAAAAACCGAGAAACTGAAGCCGTGGCAGGTTATGTACATTGTCTAAGGCAGAGGCCAGGCGTGGTGGCTGACGCCTGTAAACCCAACACTTTGGGAGGCCAAGGCCGGCAGATCACCTGAGGTCGGGAGTTTGAGACCAGCCTAACCAACATGGAGAAACCCCGTCTCTACTAAAAATATAAAATCAGCTGGGCGTGGTGGCGCATGCCTGTAATCTAGCTCCTTGGGAGGCTGAGGCAGGAGAATCGGGAACTTTCTCGGGAGGCGGAGGTTGTAGTGAGCCAAGATGGTGCCATTGCACTCCAGCCTGGGCAACAAGAGTGAAACTCCATCTCAAAAAAAAGATTGTCTAAGGTTGGGTGAAGTTCAAGCCTGTGTCCACCTGAATCCAAACTCCTTCCCCTTTACAGTTCCTCTTCCCACAGTAGTATTTGCTGTGCCTCAATTCTTTTTTTTTTTTTTTTGGTTGGGGGTGGGGGACAGGGTCTCACTTTGTTGCCCAGGCTGGAGTGCAGTGATGTGTTCACCGTTCACTGCAGCCTTGAATTTCTGGGCTCAAGCTATCCTCCCACCTCAGTTTCTGGAATAGCTAGGACTACAGGTGTGTGCCACCACACCCAGCTAATTATTTTACTTTTTGTAGAGATGGGGCCTTGCTTTGTTGCCTAGGCTGGTCTCGAACTCTTGGCATCAAATAATCCTCCTGCTTCAGCTTCCTAAAGTGCTGGGATTACAGGTGTGAGCCACTGCATCCATGCCTGGCCTTGCTTTCAGTTCTATTAGCACTTGGAATTCCCTCACCTCTATGATGGCACTCAAAGAAATGGGCCTAAACTATGGCATTTGGACATTCGCGAGCAGGCTCTACTAGCATTTAGTGAACTGAAACCAGGGAGGAGAGACACGCTGCCATAGTGAGACAGCCTATGCAACAAAGAATTTTCTGTCATCATATGGGATCTTCTAATGTCCCAACAGAAAAAGTTTCATGCATGTGGAAAACCTGTTTATATTTTCCAAGCCTAAGGTCTAATTTCATTTTACATATAAATATGACCCATTTAGGAATGCAATCACCAGCTAAACAAAGGGAAGATTGTACTGTGTTTTGTTGGGACTTTTTTTTCTTTTTTTTGAAATGGAGTCTCGCTCTGTCGCCCAGGCTGGAGTGCAGTGGCCGGATCTCAGCTCACTGCAAGCTCCGTCTCCTGGGTTTAACGCCATTCTCCTGCCTCAGCCTCCCGAGTAGCTGGGACTACAGGCGCCCGCCACCTCGCCCGGCTAGTTTTTTTTTTTGTATTTTTTAGTAGAGACGGGGTTTCACCGGGTTAGCCAGGATGGTCTCGATCTCCTGACCTCGTGATCCGCCTGTCTTGGCCTCCCAAAGTGCTGGGATTACAGGCTTGAGCCACCGCGCCCGGCCGGGACTTTTTCAGGAAATGATCACTGCTTCAGAAAAGATATCACCTATTGCAATGCTGCTCATGGTATGTGACTCACTATAACGCCACACCTGTATCAGTCTGCAATTGTAGCTGTCAGGTGCAGATACGTAACATAGAAGCTTTGACACATCTTTCAATAGACTTAGAATTGATCTCACTGAATTTTATGACTAAAGATCTTTTAAAAATATTTCATATTATTACCACACTACATTTGAACAAATTTAGCAGTTGATAAGAAATCCATAATATGAAAATAATGAGATGGAACGATTTTTATTTATTTTTGTGTTATTTGGATGCTGCCCCCAGAGCTGTGCCATATAACCTCCATGTAACACCTAATTTCTTTTCTTTTCTTTCTTTCTTTTTTTTTTTTTGAGATGGAGCTTTGCTCTTGTTGCCCAGACTGGAGTGCAATGGCACTATCTCTGCTCACCACAATCTCTGCCTCCCAGGTTTAAGCGATTCTTCTGCCTCAGCCTCCCAAGTAGCTGGGATTACAGGCATGTGCCACCACCCCTGGCTAATTTTGTATTTGTAGTAGAGATGGGGTTTCTCTATGTTGGTTAGGCTGGTCTCGAACTCCTGACCTCAGGTGATCCGCCTGCTTTGGCCTCCCAGAGTGCTGGGATTACAGGCGTGAGCCACTGCAACTGGCCACTATTTCTTTACACAGTTTACCATCAAGTTCCTGTTGTCCATCCAAGAGCATGGTCCCCCAGGTCATTTTAAGTACTGGTGCCTAACCAGATGCCACAAAGCACAGAGGGATTTCAAGAAAAGAGACACTACTCTGTCCCATGAAGTAGCATATATATGTACATATAGAGAGACCCTAGGTTTATGACAAGATACAACTCAACTGTGGATATCAGAGTCCTCATGTTTTCAACTTTGACATTGTAATTTGTTTTGCATGTTATCCCTACTCCAATTAAATTGACACTTTTTCCATTCTCACATGAATAAATTTAAATTTCTCTATACTATATTTTATTCTAGTGTAGCCCACATTCTTGTTCTTTCATTTTCTTATTTCTTGTATAGATATTCTTACTTATATCCTAACATTATAAGAAAGTGTAAGCAGGCTGGGCGTGGTGGCTCATGCCTATAATCCCAGCACTTTGGGAGGCTGAGGCAGGTGGATCACCTGAGGTCAGGAGTTCAAGACCAGCTTGACTAACATGGTGAAACCCCATCTCTACTAAAAATATAAAAATTAGCAGAGTGTGGTGACACACACCCGTAATCCCAGCTACTAGGAAGGCTGAGGCAGGAGAATCACTTGAAACTGGGAGGCAGAGGTTGCAGTGAGCTTATATTGCACCACTGCACTCTAGCCTGGGTGATAGAGCAAGACTCCATCTAAAAAAAAAAAAAAAAAAAACAGTGTAAGTAACTGACTACTTCAATGTGTCTTCTCATGTAACTTGGCCCAAGCAAAGTCTTCTAATACATGATAATTTATTTTTAATTACTCTCCTTTTATTGTTCTTTTTTATTATTATTATGGTTAAGGCTTAGTGCTGAAAATCTCGATCCCAGAAAAATCCCTTAGTCCAAGGAAAACCAGGATTGTTGGTCACTCTAGATAGTGTTGGGTTTTTTCCTGAAATTATGTGAGTAGATAGGCTTTACTTTATTTTTATTATTATTATTTTTTGAGTCTTGCTCTGTCGCCCAGGCTGGAGTGCAGTGGCATGACCTCGGTTCACTGCAACCTTCCCCTCCAGGGTTCAAGCGATTCTCCTCCCTCAGCCTCCCAAGTAGCTGGGATTCCAGGCACCTACCACCATGCCCAGCTAATTTTTGTATTTTATTTTGTCTCACCATGTTGCCCCGCTGGTCTCAAACTCCTGGGCTCTAGCAATCTGCCCGTCTCAGCCTCCCAAAGTGCTGGGATTACAGGCGTGAGCCACCATGCCTGGCCTGTAGGTTTTATTATCTAAGTATTTAATTTCATGATGGCAAGGGAAGTGTTACAAATATTTGTTATAAGAAAGGTGTATTGGGTCTCTGTATATGGGTAGAGAACCACAGTCCTAGAGAAAGCCCTGATTCATGGAGTGATTTAAGAACAGGATCTGTTCCTACAGGCTTTCCAAAATGGGAAACACCCAGGGCTGAGCCCTGGCCTTTCCTGCATAGGTAACATAGGCACCAGTGAAGCTGAGCTCCGGCCTTTCCTGCATAGGTAACATATGCACCAGTGAAGCTGAGCCCCGGCCTTTCCTGCATAGGTAACATATGCACCAGTGAAGCTGAGCTAGTGTTTTGGGGTGGGCAGATAAATCACAGGGCATTTGACATCTGTATTCCTACTGACAGCCACCAGCATATATGTCCAAATGGGTACACAAGTTTGCTTTTGTTTTTTGTTTGTTTGCAAAATTGTAGAACAAGAGAAGTCTGATTTTGCTGCCCTCCTTTTGACGCTCCTATCCTCATGATCTTTATGTCCTCATGTTGAAAACTGTCCCCAAGCAGTCTAGAAAGTGGAAGTGTGGGTTCTGGCCTCAGAAAGACTTTGATTCCGATCTCTGCTCCGACTTCATTATTCTGTGTCTAAGCTTCTCTTACTGTAAAATGAGGATGATAATAACGCATCTGTCTCACTGAGTGAATGTAAAGAATACAATGGACTAATGTCACTAATTCTTTGCACAACACACAGTAGATGTCTAAAATATTTTATTTATCATTCTTCTTAGGTCTACCCTTCCTAGTAGTAACTCATGAGTCAAAATGATTCATTTCTCATTCCTGGACCTCCTCTCTCACCTGGGCCACTGGTTTCCTACGGCTTATAGGAAAGCGTTCCACTCAATGAAGCAATTCATATTGAGGTGTGAGTTGCTGATAGACTGCCCTCTTAGCAGGCTGTAGGTATTTTAAAACTTATTACCCTCCACCAGAAGATTATGTATGAGATATTTTTTGTAATGAAGAGAGAAAAGGAGTATATTTTCCAATGCCCCCTGTTATGGGCCACTATGTGATACCCCCAAATTTATATGTTAAATCCCCAACCCCCAGTACCTTAGGAATTATTTGAAGATAGAATCTTTTTTTTTTTTTTTTTTTTTGAGACGGAGTCTCGCGCTGTCGCCCAGGCTGGAGTGCAGTGGCCGGATCTCAGCTCACTGCAAGCTCCGCCTCCCGGGTTCACGCCATTCTCCGGCCTCAGCCTCCCGAGTAGCTGGGACTACAGGCGCCCGCCACCACGCCCGGCTATTTTTTGTATTTCTTAGTAGAGACGGGGTTTCACCGTGTTAGCCAGGATGGTCTCGATCTCCTGACCTCGTGATCCGCCCATCTCGGCCTCCCAAAGTGCTGGGATTACAGGCTTGAGCCACCGCGCCCGGCCAGGAATTATTTGAAGATAGAATCTTTAAAGTGACAATTAAGGCTAACAGAGGTCATTGGGGTGGGCCCTAATCCAAAAGGACTTGTGTCCTTATCAAAAGAGATTACAACACAGACACACACAGAGGGAAGACCAGGTAAAGACAGAGAGAAGATGGCCATCTATAAGCCAAGAAAAGAGGCCTCAGAAGAAATCAACACTGCTAATACCTTAATCCAGGACTTCTTGCCTCCAGAATGCTGAGAAAATAGATTTCCGTTGTTCAAGCTACCCAGTCTGTGGTACTTGGTTATGACAGCCCTAGAAAACTAAAATGGTCCCTTATTTTTGTCACAGATCTTTTGTAGATTAAAGCTTCTGGGACCAGATTCCAGATTAGTTCGCTGAATTCTCTGTTCTGCTTTTTCATTGCATGGCAAACCCCAGAACTTCAGTCTGTGGGTTCACCATGGGGAACATGCATGGCATTTAATAATCATGGTACTGACGGTGGTGGTTATGATTGATTGCAGATTGGGAATCCGAGTGTCAGAGAAGTTATATATCTTGTCTAAAGCAATCATTTATTCAATAATTATTTATCAAACATCTATACCATATCTATATACCAGGCACTATGAGAGATGCTGGAGTCACATCACACTAACTTTGCCCTGCCCTCAAAGAGCTTAGTAAGAAAAACAGGTTTTAAATAAGTAATTATGTAATTATAATAAATATTTATGAATGTGATAACTTATGAAGGAGCATAACATTTTAGTAGGAGAGCCAAATCAGCTTAGCTCCACCCAAAACAAATTTAATGAGCACTTATTATATGCCAAACATTGTGCTACGTGTTTGAGAAATATCAGGGAACATGACAGGTATGGACTCTTTCCTCACAGAACTTCCATGTCTACATGGAAAAGAAGACATCAAACAAGGCTTACAGATGAAAGAGAGATGCCATAAGGCTTAACTTCAAGATTATGTGTGAGCATTTAGCAAAGGCATATAATTTAGCATAAAAAGTTCAAGTAGACCTCCTGGAAGAATCACTGTGCATATTGTGACCTGAAGAATCAGGTAGCCGTGAGCGGGACAGAGGTGTTGGAAGCCTTCTTCAGTGAGGTCATCTGCTGTTTAGACAGTGCTTTCCTCCCTGCACATTTTCTCTGAAGGCATCTTTGCTCTGCCTGACCATAAACATGTTATTCAGGTAGAATACTGAACACGAACTAGAGGGTTATTTCAGTACTGTCTTGTCTAGAATGGGACTTTACCTTTTAGGGCATAAGCCTGAGAGCTTGCCATCTCAGAGGGTGACTTTAGATTGCTTCCTCTCCCTTACTATTCTGTTTGTGGCAGACACTGGGGGTTGGCTTATCCAAAACATTTTTCCTTATTGCCCTCTACTATAGAAGCCAGAAAGCCAAAATATTTATCTCCTGACTTAAATGTTGTGAGAGGCTAGTAAGTCTGTCAGTCTTAGGTGTTTTTATTTGTTTTTCCCTTTTGTTTTTATTTGCAAAATATGCCCTCAATTGAGTCATTCATTGTCCTACCTCTCTGGTAACAAAACAAACAAACAAAACAGAAGCTTGAACCACTATACCTAAGCTTTGAAAGAATCCAGATACTTTCTTAATTCTGTTTCACGTCAGGATATTCCTGGTTGGAAAGCTCTTGGCATTACAACAAATTCAAGCTGAATCATATTTGTTTAGACTATCATATTCAGGATTGCAGAGCCAGCTGCCTTTTGAAGTGCTCTGATTTAAATACCTGGGGCCCTCATATTTAATGCTTGTTAAAACAGGTAAAAGTATTTGGGAATACGGCCCCTCCCAAAAGTTTGAACACAATAAAAAATGATGCAGATTATCTTTAAAAAAGTATAGATAGCCAAGCATGGTGGCTCACATTTGTAATCCCAGCACTTTGAAAGGCCGAGGCAGGCTGATTGCCAGGAGTTTGAGACCAGCCTGGGCAACATAGTGAAACACCATCTCTACAAAGAATACAAAGATTAGCCAGGCATGGTAGTGCACACCTGTAGTCCCAGCTACCCGGCAGGCTGTGGTGGGAGGATCTATTGAGCCCAGGAGGTTGAGGCTGCAGTGAGCTGAGATCACACCACTGCACTCCAGCCTGGATGAAAGAGTGAGACCCTGTCTTCAAAAAGAAAAAAAGTATAGCTAAAGGAAAAATGGAAAAGGGAAAAATGAAGAGAAGAAAAAAAGGCAATGGTACGAAAGCTAGTTTCAGGTGGTGAGTCAGATTATACTTCCTTTTATAAGGTCTAGGTGAGTGGAAAATACATCCTCCAGAATAAAGTCTTTGCGTGAGATAGAAAATTCCCTCAAATGACTCCTTTCTTCCAACTATTGTATCTTTTAGTCACAGAGAGGTGTTTAGAAAACAGATTTTGTAAGGCCATCACACTGTTCTGCAGTATAATTTCAAAAATAGTCTCTCTTTTTTTTCCTTTTTTTAAATTTAATTTTATTTTTTTTGAGACAAGGTCTCACTCTGTCACCCAGACTGTAGTGCAGTGGCATGGTCATGACTAACTTAGTTTCAGCCTCCTGCTTAAACGATCCTCCTGCCTTAGCCTCCTGAGCAGCTAGGACTATAGGCACGTGCCACCATACCTGGCTAGTTTTTAAATTTTTTGTAGAGAGGAGGATCTTGCTATGTTCCTCAGGCTAGTCTCCAACTCCTGGGCACAAGCCATCTTCCTGCCTCAGCCTCCTAAAGTGGTGGAATTGCAGATGTATGACACCATGCCCAGCCAAAAGTATTCTCTTACTTTTACAAATAAAAACCTACCCTTTTATTTGTAAGAATCTTTCCCCTTGGAACACAGTATCAGAGTTTGTAAATCAAAACTACATGTTTACTTTATCATAGAATAAATTGTTTGATTCAAAAATTTTGATTTTTGTGAAGTTCATCTTTGAAGAGCCAGATTAACCACCTGGATTCAGTAGTGTGTCCTGTGTGTTGCCTGCCTCACCAGTTGAATTGCAGAGACCACAGTGAGCTGAATTTCCTGGTCTGGCCAGAGCCTCTCTTTGTGGGCAGAGAGGAAATGAGAGCAGCAGAAAATCTGGAGATAAGATCAGCCACCTCCCCTAGTGAGATCTGAGAGACTCCCTTGCCCCATATCTCTTCCTGTTGGATACCTGACAGGGGCCACTGCTTTGGAATAAGTCAGCAAAGATCACTACCAGATAAAGAATGGAAAGGCTGTTTGGTTTCAAGGAGGAGAGAAACTCTAAGGCACTCCAGGAAAGGGAGTGTTTATCATAGATAATCAAACTGGAACCAGAAAACTGCTGGGGGATTGAGGGAGCTCTAGGGACTGGCTGTTTCCTTGATCTTTCTCATAGCCAGGATCATCTCCCTCTTGTTATCTTTCTGCTTTTTTCCTATGATGTGTCTGCTCTGTTTTCCTCTCTTTATCAAGAGGCCAATCCTGGCCGGGTGCGGTGGCCTGTAATCTCAGCACTTTGGGAGGCCGAGGCGGGCGGATCGTGAGGTTAAGAGATCGAGACCATCCTGAATGACATGGTAAAACCCCGTCTCTACTAAAAAAACAATACAAAAATTAGCCGGGCATGGTGATGCATGCCTGTAGTCCCAGCTACTCCAGAGGCTGAGGCAGGAGAATGGCTTGATCCCGGGAAGTAGAGGTTGCAGTGAGCTGAGAATGTGCCACTGCACTCCAGCCTGGCGACAGAGCGAGACTTCGTCCCCCCTACCCCCCGCCAAAAAAAAAAAAAAAAAGCCTGAGAGAGCTAGTCCAAATGCCTTTGTTCCATGGGGCTGCCCTTTGGGTAGAGCTCTTTGCCCAAGGCATCTTCATGAGTCATTAACCAACTGATGGAAAGGCTGCCTCAGGCCAGGTGTCTACCTCTGGTCGACTTAGTGGTCCCTTGTGGATAGACACCAGCCTAAGGTAACTTCCCTGTTCCTGGGGATTATGGATGTGACAGTTTATACTAAAAGCAACTGTTGGATGACAGTCCCTGGGATCTGCATTTAGTCTGAGTCCCAATGCGATCACGTGCCTAATTTGTTTGACCAGTCAGCACTCAGATTTCTTCCTCTGTAAATAGGGAATAATAATGAAACCAACTTCACAAGGTTGTAGTGAGGCTCCAACAGGGTGATATATAAGTGAAAGGGCTTTGTAAACTATTAAATATTATACTAATGATACTATTATCAAAAAGAGATAACCTCTTAAGCCATTTTGACCCCTTTGGGTTCTCAGGCTAGTCATTCATCTTAAAAAGGAACATGGCAGGCAACAAGTGGGGAGTGTCAGGGGGCCAGGAATCTCTTGTTACCCTGTGTTAAGGGATGTCCAAGGACAGCTAGCCGGGAGTCCTGGGCCTCAGGGTCTCACAAGGTTCTGGGTTCTTGATGTGTGTATGTATAAAATGAGGGGGAATAGAGGACCCCTCTTCTCCTCGCCTCTAGTGACACCTCCCTTTTCATTGATAACCCCTCCAAATTTCTTTAAAGATAAAGAGAAAAGGAGATGAGAAGTAAGAAAATGAAATTTGAAAAGAGAGAGGTGATAGTGACTAGGCAGAAGTAGTAAGATACTGGGTGTGAGTTCCCTAGAAGGGCTGGGCAGTTCAGCTCACAGAACTGAATTGCTGGGGAATTTTGGCTCACAACTAAACATCCTGCAGCTGCCAGTAAATGGCAATCCCTTTGTATGAAATGTGGCCCTGACCTTGGGCAGAGCTGCATCTGAGCACCTCTGAACCCCCTGACTCACTGCTGAGGTAGCTAAATGAGGGTGGAACACTGGACAGAGTACAGCGGCTTTGTAATTAAATTTACAAAGTCCCTCATTGCACAAGGGGAAAGATGGAAAAGAAGTTGGAGAGATACTTCTTTAATAAGGTCCCCGTCCCAAATCTGAAACCTATGTCCTGTTTGAATAGGCTTCAGTTGCTCATATCTAGGCTGTCATCTAAAAATGATCCGTGTGCTCCAGAAATTTATAATTTATTCATAAAAACACATTTTCAAAAACACACTGCAAACTGGAATGTCTTGGTGCAGCACAGACTAGCTATTAAATTCCGATGGACTAAATGGGCCTCTGCAGAGCCATGTGGTGTGGGAAGATTAAATAGGAGGAAGAAAAGTAGAAGCAAACTTTCGATATGTTCCTTTGAGAAGAGTATAGGAAGGACAAGCAAGAGGAGATAGGGAAGTGAAGAAGTCGATGAATCATTCTCCTCTATATTTGGCTAATTTCCTCAGTGGCATTGGCAGATATGACTTCCAAGTCCTGGGGTCTTGACTTTCTTTTTCCAGGGTTTTTCATTCTCTGTTAATTAGGATATTGGAAGAATTGTAATGATAATTATAATGTCTAGACTAGGGGAACTGCAGGAGGCAGTAAGAGAATATTTAATTGCAGAGCTGAGAAGACACATGAAGATGACAGGATTGTGAAAGTCTCTCCTTAGAACAATGCCACATGCAGCTGTTTCACAGGATTGCTCTGACATTACCTGTTATGTAAGGGGACTCTTTGGTGTTTTCTCTGAGCATTTAGGGTTTTCAAAATTCCCATTTCCTCCAGAAGATGCCAAGGATCTACAGAAAAAGTGGGGTTGCGGTGCTCTGATGTTTATCAGCTTTACTCTCAGAGTCTGTCATTGTAAAGGGTGGTAGGGATGGATGCTCTCAGAGATTCTTGCCCAGACTGAAAGATACCGGCTGATTCTTTTGGAGAGGTAGGAAAAATGATCAGGCGGGGAAATCTCTTACCTTGCCAAGTTCGGTCATCATATTTCCTCTCCCGCAATTCAATTGTATGCCTTTTCCAGTTGGTTAGTAGAAGTATGGCGCAGAATGTTTTCCTTTCCACCACACAGTAAATCCTTGCTTATTGGTTTCCAATTAACTAGGAGAAGACAAAATAATTGGTATTTATAAGGATGCCTGGAATGTGCCAGGCCATCTCCAATTACCTTTTATTTTCTCCAAATGGAATTATCACTGTTGTTTCTGCTGATGATGGATATAAAACTAGCTTATTATAAAGATTCAACATTGAAAACTGGGGTAGTGAAAAATCCCTTTGCAAACATTTCACCTCATAGTTGACCTTCCAGTTAACCACTCTATAGACTAGATCCCTTGGAAATTTTCATGCACATAAATACACACATGTATATATAATGTAGACCATATGCAAATGAGATCATATACATCCTGTAAGCCGCCTTTTCACTTTATATGTTATTAACGTACATTTCAAACATATACCTCAACCTTTCCAGTGGTTACACATTTTTTTTTTTTTTTTGAGACAGGGTCTCACTCTGTCCCCAGGCTGGTGTGCAGTGGCATTATCATAGCTCACTGCAGCCTCATCCTCCTGGGCTCAAGTGATTCTCCTGTCTCAGCTTCCTGAGTAGCTGGGACTACAGGCACATGCCACCATGCCTGCTAATTTATTTTTTGTAGAGACAGGGTCTTGCTATGTTATCCAGGCTGGTCTTGAACTCTTGACCTCAAGTGATCCTCTCACCATGACTTCCCAAAGTGCTGGGATTACAGGTATGAGTCACCACTCCCTGCCTAGTATAGATTCTTCATAGTTGATTTTACTAAGCATCTGATAATGAATATTTCATTTGCTTTCCATTTTTGCTACTGTAATCCATTCTTCAATGACATTGCAGTTCTCTGATTCCTTTTATGGTTGTATTTTTTTTTTTTTTTTTGACATGGAGTTTCGCTCTTGTTGCCCAAGCTGGAGTGCAATGGCGTGATCTCGGCTCATGGCAACCTCCGCCTCCCGGGTTCAAGTGATTCTCCTGCCTCAGCCTCCTGAGTAGGTGGGATTACAGGCTCACGCCACCACGCCCAGCTAATTTTTTGTATTTTTAGTAGAGACAGGGTTTCATCATGTTGGTCAGGCTGGTCTGGAATTCCTGACCTCGTGATCCACCTGCCTCGGTCTCCCGAAGTGCTGGGATTACAGGTGGAAGCCACCGTGCCCAGCCCTCTGATTCTTTTTAAAAAGATAACTATTATTGTTTCACAGTTCTCTGATTTTTTTTTTTTTTTAAAAGGTAACTATTGGCCTGGTGCGTGGCTCATGCCTGTAATCACAGCACTTTGGGAGGCCGAGGCGGGTGGATCACCTGAGGTCGGGAGTTCGAGACCAGCCTGACCAACGTGAGAAACCCCGTCTCTATTAAAAATACAAAATTAGTCAGGCATGGTGGCGCATGCCTGTAATCCCAGCTACTCGGGAGGCTGAGGCAGGAGAAGGAGAATTGCTTGAACCTGGGAGACGGAGGTTGCAGTCAGCAGAGATCGTGCCATTGCATTCCAGCCTGGGCAACAAGAGCAAAACTCCACCCCCTCCCCGCTCCCCCCAAAAAAGAGAACTATTATTGCTTTCTATAAAATTAACTTTGTTGAAATATAGCTTATGTACAATAAACTGAAACCATTAAAAGCTGTAGTTTGATGAGTTTTGACAAATGTATCCACTCATTTAACCTCTACTACAGTCAAACTATAGAAAATTTCCGTCACCTTAAAAAGTTCCCTCATTTCCCTATACAGTCAATGTCCACACCCATCCTCAGCCCCAGGGAACTGTTGCTCCACTTTCTGTTATTATAGGCTAGTTTACATTTTCGAGAATTTCATGTAAGAAAAATTATATAATATGTACTTTTTTGAGTTTAGCTTAATGTTTTTGAGATTCGTCCATGCAGCTGCTTTTATCAATAGTTTTTTTTTGTTTAAACAAAGTCTCACTTTGTCACCCAGGCTGTAGTGCAGTGGCTCAACCTCCTGAACTCAAGCAATCCTCTCACCTCAGCCTCGCGAGTAGCTGGGACTACAGGCTCGCCCACTAGGCCCGGCTAATGTTTTTGTTTTTTGCATCTTTTGTAGAGACTGGGTTTTACTATGTTGCCTGGGCTGGTCAGAAACTCTTGAACTCAAGCAATTGGCCCACCTTAACCTACCAAACTGCTGGGATTACTGGTGTGAACCACCACGTAGGTCCGGTTCATTTCTTTTTAATGCTGCATAGTATTCTCTTGTACAGATGAATCACTATTTATTTATCCATTCACTCATTGATGGGTATGTATATTGTTCCCATTTTGATAACATATAAAGTTGCTATGAACATTTGTGCAGAAGACTTTATGTAGACATATGTGTTCATTTGTCTTCCCTATGAACTTTATAAGAAACTGACAAATTGTTTTCCAATGTGGTTGTACCATTTACATTCCTATCAGCAGTGTGTTAGAGTTCTAGCTATTATATATTTCTAGTTTTAGTCATTCTATTGGATGCATGGTAATATATCATTGTGGCTTTAATTTTCATATCATTGATGACTAATGATGTTGAGTGCCTCTTCAAGAGCTTTTGACCATTGGTATGTCTTATTTTATGATGTATCTGTTCAAATATGTTGCCATTTAAAAACAGTAAGTTGTTGTCATCTTATTACTGAGGGGTAAGAGTTCTTTTTCTCTTTTATATTTTCTTTTAATATTTGACTTTTATTAATATGATTTTATTTATTTATTTATTTATTTTTGAGACAGAGTTTCACTCTTTCGCCCATACTGGAGTGAAGTGGGACGATTTTGGCTCATGGCAACCTCTGCCCCCAGGTTCAAGCGATTCTCCTGCCTCAGCCCCCTGAGTAGCTGGGATTATAGGTGCCTACCACCACGCCTGGCTAATTTTTGTATTTTTAGTAGAGACAGGGTTTCACCATGTTGGCCAGTCTGGTCTCGAACTCCTGACCTCAGGTGATCCACCATCCTTGGCCTCCCAAACTGCTAGGATTACAGGTGTGAGCTACTGCACCAGCCCATATGATTTTCGTTTATAGTTTTTCTCCAGGTGGAAAGAGGTCTTTATATAATCTAGATACAAGTACCTTGTCAGATGAGTGCATTGCAAATGTTTTTCTCAATCTGTGGCTTGCCTTTTAATTTTCTTAACAATGTTTTCCAAAGAGCAATGTTTTTAATTTTAATAAGGTCCATGAATTATTTTTGGAAGCATCTAAAAAAGAGAGAGAGAGAGCATGATAGGTTAAATAGTGGTCTGTCTAGTTTTAATAGTGAGCACATACGAAATTTCAATTCCTTGAAAATTGTCAACTATGTATTAATTAAAGTGTTGGATCAATCAAAACTTTCCTTTTTCTTATTGCCTTTGATAACATAATTTGCTGTATTTATGTGTCCTCATGTAATGACTCTGAAATTTAAATGATATCTTAAACCTTTTTTTGTTTGTTTTAAGATAGAGTCTCACACTGTTGCCTGGGCTAGAGTGCAGTGGTGTGATCTCGGCTCAGTGCAACCTCTGCCTCCCAGGTTCAAGCAATTCTCCTCGCTTCAGCCTCCCAAGTAGCTGAGATTACAGGTGCCTGCCACCATGCCCAGCTAACTTTTTTTTTGTATTTTTAGTAGAGACAGGGTTTCATTATGTTGCCCCAGGCTGGTCTTGAACTCCTGACCTCATGATCCACCCACCTTGGCCTCCCAAAGTGCTGGGATTACAGGCATGAACCTCCAATATTAGCCTCCCAACGTGCTAAGATTACACCCGGCCTCCAATATTTTTTTAATGCCAATGTTTTATGCTATTAATAGATGTACAGTAACCAGATATTCCATCTCAACCACATTCATTTTTAAATAGTTTTTATGTGGATGTCTCATTATCCTTATCTAGGCATTCACTGATTTTGGGGGCAAACTATTTTGAGATTTTAAAAATATTTCATTTTAGCCTCAATAAGAATTTTCTCAATGTAGGGACTGAAGTTTTAAATTCATATTTGCCAATATTCTCAAGTAAAAAATTAGAAAATTCTAGTACTGAACCTTTTAATTCACTGGCAATGTACAGCTCTCAAGACAAAAATCTGGGAGGATGGAGAGAAGCTAAGGGAGACGAGGTGTGTCCCTCGTAAATAAGAAATGTTGCTAAGTCACAGCTGTCCTTTGTTTTCAGATAAATTAATGAGAATCAATGGAAGCTCTCAGTGCAGCGCAGGGTTGCCTCCTAGGAAGGGGTGTATTTTCAACACGGGATCCAAAGAAATGGTTTATAGCACATTAGTGCCATGGTTTTTGAAGGTTGAATACGGCTTTGTTATTCGACTCTCCAGTTACATCCTCTAGAGGATACTCTCACTGTTGCCCTGGGGGAATAATATCTCAGTAGAGTTACAGAAGGCAATTGTAGGATATGGAGGAGGAAGGACCTCTCCCTCATTACTTTATGCTTTAAAAATTAAATAAACAGTCAAGTGTACTGTTAGCATTTTTCTTTCTCTTCTCCAGTTTCTGGAAGCAAAAAACAATAAAGAATTAAAGAGTACGGGAAAAAATTCATTTTCCTTAGTAGATATGATTTTTTTTTCTTTTTTTTCTTTTGACGGAGTCTCATCCTGTCTCCCGGGCTGGAGTGCAGTGGCGCAATCTCAGCTCACTGCAACTTCCGCCTCCCGGGTTCAAGCAATTCTCCTGCCTCAGCCTCCTGCGTAGCTGGACTACAGGAGCTATGCCTGGCTAATTTTTTTGTATTTCACTCATCATGTTGCCCAGGCTGGTCTCAAACTCCTGAGCTCAGGCAATCCATCCGCCTCGGCCTCCCAAAGTGCTAGGATTCACAGGCATGAGCCACCACACCTGGCCCCTTTTGCCTAATATTAATTTACTGAATTAAACATCATACACTTATGGCCTTCCTTCTTTTAGTAATTCATATCAGCATGAATATTTAGAAATAAGAAAATTTTGAGGAGAAAGATTTAGTATGTAAATATGAACATCTGCTATCCACCTGAAGAGAGATATTTAATTCTAAAGCTAGGACATATATTTTGTAAAAACTAGTAGAGCCAGGCCTGCTGTCTGTATCAGCCCTACCCAGGCAGGTTTGGGATAAGAGAGGGAGTGAAGAGGGAAGGTAAGTCCCCAGAGTTCCCTTATCTCAGCCACAGCAAGTAAATCCCTGGAAAAAGCAGGAGACACTTTCCCGGCTAGTCCTCCTAGCCTCCCACCCTACCCCGCCCTCTCTCTAGGCCTCTTTTTAGAATTTCTGAAAAAAGGATATGGTCAGAGAGAAGAAGGCTGGAGAGAAACAAATGGGAAACAGCGATTCCAGGCTCAGTATGGGGTGTGTGTCAGAAAACTCCTCAGGTCACCTTTGTTTTTTTTTTTTGTTTTTGTTTTTGTTTTTTTTTTTTTTTTTGAGACGGAGTCTCGCTCTGTCTCCCAGGCTGGAGTGCAGTGGCGCTATCTGGGCTCACTGCAACCTCCGCCCCTCCAGGTTTTAAGCAATTCTCTGCCTCAGCCTCCGGAGTAGCTGGGATTACAGGAGTGTGCCACCATGCCCCGCTAATTTTTTTTTGTATTTTTAGTAGAGACGGGGTTTCACCATCTTGGCCAGGCTGGTCTTGAACTCCTGACCTCATGATCCATCCGCCTTGACCTCCCAAAGTGCTGGGATTACAGGCGTGAGCCACCGCGCCCGGCTACCATTGTTTGTTTTCTAGTCGTAATGCTTTCACTTATTTTATTAGCTGAACGACCTTGGACAAGTACTTTCACCCTTTCTGTTAAAACAACTCATTTTCCTACCATCATGTGCCTCTTTAAAAACAAGTAAGAGAATTGTATTGATCAGAATAACTTGCTTCTAGAAATATCTGGGGCAGGAAGGTCACTAACTGATGGAAAGTACTATTTCTTTTTCCTTGAGTACTAGAACTAGCCCAGTATAACACTGCATATACTTTTCCTTTCTTTGAGTCAGATCTCAGCTAGTATACTCTAGTAAGTATTGATGAAATTGTATGAAAGGTGAAGTAAGTTTCTCTTTTGAGACAGGAGAGTGAACCTATGTGCACTCACCTTCCCCCATGACTTCACAGAAATAAAAGTAAATAAGCACAGGGGAAAAAAAAAAAAAAGGGCATGTAGTAGGGAGAAGTAAAAAGCAATAAACTGGAAATTTCAACAAATTCCTAAAATAAAGTGAAAGGAGAGAGTTAATGGTTAAAATGGGTAGAATACACAAGATAAAATGACAATTGGAAACTTGAGAGAAACAATTCTGAACAATAAAGTCACAGACCACACATGAAGCAAACTACAACTGGACAGGAATATAAGCAGTTAACGGAGTGTACGAAAAAGCAATTCATTTGACCTTCATGCTAGAAATAGCCTCATTTGAGAGACCCAGGGGTTATAACATTAAGTCCATGGAAAAGAAAATATCCTAGCACATTAACATTGAACAATGTTTATATTAATCATAATTGAGTATGTGTAGTGTATTGGATTCTTTTTTTCTTTTCCTTTTGGAGACAGAGTCTCTCTCTGTCACCCAGGTTGGAGTGCAGTGGCACAATCTTGGCTCATGGCAACCTCCATCTCCTAAGTTCAAGGATTCTCCTGCCTTCCAACTAGCTGGGACTACAGGCGTGCACCACCATGCCCAGCTAATTTTTTTGTATTTTTAGTAGAGGCAGCGTTTCACCATGTTGCCCAGGCTGATCTCAAACTCCTGAGCACAGGTAATCACCTGCCTTGGCCTCCCAAAGTGCTAGGATTACAGGATTGAGCCACCGTGCCCAGCCTGTTTCTATTTTTAAAAAAATATTTTAAATAACTTTATTTTTTAGAACTATTTTAAATTTACAGAAAAATTGCACAATAGTACAGAGGGTTGCTATATACCCTGTAGTCAGTTTCCCCTATTATTAACATCTAACATTAGTATAGCCCATTTGTTACAATTAATGAATGAGTACTGATATGTTATTAATAACTAAAGTTCATAACTTATGCAAATTTTTAAATTTTCTCCCTCATGTCTTTTTTCTATTCCAGAATCCCATTGCATCCAGGTTATCACATTTCATTTCGTTGTCATGTCTTCTTAGGCTCCTCTAGGCTACAGCAGTTTCTCAGGCTTTTCTTGTTTTTGATGATTTTGAGTTTTGAGGAGTACTGATTAGGG
Organism: Papio anubis; assembly: GCF_008728515.1. Taxonomy (NCBI): domain Eukaryota; kingdom Metazoa; phylum Chordata; class Mammalia; order Primates; family Cercopithecidae; genus Papio; species Papio anubis. The sequence goes on from NC_044976.1 coordinate 88,303,157, forward strand.
TTTTGTAGACTGTCTCTCACTTGGGATTTTTTTTTTTTTTTCTTATTATTAGACTGGCGTGATTGGTTTTGTGAGGAGGACCGCAAAGGTAAGGTGCCATTTTTATCACATGAAATCAAGAGTACATTCATACTATGTATGGATAGTACATACTATTGGTATGACTGTTGGTCCTGACCTCAATCACCTGATTGAACTAGAGTTACCAGGTTTCTCCAATGTATGGTTACTTGTCCTCTCCCCCTTTCCTTACTATACTTTTTGGAAGGAATTATATAGATTTTTAACTTCTAAAGTCAACCTATAAAAAAAAGTAGAACATAGTTTTTTATGATGGCAGTACACAATACAAATATTAACCATTTCGTGAGTTGTAAAGTACAGCGGTCAACAATGGAAGAGAGAAGAAAAGTTCAGGAATGGGAAGTGGAGCCACTACAATTTATAGAACAGAGAGCCCACAGATATGCTATTAAAAAGAAATAGAAATTTGAGTACTTACTGAAAAATATAAAAAAGTAGTTCCAAAAGAGGAAATAAAATAAATGATTACTGTTATTAAACATTGGGAAGAGGAGGATAATATGAGAGACGTGCTCATTTTTATATTGTGGAATTAACTGCTATTGACTAAAGTTGGTAAACCAAGAAGAGCAATATACGGTGCAATGGAAGTAAACACCAAGTGATCTCATACCAGATGAAACAAGGAAGTTTTTCTCTGCAGAAGAACTGGAGCTGAGCACGAAGGGGAGGGAGGAAAGGCTGTTGCTTTTCAATGGAAATTCTTTTATACAATGTGATTTATTACCACATGCACAAATTATTTGCTTTAAACAAAAGATGATGTATAGGGTAGTACCAGGACTCCTACTGGACAACCTGGTATGACCCTTTTTTGGGCAGCACCCACCCAGCTTCAGTTATACAAGCAAACCGGTGAACTGCCTAACCTTCATCCACACAAACCACATTACAATGTGGTGTTTTGTTGGAACCTCACTTGTGAGATAGTGAAAGGAGCAACCATCTTAGGTCTTTGATTTGTAGGAAAGGCATTAAAAAAAAGAACTTCCTTTGTTTCCCTGGGATTAAAGATTAGGAAGATTTCAGTTGCAAAAAAAAAAAAAAAAAAAGAAATTGGCTGAAAGATGTGTCCAATTGTCTCTGGTTGCAAAGTATTGGCAATCAGTGGAAATCCTCTGTGTGTTTCCTGTGTTTAGCATTTATATAACATGTTTCAAGTTTAAAAGCCCTTTACTGTCATTAGCTAATTATCTCCCAAGGGCTGCAGGGTAGTTAGAGGAAATGTTGGAACCAAGCCAGTTTTTAGAGCTGTAAGTTGTATACACACATACAACTGTGGCAGCCTTGATTCAGGGTGTAGTTGTTACACCATTTCCCACACATAGATCAATCAGTTAGTGTGTGGATATTCAATCTCTGAAGTTCTTTTTCTAGACTTCACATTTTCTTCTTAAGAAGTACAACTTACTGAAACAGAAGAGCACTTATTCTAATAGCACCTCTCCTAAGTGTCTTGAAAATAAACATTGTTGATAGTTTTAGGTTCATCATCAAATCAGAATCCCTGAAGTGAGACCTGAGTTTGGCACTCGAGACGTGCCCTGGGTAATTCCAGCGAAGAGCCACTATCAAGAACCACGGACTTAAATGGCCCATAGAGGTTCCCCACACCCAACATCAATAACTATATCTCCAAAAAGAATGAAACACAATATGTGGCTACAGAGAACTTTTTATACACGCTAATCATTAATAAATATTAAATCTTGTTTTATGCCAAATATTTATTTTACATTATCAAAGTGCTCAAGAAATTTGGAGGATATAGAAAAATAAATATGCATATATATCTAAAAAGTCATCACAAAGAGAATCATTGTTCATGTTTTGGAATTATTCTTTCCATCATTTTATTTCAATGCTTTGTCTTTTTTTTTTTTTTTTTTTTTTTTGAGACAGAGTCTCGCTCTGTCTCCCAGGCTGGAGTGCAGTGGCCTGACCTTGGCTCACTGCAACCTCCGCCTCCTGGGTTCAAGCAATTCTCCTGCCTCAGCCTCCCAAGTAACTGTGACTAAAGGCATCTGCCACTACGCCCGGTTACTTTTTGTATTTTTAGTAAAGACGGGGTTTCACCATATTGGCCAGGCTGATCTCAAACTCCTGACCTTGTGATCCACCCGCCTCGGCCTCCCAAAGTGCTGGGATTACAGGTGTGAGCCACCGCGCCCAGCCTTTTCTTTCTTTCTTTCTTTTTTTTGAGACAGGGTCTCACTCTGTCATCCAGGCTGGAGTGCAGTTCCGTGTTCACAGTTCACTGCCACCTCGAGCTCACAGACTCAAGCGATCCTCCCGCCTTAGCTTCCCAAGTAGAATAGCTGGGCACATACCATCATGCCGGACTTGCTTTGTCTTTTAAGAAAACTTATTGAGGTAGCAGTTATCAGATTTCATATTGGCTCCATACACCAATAGACCTAAGCAGTTTTGTATCTTGCTTTTCAAATTTGCCATTATAATAAGCATTTTTCACTGTTTCATGCTTTAAAAGTCATCTCTGAAAATGAAATGAGGCAAACAGGAAAAATTATATCCGTGATTACACCAAAATAGAAATACAGGTACTTGCAGAGCACAGGCCAACAATATTCTCTACTTTGGTGTCCATTTAGAATCCTTCAGATCAGCAGAAACTAGAACTTGAACTCAATTTCTGTAGCCACATTCTGACTATATTTGGTGTGTGATGCCCTCTACTGGCTGTTCTAGGATGGTGCCTTTTCCGTTTGTAAACTGTGTAAGGACTCTAAAGAAAGGGGGTTTAGATTGTGTCCATGCTTGTTTGAATGTTCTATGTCTGTATTTTTATTTATAGGTGTCGCCTTCATGTAGAATTGAAGCTATATGAATACAGGAGCTGGCTGTGTGTCTGTTTCCTGTTTTTCTTTCAAGAAACATTTTAAAGAATCTACCACATGCCAGGTATGGTGCTAGGAAGCTGGAGACACAAAGATGAAATCTCCCCCTTCAAGTGGCTCATTATCTTAACTACTGGGAGAGACAAAGTCAGGCAGCGGAACCTACTCAACATGCCTTGAGTATTCCAGTAGAAAAACCTGATTCTCTGTAGACAGTGGTCTTTATCTAGAAAAATCATCCTCTCCAATGAAGTGTCCAGCTTTTGGAAAAACACATGTGGCAGAGTCAGGAAGAAATGGGACACCATCTTAGCAGGACAGATCCAGCAAATCAATTCTGGCAATCAGTGGGGTTGACAGATGTCACAGCCAGCTTGCTGTTAATATACTTGGTAAATTAAAATTTATGATGGAGTGTGACACAAGAGTAAGATAAAATGAATGGCAATAATTCAGAGTTGTAATTGAGTTCCTATAAGGCAATATACTTCATTTTCCAGAAAAGTGTACTTTATATAATATGTAACCAATGAAGGAAGGTATAATTACATTTTGAAAGCACTTTGTGTTTGGAACTTTACCTTGCTTTCTTGGAAAACAAATTCATATAAGATTAACCAGTTTTTTTTTTTTTTTTCAAATCTGAGGATGACCTGGAGCATAGGATAAAGCATTCATGATCACTTACATAGTTACCTGATATGTATTAATAGTTCTGTTTGACCGCATTATGCACAATTATATAAAAATCCTCTATAGATTAGCAAGGTCTCTCTCTCTCTCTTTTTTTTTAAACCTGAGGACCCTGATGATGGTATTGGCTCTACAAGGTTGGCTCCGTACACCAATAGACCTAAGCATGACTAAACGATATCATAAATATGAAGCCAGCAATTGCTGATTGTGTGGTCTTGGGTGAGTTACTTAACTTCTCTTCAGTTTTCCTTGTTTGGGAATGGGTATAACCTACCTTATTGTAAAGAAATAGGCTTGTAAAGTATCCATCAACATTCCTAGCAGAGCACAGTAGGTACGTCAAAACGACAGAGATGCAAGCTTAAGCTCTGGAACCAGGCTGACTGGGTTTGAATCTTGGTGCTACGCTTTATTAGCTTTGTGACTTGGTATCTTTACCTTTCTGGGTCAGTTTCCTCATTGATACATTGAGGGTGATAATAATACCTACAATCATAGCACTGTTGAGCAGATAAAATGAGTTAACACCTGTAAAGTGCTTTGGAACATTTATGAACATATAGGGTTTAATAAAGGTTACTTATAATTTATATTGCTATTCCTTTCAGCTTTTAGAGACACTTGCATCTTTTTGTAGTTCTATATTAAAACCAGGGAGAGACATCGTCCCATGTATAAAATAACATTTCACTCAGTGCTGTCACACCAGCTGTTTTCAGCAGTTTCCCGTTATTGTGACCCTGTAACTAGCTCTCCTTTGATATGACCTCAGATCCTCAGTAGAAATTACTTTAAGTTTGGCTGTTTGGCTATACAACAGTAATTGTTAGCTCTTGACTTCCCTCTCTAAGCGTCTATGGATTCTCTAAAGAACATGGAGGAAGATGGCTGGGCGCGGTGGCTCATGCCTGTAATCTCAGCACTTTGGGAGGCCAAGACGGGCGGATCACGAGGTCAGCAGATCGAGACCATCCTGGCTAACATGGTGAAACCCCGTCTCTACTAAAAATACAAAAAATTAGCTGGGTGTGGTGGCCGGCACCTGTAGTCCCAGCTACTTGGGAGGCTGAGGCAGGAGAATGGCGTGAACCCGGGAGGCGGAGCTTGCAGTGAGCCAAGATCTCCACTGCACTCCAGCCTGGGCGACAGAGCGAGACTCTGTCTCAAAAAAAAAAAAAAAAAAAAGAACATGGAGCAAGAATTATCTAGTGGCAAATTAGGAAAGCATCGTGTAATCAAGACTTTCCTTTGCAACTCTATTGTCACCTTCTCTCCAAAGTAATTGTATGACACAGTGATTTTCTGCAGAAGAAGCTCTGAGACCTCATTTCAGTCTAAGTTTTTTCATCATTTCGTTGATACTCCTCCCCTTCAACATATATAGTGACAATTTGCTATGTACAGGCCATACAAAGGGTTGCAAAGAAGGGTCTCCACACTCAAAGAGTGTGAACAAGGAGCAAGGCAAGGATATAACTAATTCACTCACTAATTATAGCAAAAATCCAACTGTGAGAACCACTTAAAAAGTTACACAGAGTGAAGGGGATTCTGATTAAGAACTTTGGAAGAGGTTTACAAAGAGGCAACACTTATATTGAGCCTGAAGAATGGCAAAGGAAGAGAGGAAACATGATAGAGGCAGAGAGTTCAACATGAGCGAAGGCCAGGAAATGTGAAATACACAGCTTGTTCGGGGAACAGCAGATGGGCCTGTGTTGTTAGAGCGGAAGGAATGTAGGTGGATGGCTAGGAGATAAGGAACAAAGGTCCCTGGCTCCTCAGGGAGTCTACTCACCTAGCTCTTCTGAGGTTCCAGGGTGGGGCTTCTCTGACAACTCCCTCAGGATCAGGTCCTAGGTGTAACCTCACATTTCCTCCTTCTCCCAGAAGTCTTCTCTTGACCTCAGACCTATATTCTTTTACAGCTTCACATAAAAACCCTATGTTTTATTTTACATCGGACCTTGCTGGTCTGGCATTATTTATCTGCCACCTGTTGTAAAATATATGGAAGATGAAATGGCATGAGACTTTGTACAAAGCATTGGCCCTTTAAGATAAAAATCTGAGCCTAACAAAGTAAGAGCAGGTCAGGCAGCCTAGCTAGACTGTGGGGGGTGGGGGGCAGTAGGTGGGAGAGAGATAACTATGAAGTAAGAAAATGATGCTTGGTACATTGTTGGTGTTCAGTCAATATTCAGTCAATGTTCAGTCAATATTCGTTGAATAAATGAATTAGGAGACAGCTTGATAGACTCTCAAGTATTGTGGGGTATCTCTGCAGTATGGCCATCTGCCTCTGGAACAGCATCTCCTATTTGGGAAAGAGGAAGGAAGGGGAGAAAATATATGTGTATTCTGGCTCTCCATGCATTTGTGCCAAGGTCAGGTTTGTTCTTGAGTTAGGAATCCCTTGTCTGGCAGTCTTCTCTTTTAGGGAAGAAGGGCGCGCGCGCGCGTGTGTGTGTGTGTGTGTACAGTGACCCAATATTTATTCCCTTCTAGTCATGCCAACACCTAAAGACCTCAGGCTACAAAATCATTTCTTTGCCAGAAGGTAAACTGGGAGAAAATGATAAGAAAAAAAAGCTAAGAACATTCAGTGAGAACTCAGTTTTCTTGGTAAACATATATATTTGGCACTTAAGATGCAAAGAAGTCTTGATTCTAATCCCAAAGAGCTTTTAATGTGGGAAGACATAAAGCCAGAGTATTTAATGCATGGGAGATAGTGCAGGCACAGAACCCAAGGCCTTGCTACTCTACGTGTGGCTCCACCAGCGGCAGCATCTCCTGGAATTTTGTTAGAAATGCAGCCTGTTGGCCGGGTGCGGGGGCTCATGCCTGTAATCCCAGCACTTTGGGAGGCTGAGGCGGGCAGATCACGAGGTCAGGAGATCGAGACCATCCTGGCTAACACAGTGAAACTGCGTCTCTACTAAAAATACAAAAAATTAGCTGGGTGTGGTGGCTGGCGCCTGTAGTCCCAGCAACTCGGGAGGTTGAGGCAGGAGAATGGCATAAATCCAGGAGGCGGAGCTTGCAGTGAGCCGAGATCGCACCACTGCACTCCAGCCTGGGGGACAGAGTGAGACTCCGTCTCAAAAAAAAAAAAAAGGAAAATGCAGACTCTCCAGTTCCATTCAAGATTGACTGAATGTGATTTTGTCGTAACAAGTCCCTAGGTGAATCATATGCATATTGATATTTGAGAAGTACTGACCTAGGGGGTGGGGATGGGATCTGGGACTGTTTCTTAGAGGAAATAAATCCTGAGCTGTGTTTTGAAGATGAGTACAGTTAACCAAGTGGTGTTCCAAGTAGAGGAAAACAACATAAGCAAAAGTTCAGTGGTATGAAAAAGCACAGGGGCGTTTTGGGAACCTGTCACCTAAAACTGCTAATCAAAAGAGAGAGTGTGGGAGAGAGGAGGCGAGGGAAATGCAGAGAGATGACGCAGTTCAGGCAGTGGCCAAATCCTGCTGCATGTGTTCTAGGGTAAGGAGCTTTGACTAGACTTAATCCTTGATAGAGATGCATGATGACATGTTCAGATTTGCATTTAGTTCACTGCAACCCTGAGGAGGCTGAAAGGTAGAGAGATTAATTAGGAAGCTGAGGCAATAGTTTTGAAGAGAGATAATGAGAGTCTAAACTTAGGTTGTGGCAGTGGGGATGAAGAGGAGGGGGCAGGTTTAAGACATTTTAGGAGCTAATAAACAGATGAAAGACTTCAGAATGGATTGGAGGTGGGAGGATAAGGGAGGGCTAAGTCTTGACTAGATGACTCGTAAGCTGGGATTAGTGCATGGCTGTTCATGATGCCACTAACAGAGATGAAAAGATACAGGAGGATGAACAGGTTTGAAATTATGAGTTTGGTTTTCAAAATGTTCAGCTCAGGTGAATAGAAAACATGTATAGATGGTCTCTGACTTACTATGGTTTGACTTTATAGCTGTGTGAAAGTGACGTGCATTTAGTAGAAACTATAGTCCAATTTTGAATTTTGATCTTTTTCCAGGCTAGTGACATGAAGTAGGATACTCTTTTGAAAGGCTGGGCAGCGTCTCCCAGTCAACGACAGTGTTTACAAGGGTAAACAACTGATATTCTACAATGTACTGTGCTGCCAGATGACTTTGCCCAACTGTAGGCTAATGTAAATGTTCTAAGCACATTTAAGGTAGGTTAGGCGAAGCTATGATGTTCAATAGGTTAGGCATATTAAATGCATTTTTCAATTGTGATATTTTCAATTTATGAAGGGCTTATTGGGATGTAACCCCAAGTAAGCAGAGGAGTATCTGCATAGAAGGGAAAAAAGGAGGAAACAAGAAAAGGAAGGAGAACAGCGTCAATCAATCAGGATGGAGGAGGAAAAAAATGCCCTGCCCATTTTTGGGGCAACACTAATACACATAGTGTATCTGTGAGCTTTTCTTGTAGTTGTATTTCCAGAGGTTGCCTCCGTGGTTCCAGCAACTGGGTGGACCCTGAAGAAAAGTAAATAATTTGATTCATGATTTCCTATCTGGTGATCAACTCATTGTTGCCACCGTTTGCTCTATGAAAAAAAAAAAAAGTCTTTTGATCTGTGGTTCAAACTGCTCCAATGTCAGTTTGTCTTTTTCCAGATTCCTGAATGTATAAATAACTTTGTCGGCCGGGCGCGGTGGCTCAAGCCTGTAATCCCAGCACTTTGGGAGGCCGAGATGGGCGGATCACGAGGTCAGGAGATCGAGACCATCCTGGCTAACACGGTGAAACCCCGTCTCTACTAAGAAATACAAAAAATAGCCGGGCGAGGTGGCAGCGCCTGTAGTTCCAGCTACTCGGGAGGCTGAGGCAGGAGAATGGCGTGAACCCGGGAGGCGGAGCTTGCAGTGAGCTGAGATCCGGCCACTGCACTCCAGCCTGGGCGACAGCCGGAGACTCCATCTCCAAAAAAAAAAAAAAAAAAAAAAACACTTTGTCCATGCCGCAAACACTGTTTCCAAAGTGGCAATAATACAATCTAGTATGTGTGTGTGTGTTTCTAGAGGTGATCCTTCAAGCTCTGGATGACTCTTCTGCCACAAATCTTACCCATCTGTGAATGTTACAGCTCTTTTATTTGCACCTTAAAATTCAGAACTAGATCATAGCCTGTCTCTAAAGTCATTTTTTCTAGACTTGACATTTTCTCAAGGAGTACGGGTTACTGAAACAGAAGAGAAATTAGTCCAATAGCATCTCTTGTAAATGTCTTAAAAATAAACATTGGTGACAGTTTTAGGTTCATTATCAAATCAGAATCCCTGAAGTGAAACCTGAGTATTGGCACTTACTAGAAGTGCACTGGAGGATTCCAGAGTAGAGTCACAATCAAGAACCACTAACTTAAATGGTCAAGAGAGACCCCACCTCCGCATCACTCAGTATATCTTCAAAGAAAATGAAACATATTATTTGGCTAAAGAGAACTTTTAATAAACACTAGTCATTAATAAATATGAAATCTTGTTTTATGCCAAATATATATTTTACATTATGAAAGTGCTCGAGAATTTGGAGAATATAGAAGAATACATAATCATGTGTATATAAAAAGTCATCACAAAAAGAATCATTGTTCGTGTTTTAGAATTCTTTTCTTTTTCTCCAGGCAAGAACTTTAATGAATTGAACTGTTACCGACAACATAAAAAACCAGTATAATATATACAAAATTATCATTTTATTTCAGGATAAAATTTATCATGTTGGCAACAGAATATGTCCTGCCGACCTCCAAGTGGCTGGCATAGTATATCCACCCCATGACAGGCCCACTGGGACTGTGGTGAACATGCCTGTACCTCAGTACAAAGTCCCCTTTCCCTGAGAAATGTACAGAAGGAGAGATGAAGAGCGTGTATTCAAAAGGAAGAGGAAGAAGCTGGGTGCCCTGTGCCCCGAGCTCAGAACTTCAGGGGGATGGCCGGCTAGTACTTGGGCTGCTTTGGGTCACAGTGCGTGTCAAAGCTCAGCTGCACCGTAGCCTCCATGACCTGAATCTTGGCGGCGCTGTCCCAGTACAAACGCTTCATCTCGGCCTGGCGCCGCTCACCAGGCCTCTCAGTTGGGGCGTCTACCGACCGGCGGGTGTTGCAGTACAGGTCGTGGTCAGCGTTCACAAGCTGTCCAGGCGCTCTGCATCCGGCTGCCGCCGCCGCCGTTCTTCTCTGTGCCTCTGGGTCTCTGCAAAGTACTGGCGGAGCTCTTCGGTGATTTCCACGTTGCTCAGGTCACATTCTACCTCTGCATCTGACTCGATCGCCATCTCTTCCTCTTTGGACAAAGCTTAGTCTTCTCTTATGGATGCCTGGATCCTACTGCTGCCATGTGGATGCTGCCCAGACCCTCTGAAAAGTGAAGAACTGCAGGGGGAGTCCTGCTAGGCCACATGATGGTCATAGAAGGACTGACGATATGCAGCCTGGTTATCGTAAGAGCTTTGGGGGAAGAAGTGCAGGAAGGAAGTCCATGGAAGACTGAAACAGGATTCCGCCGCCTTCCTGTAGGCATTGTGATGGCTTTGCATCCAAGACATTGCTTGATGATAATGTTGCAAGTATCTTGCATATACTGGATGAGGATACCAAGGCCTGGTAGCTTTTGATGTTGATGCCTTCACCGCTGCCATCTCCGATTGTTAAAGTCCAAATGGGTGCCGAAACTTGTGGGCATGCAGCTTGCAGATCCTGCGTGGTGGCCAAGCAGGCCATATTTTAGAAATCTTTCCAGGCGGGTCGCGTTGGCTCACGCCTGTGATCCTAACACTTCGGGAGGCCGAGACGGGGCTGGGAGTGGGGGGATTGCTTGAGCCCAGGAGTTGGAGACCTGCTTGGGCAACATGGCAAAACCCCCATCTCTATAAAAATAATTTAAAAATTTTTTAAAGAATTATTATTTCCATTTTATTTCAATGCTTTGTCTTTCAAGAAAATTTATTGACAGCGATAATCAGACTCCATATGCAATTTTGTATCTTGCTTTTCAAATTTGCCACAGGCTTCTAAAAACGTCCCAGACTTCTGTGTCTCCATGGAGGAAACTCTGCAAGTACTTACAAATGTTATGATTAGTCATCCGTAGCCAATACAAAGCAAAAGTTAGGCTTGCAATTTTATTAGTTAGGGCAGGAGGAAGGCATTCCAACCGGCTTCTTTCGCTCTTGCCAGGTTCAAACATGGCGGGCCGCAGCCGGCCCTTCCCGTACACTCGGCTTGCTTTCCCACAACCCCTGCCAATCTTTAGCGCTCCTTTTTTACCTTCCTTCCCCATCAGCGGCTCCGGAGGGTCAGCACCTCCGATCATGACAGCGGACCTGCTTCCCGCCCCCACGCGAGGGCCCGCCCACCAACCCGCGCCAGCCAATAGCAGGCCGCGCCGAGAGGACTGGTAGCGCCGGTCGGCCCCGCCTCCCCAGCCTCGCTGTGGCCTGCGGCTCCCGGGCTGGTAGCGCCGCTCTCGGTCGCGCGGACTGATCGTGTGGAATCGCGGGTCGCGGACGCTCGCCGCCGGCCGTAGCTCAGCCCAGCGCCTCCAAGGCCGACGGCCCCCAGCCTCTGCCATGGACTTCGAGGACGGTAAGCACTACCTCTGGCTGGTCGGCGCGGCTAGCAGGAGGCGGGGTGGCCTGCGCTGGGGGTCTGTTTACCGTCTCAAGATGGCCGTGTGGGCTTTGTTCTGCGGGCCCGGAGGCCGCCGGCCCGCCCGCCCCGGGCCCAGCGCCCGGAGTCGGCCTCTTTGGGGACCCGCGCTCCCCGATTCGGCCCGCTCGGCGCCCGCTGCCGGCGGAGACAGGAGAACTCGGTGCCCGGTAGGACGCGCCTAGAGCGCGAGAACCTCCGGGCTGGAGCCCCAGACTCGCCTTGGCCCCTGGTAGTGGAAATTGCCCCGACGTCTCCAACTTCCCGGTCTCGGCCAAACGGGCGAGTGCGGCCTCACCCACCTAGTCTCGCATTCGCCCCACAGGGCAGCGACCCAGACCGTGTGCTTAATCCTCAGCCTCGGGTTACTTCTTGCCAGATAGAATTTTCAGAGGCTTGTTCACAGTGATGTTTCTGGTTGTCCCAGTTTAAGATGAGTTGAAAGGGTGTCTTTAAGTGATGTGTATAGATAGATATCTATGCAAAATGGAAAGCAAGATATTTCCTGGTTAGCAAACTGGGGTGTTTATCATCAAAAATTACCTGCTTGTTAATCCCAAATTTGAAATATTTATGTAAACCAAAGCACTTTTCTTTGGATCGTGTGTAGATAGGATTGAAGTTAGTCAGAATTTTGGCACAGCAAGCATGAAATGTCCTTCACATTTGGACCTGTACACAGCCTTGTAAGTGTTCGACCTATGGATTAAATAAACTGTATTTTAGCAATACCTTTCAGTTGTCTCAGATACTAATTCTTTAAACCACTTTTACAGGGTCACAAAGTAATATTCATTTGGTCTTCACTTTTGTTTTCAAACCTTGCTAGGAATTGGTGTCAAGATAAAGTGGTAGGTAGTGACAACATTAGGGAGACATGGGAAAGGACTTGTATGATTAAACTGGATTTAATCCTGAGTAACCAGGCATGCTTAAGTAAAACCAGTTTGCTAAGTAGGCTGTAAACCTTTGACCCCACCAAAAAAATGATCTTTAAATGAGGTGTGATCTCAGCATATGTCTTACTCAATGAGCTTTTGATTTTTCATAAGATTTCATGCAACAAAGAATTAAAGCTTTCACATCTAGGTACAGATTTTTGAAAGGGGACTGGAATCGCCCTCTTGTAGATACTTTTCAGTTACTTTGAAATAGTAAATTCAGCTCTTAAGAGTAGCACACTGTTGTGGTTTTGTTTGTTTTAGTTGGACTTTGACTCATTTTGATGTAGATACCTTTAAACTGTGACTGTTTGGGCCGGTCACCGCCGTAGTTTACGCCTGTAATCTCAGCTCTTTGGGAGGCCGAGGCAGAAGAATCACTTGAACCTGGGAGGCAGAGGTTGCAGTGAGCCGAGATCGCGAGCCTGGGCAACAAGAGCCAAACTCCGTCTCAAAAAAAAAAAAAAACAAAAAACCCCACAAAAAACAAAACAAAACAAAAAAAAGCTCAACAACAAAACAAAAAACTCCGAATACTTGAAGTAGCCAGAGTTGGGAGTGAAAATAAGAAATATATTATTGTATTTTCATGCTAAAGTTTGATGATAATGCCAACACCCAAGGTATAGCAGAAGCTAACAAAGTGGAGATGGGGCAATGGAAACAGTTATTTCCCCTCCCCACCCAAGGCAATAAGGGAATCCATTTTCTATAGAGAACTGAAAAACAATAATAAAACGTAGTATGTTTGCTTTCTATTAGTGCTGTATGCCTACAGTTCTAAATAGTGTCAGTGATAAAAATGCTAAACAATATTAGTGATGAAATACTCCCTCTCTCACTGTCCAAATACACCACTGCTGTATTTGGAAGATGGAATTTGACTAACGCCATATATGAATCTATTCCCGCGTAGTGTAGCAGGATTCTGTTGTATCCAGATGACCACTATATTAAATTCTGTTCTTCCAGTATATGTTTGTAAAATTAACTACGTATATATTTGTAAAATTAAAGAATTTAACAGTTGTTAAATTAGTTTTGACGAGGAAATTGGCAATATGGTTTTCAGTGATGACACATTCTGGATGAATATAGAACACAGTCATATACGTATATGCATATGCATGTCTCAGATGAGATCTTGAAATCCTTTTTTTTTTTTTTTTTTTTTTTTTTTGAGACAGAGTCGCTCTGTCGCCCAGGCTGGAATGCAGTGGTGCAATCTTGGCTCACTGCAACTTCCGCCTCCTGGGTTCAAGTGATTCTTCTGCCTCGGCCTCCCTCGTAGCTGGGACTACAGGCGCGCACCACTAGGCCCGGCTAATTTTTGTATTTTCAGTAGAGAAAGGGTTTCACCATAATGGATAGGCTGGTCTTGAACTCCTGACGTTGTGATCTGCCCACCTCGCCTTCCCAAAGTGCTGGGATTACAGGAGTGAGCCATCGTGCCCGGCCAAGATCTTGAAATCTTTAAAGAGCAAATTAAATGGTAAAAGAAATTAACTTAGCAAAAATGTCATGTTAGGTACAATTCTCACATGTCTTTGCTTTTGCATTATTTGATACATAATTTAATCTTTCTGCCTTTTGTTACTTGGTACAAATCAGTGCTGAATCCCCTCTTTTGGCTGTTACTATGTATCAGGTGTTGTAAACTAATGTTTACCATAATTTGGATAATAAACCTACCATTTGGGGAGACAGTGAAGCAAAAAGAGATACTTTTTTCCCAAATGGAGTATTGGTAATTATTTGTTTTAATTATTCTCAATTTTGCAGATAATTGGGTTAATGTCATTTTAAAAATTGTACTTGTTTTTGACTAGATGGGTATATGCTTTTGAATTATTGCTAATATCATACTAATTCCTTTTTGTTAAATGTGTCTTCATAGATTATACGCACTCCGCCTGCAGGAATACTTATCAGGGTTTTAATGGTAAGTATCCTCTTTCAGCTTTTCTCTTCATGCCCATAAAAATATAGTATCAATGTAGAAAGTCAGTTCTACCTATTTCAGTCCTTGTTTTGGTTCTTGATATATCACTTATGTGTTAATATTGTCTTACCATATATAGTATTTGAATTGGGGAATTTGCTATCAGAAAATGTTAGGGGTTATTCACATTAGTTTGATTTTTTTTTTTTGGTCCGTTTTGTTTGAATTGTGATTATTTTAATGTGTTCCAAAGGGCCTACCTACATTCTGAGTGATGAATCACAAGACACTGGTTGAGTTATTTTGGTTGAATTAGAGAGTTTGGTATTGAGTAATGTAGACTAAGTGGATTATTGGCTTGGTTCTATGTAGCTTGTGTTGTAATGTATTTTGACTTTGTTTTTGAGGTCATTTTCTTCAGTCTGTCCAGATGTGTTAGTATATAAAGAGCTGTCTAGAGGAGCACATGAAGAAGCTTGATTGTTTATTGACATGAGCATGACATTAGACTTGTGACTGTAGAGCTAGATAGAATCATGAGAGGTATGTAGAATACAATTGGTTGTCATTTTGATAGTTATTAGAGTTAGGGCCCTGCCACACAAGATAATAATATGAAAAAGAACAAAGAACAATTAATACAGGTTAAAAAACATATGAAGGACTTGAGGGAGTGGCATTAAATATCCTGAGTGCCAGAGATGTAAAATCCAACTTTCGTACAGAATAGAATATATTCGCAAAGTAAAACTGAAGCAAATGTACTACTAAAGACTATGCCATTGATGGGAATAATCACTGAACAGTTGATTTTTATTTTATCGTCTTTAAAGATTAAGATAAACTTTGGATTTCATGTGGGCTAAAAAGTCTTAGCATATAGGGAGTTAGTACTGAAGAATATATTTGTGAGCTGGAAATTGAAAATTACCAAAGGAAGTTTAATTTGCATCCACATGTTGGTTATATTGAAAACTGGAAAATTAACGAGAAAGCCGTTTCATAAGTTTTGATATAAAGATTTTAAGACCTTGAACTTGGGAGGTGATAGTAGTAATCTTAAAAATAAAGAGCAAATTAGCAGAACTTGCAGGCTGACTAGTAATGGGCAGAAAATTGAGAGGGTTGAATAAAAATGAATCCAGAATTTTAAACTGGAATGTAGGACTAGTGCTTTTACAAGGGAGAGGGGGAGGGGAAGGGGAAGAGGGAGATAATTTGTAATGATAAAAGGCCATCTAGGATTTACTGGATAGTTGGATTTAATGTCTAAACATAGGACTTGAAATGCAGACTCATGCAGGGCTAGACATTTATTTATTATATGGTGTTGCAATAAGATCTAATATTATGACTTTTATTTTTTCTCCTAATTTTAGTTATGATAGTGGTTCTCATCTGAGGGTGATTGTTGGAATCTCCTGGGGAGCTTTTTCAAAGTCTGTCTGTTCAGACATAGCCTATACCTCTCGAATCTTAATTTCAGTGTAAGTGGTCTTTGGCTGTGTATGTTGTGCAAAACCACTCTGATTTTGGAAGGCACCTCTGATTAAAGGCCAATGCTTGACAGTACTTCTAGGTCTAGATTATTTATATTTTACAAATGAGGAACTTAATTTCAGGGATTCTATTTGACATTGTTCAGCGAATATTTAGTGCCTGCTGGGCATCAGATATTCTAGGAGGTGGGAATATAGCAGTGAACAAAATGGACAAATATTCCTGCCTTTGTGAGGCTTTCAGTCTAGTGGGATGAAATAGTAAACAAGATAAGAAATAATATATATGTCATAATTTAGTCCACAGGGGAAAAAAGGAGTAATATATATTGTATGTTAGATGATGATCATTGCTAGGGAGAATAACAGAGAAGGAGGATAAATGTGTGTGTGTACTTGTATGTGTTGCAGTTTTAGAGTCTCTGGGGAAGGACTCACTAAAAAGATGATATTTGAGCATAGATTTAAGATAGGTGAGTATGAAAGCCATGAAGCTATTTAGAGGAAGACTTATAGGCTTTAAGAAATAAACAATGCATAGGTACCAAAAAGCCAAAAATGTATTTTATTGTTAGCACTGTGTTTTCTAGGAAGTGAAATGAAGTAGAAGGCATTGGAAAACATGGCACGGTACAGATTTTCCCCACACTATTTCTTGGAAGGAATATGTATTTCCAGTGTCTCCATATTTTCCTTCTTGCTTCATAATACCTTTTATATAAATAGCATATAGAAAAAGGGAGAGAAAAGGGTGCGCTAGCTCATGCCTGTAATCCTAGTGCTTTGGGAGCCTGAGGTAGGAGCACTGCTTGAGGCCAGGTGATTGAAACCAGCCTGGGCAACATAGTGAGACCCTGTCTTTACGAAAAAAAATTTTTTTTTTTTTTTTGAGACTGAGTCTTACTCTCTTGCCCGGGCTGGAGTGCAGTGGCCGGATCTCAGCTCACTGCAAGCTCCACCTCCGGGTTTACGCCATTCTCCTGCCTCAGCCTCCTGTGTAGCTGGCACTACAGGCGCCCACCACCTCGCCCAGCTAGTTTTTTGTATTTTTTAGTAGAGACGGGGGTTTCACAGTGTTAGCCAGGATGGTCTCGATCTCCTGACCTCGTGATCTGCCCGTCTCGGCCTCCCAAAGTGCTGGGATTACAGGCTTGAGCCACCGCGCCCGGCCCAAAAAAAATTTTTTTTAAAAATTAGCCAGGCGTGGTGGTGCCCCCCTATAGTTCCAGTTACTCCAGAGGCTGAGATGGGAGGATTGATTGAGCCCAGGAGGTGAAGGCTGCAGTGAGCTATGATTGTGCCACTGCAGTCCAGCCTGGGTGACAGAGCAAGACCTTAACGCTGGCTTGACTAGAACAGATGATTTTTTGCTGAGCAATCTTAAGACAAGGTTAGAGTGTTGAGATGTAGCCAGAAAGCATTGAAAATCAAAGATAATTTGCTTATATATCAGAAGCAATAGCAAGTGAAGACCTGAAAAAGTTGAGGGAGTAAACAGTGCAGGTTCAGGGGAATGAGCATTCCAGGCAGAGGGAACAGCAGCTGCCAAAATGGGTATACACTTTGTGTTCTAGAAACATCAAGGGACCTGGTGGTGTAGGAGTGGAGTGAACAGGGGTGTATAAAATTGATAATGAAGTTAAGAGGTGATGAGGCAGATCATGTAGGGCAGGGTTTCTCAAATTTCTTACATTTTGGACTGAGTAATTTTTTGTTGTAGGGGGATGTCCTGTGCATCGTAGAACTTTTAACAGCCTCCTTGGCCTCTATATGCTAGATGTCAGTATCATCTGCCCCCTAGTTGTGACATCCAAAAATGTTTCAGACATGGCCAATGTCCCCAGGGGGTGCAAAATCTCCCCTAGTTAAAACCACTGGTATAGGTTCTTATGTGTTATTTTAAGCTTTGGCTTTAACTTGGAATAAGAGGAAGCCATTGGAGGTTACTGAGCATTGAACATGATTGAACTTACATTTTATCAGAATTATTCTGGCTATTGTCTTCAGAATAAACAGCAAAGGAGCAAAAGTGGAGCAGGAAAACCAGTTAGGAGACTTTTGCAATAACTTAGGTGGTAGATGCTGGTATCTTGTAGTAGGCTGCTGGTAGTGTAGAGTTGCTAAAAAGTAGTCCCACTCAAGACTTAATGTCACATAGCTAGTTATTTTGGTCATAGGTCAGTTTTTAATTTTTTTTTTTTTTTTTTTTTTTAAGACGGAGTTTCTCTCTTGTGGCCCAGGCTAGAGTGCAGTGGCGCCATCTCAGCTCACTGCAACCTCCGCCTCATGGATTCAAGCGATTCTCCTGGCTCAGCCTCCTGAGTAGCTGGGATTACAGGCTCCTACCACCACGCCTGGCTAATTTTTTTTGTATTTTTTAGTAGAGACGGAGTTTTACCATGTTGGTCAGACTGGTCTTGAACTCCTGACCTCAGCTGATCCACCTACCTTGACCTCCCAAAGGGTTGGGATTACAGGTGTGAGCCACCTTGCCCAGCCCATAGGTCAGTTTTTCCCCCAGTATTTTGCAGCTGCTTCTTTGTGTTTTAATTAAAAATGAGCTTTAGCATTTTTGAGCATGTATTTGATTTAAATTATTAGGTCAGTTTTATTTTTGTTGGTAACTTACTTTCATTTAAGAGATACTACTATGTTCTCACAGTTTTATTTTTAAAAGGGATTTTAAAATTCATTTTGGTGACTGGAAGAAAAATTTATATAAAAGCAGTCATCTTACAGAATCTATAGCCCTATAACTGCACTGTATACAATATAAAGACTTTTCCTCCTGTTCTATGAGCAATCAACCGGAATCATTGCTATATAAAAGTAGCTTTATTAATTTTTGTACATTTCAGAGTATCTAACACATGCATGGTTAGTGTGCAATAAATGTTAATAATTTTGATTTTAGTGAAATAAAAATAGAATAAAAACTGAAGGTTTTAGTATTCAAAGGCAGCCAATGCTAACTCAAAATAGAAACTAGCAGAAATAAAACATAAGATTTTTTCCTCTGTGTACCTGATTAAACATAATCTTATTTTTAAATAGGCCTTAGAGGAAAACTTTCCATTTTTAAAACTTTATTTTAATCTTAGAATTATCCTCTAATATATGAGCATAAATTTACTATATACTTACCAACTTTATCACAAAAAATAACTGTTTTATTAATCTGGGACTGTGTTGTCCAGTTTGGTAGCTGCTAACTACATGTTCCTATTTAACACTTAAAACATGGATTGTCTGAATTGAGGTGCTCTGTAAGTGTAAATTACACACCAGATTTGAAGTCTTCAAATGAAAAAAGCAGTAAAATATCTCCATATGTTTTGTATATTGATAAACTTTTTGTACTGTTATATTAAAACCCATTAGTATGTCTTGTACTTTGAATGGATCTTTTTTACCATACATTATTTTGTAATATCGACATTATTTGGAAAATAGTGGTTTTTATATAAAATGCAGATTTTCCAAATATTGATAGGTTTTATGGCACAATATTTAAAAAATCATATTCAGTAATACCACCACCAGCCTTATCAGAAAGTCTATAAGTATTGGGAAGCTGTCAAGCTCAAAGTGGTAGATACAACTTTTAAAAAATTCTGATGTTCACTTGAAAGCATGAATTTTATCATTGACAACAAATAATGTCAGCTGTTTTTGTTAAAACAATGGTTTCACTTAGTTCATTTTTTTTTTTTCTTTGAGACGAGTCTGGCTCTGTTGCCCAGTCTGGTGTTCAGTGGCGCGATCTCAGCTCACTGCAAGCCCCGCCTCCCGGGTTCACGCCATTCTCCTGTCTCAGCCTCCGGAGTAACTGGGACTACAGGCGCCCGCCGCCATGCCTGGCTAATTTTTTGTATTTTTAGTAGAGACGAGGTTTCACCGTGTTCGCCAGGATGGTCTCCATCTCCTGACCTCGTGATCCGCCCGCTTCGGCCTCCCAAAGTGCTGGGATTACAGGCGTGAGCTACCACGCCAGGTCACACTTAGTTCATTTTTAAGAAAATATCTGCCAAATGCCCAAATCTGAAAACCATCGTATTTGTCTGTCAGTCTTTCTAGTAAAAAGAGTGTTCCTTGTAAAAAGTGGCTGATTTAATTCACAAACCAAACACTTGCACAATAGCTTTTCCTGGGAGAGCTATGGTACTTTGGTAGGCAGCCAAATTGCTTGATATGTTTTCCCTTTCATTACAGAGAATATAAAAAAAGGTGTACTTTGGCCGGGCGCGGTGGCTCAAGCCTGTAATCCCAGCACTTTGGGAGGCCGAGACGGGCGGATCACAAGGTCAGGAGATCGAGACCATCCTGGCTAACCGCAGTGAAACCCGTCTCTACTAAAAAAAAAAAACACAAAAAAATTAGCGAGTGAGGGTGCAAGCGCCTGTGGTCTAGCTACTCGGGAGGCTGAGGCAGGAGAATAGCGGGAACCAGGAAGTGAGCTTACAGTGAAGCTGAGATCCCCAGCCTGCACTCAAGCCCTGAAGCTGACAAGCGAGACTCCGTCTCAAAAAAAAAAAAAAAAAGTGTACTTAAAGGTCATGTTTTAATAAAATTGATAATTCTTACTGCTTCGTCAAGGACATTCTGAGGAGAAATTGGCATTTGTATTTTATTATTTTTACTGTGAGCGTGTAATGTTAAAGAATGTAATGACGCCGGGCGCGGTGGCTCAAGCCTGTAATCCCAGCACTTTGGGAGGCCGAGACGGGTGGATCACGATGTCAGGAGATCGAGACCATCCTGGCTAACACGGTGAAACCCCGTCTCTACTAAAAAATACAAAAAACTAGCCGGGCGAGGTGGCGGGCGCCTGTAGTCTCAGCTACTCAGGAGGCTGAGGCAGGAGAATGGCGTAAACCCGGTAGGCGGAGCTTGCAGTGAGCTGAGATCCAGCCACTGTACTCCAGCCTGGGCGACAGAGAGAGACTCCGTCTCAAAAAAAAAAAAAAAAAAAAAAGAATGTAATGACTACCAGTACAATCTGTTGCCACTGCCTTGATCTGTGCTAGGTCACCAGCATTTTTATTCATCAGTGCTTTTGCACCTTCTGTGCAAGTGTCAACTCTGTGAAAAAGGCAAATAATGTTCAGGTGTTATTTATGAAAATATTTTGACCTTGTGGATCCCCAGAAAGGTTCTCAGCAACTCCCAGTGGTCAGCAGCTGCCTTGACAACTGCTGTTCTAAGATAAAAATTGGACTTTACCACAGGACTAGTAAATTTAAGATGAGGCCACAAATGGCAGAGTAAGGCAGAGTATCACAAGCACCACGTGAGAGTTATAGGCTTTTGTGCCTATAACATTCAGAAGAAAGATGACACTCAGCTGAGAGAGTATCAGTAAAAGTTTTCTTGAATGTATTAGTATTTGAAATGGACTTTAAAAGATTAGAAAGTTTCAGTAGGCCGCTCTTTAGGGTAGTAGAGGAAAATATTTCATGTAGAAGTGATAGCATGAGACTAGACAAGAGGATATGTATGGAATTTTGGGAAAATCATTTCATCTCTTTGGACTTCAGTTCCTCATGTCTATACAATGAGAGGATTGATTTTGAACATTTAGGTTGCTACTAGGTTTAAAGTTGGATGACTTTGAGTACTAGTTTTATAAAGTTGTTATTGTTGTCATTATTATTATTGTTAGGACTAGAGATATTTAAATGATTATATAAAATTTAATGTTTTAAAAATGTAAATTAAGGTATTTACTCTGTGTGTACCATTGTATTTATTTGTGTATCACATTTGGGGAGGATAGTAATGAGGGATTTTTAAAGTACTTTATAGAAAACAAATTCTAAATGTTTGTTTTACTTTCTGATTTTTATAGTCATCCTAAATTGATTTTGTTACCTCTCTTGTTGTATTTATTTTTCATATCAGAGGTTGGCATATAGGCAGAATTGCAGTGTAATAAAATAGACAATATGCTTATTGTGTCTTAGTTTTTTTTTTTTTTTTTTTTTAGTGTTCACATTGCTAGAATTTGCATTCATTTGTTGAGTCATCATTTATAGGCACAGTGCCATAGATTGGTCTCACTCTGTGATTTTACTTTTTAAAAATGTCTATTTCAATTACTGTGAACAAGGCTAATTGGAAACGTGGCTGCTTCTGAGTTTTCAGACATTTAGAGAGGAGTTAGATGCATAAAACAAGTATAGTCTACTGCTGTCATATAGGACAAAAATTGCCCCTTTGACATTATTAAATGCTGACTTCTCAAGAATAGGAATTATGTATCATTAATTATATATGCTATAGTACTTAATACAAGGCCTTATAGTAGTCCCCTAGTCAAATAAATATTGGTTAAATTGAAAATAATTCTGTGGCCAGGTGCAGTGACTCATGCCTGTAATCCCAGCACTTTGGGAGGCCAAGGCGGGTGGATTGTTTGAGCCCAGGAGCTCAAAACCAGCCTGGGCAACACGATGAAAGCCCATCTCTATCAAAAATACAAAAATTAGCCAGTCTCATAACCAGTCTCAAAAGAAAATCAAAAAAGAAATAATTCTAATGTAGAACTTTTAGTTGAAAATATGTTTTCCTTTGAAATATCAGGCTTTTTTTTTAAGCAAATTTGATTTAGTAGCTTCTCATCTTTGTGTTTTTCCCTTCAGCATTTAGTGTGAATTTAGTTTAAATGTTAATGGTAAATTATTATCTCAGGAGATAGATAGGAATATCTTGTGTTTTGTGCAAAGATCCCTGAAGAAAATGGTGTATTTTACTGACAATTTCTTATTGACTCTCTTTTAGGAATGGATCGTGATTATGGCCCTGGATCTTACGGAGGTCTGACATTCAAGGATATTTATCTAAAAATTCTTCTTTTGAGTGCCAGTAAAGGTGAGCATCATATAACTTTTTTCTTTTTAAACTCTTATAGGGATGGATCGTGACTATGGCCATGGATCCTATGGGGGTCAGAGATCCATGGAGTCCTACCTAAACCAGTCATATGGCATGGACAATCACAGTGGTGGTGGTGGGGGTAGCAGGTAAATTGCTTAATCATTTGGCCAAATAATTAGACAACTATAAGATTCTGGATATATTAAGTATTCTTTAGGCATGTTATGATACTTGAACTTCACTGTTTGCTATTGAATCATCACCTTAAATGTTTAAAGGTGTTAATTAATGGGATAAAATTTAAATTAGGATTACTGGCAGACATTATTTTAGGAAAACACCAGATAACTATATCATGTCAATACAATAGAGTAAGATACTCTGTTTTTAGCAGTGAACTTTTTAAAAATTCTTTTACTTCTAACTTCTTGTCAATCAAAATATCCTGAAAAATGATATTAAAATGTTATTGAAAATATTATTTATGAAGCTTTTTCTTAATAATTAAAAAAAATCTTTTCTAATGTGGGGTGCTATGTAAATTAGCAAAGCAGTCTAACTAGAATGGATTTTACTGAAACAGTCTAACATTTGCTTTCTAAGAAACATTCAAGACATATTCCTTTAATTCTAATTTTAAAGGAAGAGCATATTGCAATAATAAAATATTTTTAAAATTATGTTCAGGTTATTTATTGACAGGTACTACTTACACCAAAGCACTTGTGCTCTAGGCTAGGAGCATTGTATTAAAGCCATGAATACTATACCTTTTACTAGTCTAGATTGTATTTATACTGTTACTACTGTATAAAGCTTAAACCTACTTAAACAACTACAAGCTTTAAGGTTGACCATATTTCAGGAGAAGGGGTGTCTGCTTTTTGAGGCACAAAGGTTCCTGCTGAATATAAGTAAAACTAGTTAGTAGACATGTGAAACAGTCATCCTTCTTCATAAATTGAAGGATCCGGATTCCTTAATGATGGACTGAATGATGCTTACTTTCCTTCTTTCTGCTTCCAGTGTGCCACTATGATTTATAGTAAAGAAAAATTAAGAAACTGAACAGTTGCAACTATTTTGCTTATGTGACAGATGTTTTGAAAAATGTAGTTGGAAATAGGAATAATTTTTATATGGTTACTAGGATTCAGAAGTAAATACTACCTTCTATTTAGTGATCTGTAAATAATTGAAGTAATGTAACACTTAATGTTTTAATATGTCAGTTATTGCCCTTTTATATTGTGAATGTAATGTGCATAAGCTATTTCTGTAGATGTTATTGTTTTATCTCGTGTAATTGTGGGTCTTTATAAAATTGTGTTGTAAGATATCAAGCAACTTTTGTAATCCATGCTTTGGGTTTGTGAGAAGGAAGATGATTTATTTCTTCTGTTAACTCTCTTAAAACCTCGAGGAGACTGTGTGCTCCCTTTTTAAGGATAGTTTTATGTGATAATTTCCTGAAGGATATAATTTTTCAAATAATTGAATATATTATAAGATGTATTCTTTTTCATCTGCCTT
This sequence comes from Papio anubis, assembly GCF_008728515.1. Lineage (NCBI taxonomy): Eukaryota > Metazoa > Chordata > Mammalia > Primates > Cercopithecidae > Papio > Papio anubis. Next base: position 88,327,265 of record NC_044976.1, read on the forward strand.
GAAAATTCATATGCAGAGGGTATATGTTGGTGATCTTTTATGTTTTATCTGTTTATCCTTCTAGATTTGTTAGATTTTCTAGTCTACAAGTAAAAAGTGATTGAGGATTGATTAATTGACCTTGGCTGAAGTTTGGCAGATTGTCAAATTTTTATAACCAGAGATAATTCCCCAAATTTTGACTCCTACAGACACAATGAAGCAGTTTGTGATATAGATTATTGGGAGTGCAAAAGGATCTCTCTGTGTCACAAATAACCTACATCTAAGTAGACTTCAGTTTGTGTCCTTATTGAAAGCCAAAATGTTGTAAATGTTTTGTAATTTTTAATAATAGAGATAGATTCAAAAACGTTTGAATAGTTTGTGAACTTTAGCAAATGACCTTTTCCAAGACTAGGGCTGGGCTTAAATAATGACAGACAAATCTTTTCTTCTTCATAAAATAGAAAAGCTGCTAAGAAGCAGATTTTTAAGCTAAGTTTTACTAAACTCAATTCATGTTTAGAATCTGACTCAGATAGCTTTCTATCTGGTCTCACGTTGAACTGCCCAGCCCTAATCAAGTGTGAACAAAAGTAGAACTGTGCAAACCAGTATGGTATAAATGAATTTTAGTTGATAAATGTCATCTGATAATTTGTCTTTTGAATTGTCTAACATTAGTAAGCTTACTTTTGTTTTTTCCCTCACTGTGCAACTTTTCCAGGTTTGGACCTTATGAGTCTTACGACTCCAGGTCTTCTCTGGGTGGGCGAGATCTGTACAGATCTGGCTATGGTTTTAATGAACCCGAACAAAGCCGCTTCGGAGGTAGTTATGGTGGTCGATTTGAGAGCTCCTACCGGAATAGCCTTGACTCTTTCGGAGGTAGAAACCAGGGCGGGTCTAGCTGGGAAGCACCTTACTCCCGTTCAAAATTGAGGCCTGGGTTTATGGAGGACAGAGGAAGAGAGAATTACTCTTCCTACAGCAGTTTTTCTTCACCCCATATGAAGCCTGCACCTGTAGGCTCTCGGGGGAGAGGAACGCCTGCTTATCCTGAAAGTACGTTTGGAAGCAGAAACTATGATGCTTTTGGAGGACCATCAACAGGCAGAGGCCGAGGCCGAGGAGTAAGTACAACAGAATCTTTTCAGATTCTTTTCACTAGTCACTCTTTTAAACCCTTTCAAGACCATCGCTTTCAACTAGAATAAACACTGTTCATCCCAGTGTATTTTGAAGCAAAAGCTGAGTCATAAACATAATTTTTAGGTTGACTGTAAAAGTTTTTCCAGCACCTCAGAAAATAAGTGGCAGTTTGAGATGATCATAAAGTTGTGCCAAATCTCCCTTTATTAAAAAGGTGAGGCTGTTAGGTTTGGTCTAAAAGGGGTTAAAAGGAGTTGCATTTTTCCTTGTAAACACTAGCAGTTTTGCTGGTGGAATAGTTTGTGGATTATTGTGAAAGGTCACTGAACCCTTTTTGAGTTTTTGAGTAGGTTAAAGGTGCAATGTATGATAAAATGTTTATACTTTGTTGCTAAACTCTAGCAAGTAGAATTTCTTCAAAGCTCCATGTTTCACATTAAACACAAGAGACTAAAAGTTGATGGTAGATCAGGATAGCTTAGCCATGTTTATGTGGTGAAGAAGTTGATGTGTATAATAGATTGTACAATGATTTGTGGTCAGTGTAATTTTGCTAACTCACTCTTACAATATGTCCAATTGCTGGTTGTTTAATTTTCCCTCGTGTTACTAGTTTTACTCTTGAGAAATAATTTTCACCTGTACAGATACGTTTATGATTTCTTCTTAGGAAGTAATATTTTGTAAATTATTGCTTAAATGAGTAAATATATATACTAGTCTACAATTGTTTAACGTTAGGGTGCATAGTGTAAACATTATGCTTTATGTTCTTAGGTCACTTGATTGACATGAAATTTTACCTAGTAAGTGTGTGTAGATTGTGGGGTTGTTATATAGTCTGATCATTTAAAGAGTGTTGTGTTTTTGTTATAATGTAAGAATCCTTTTAAGTCAGCTGCTCTTAATATTTTCTTTGCAGAGGAAAGTATTTCTAGTAAAAAATGTAGTAGGATACATACACGTTTTTGACTGGTTATTAACCTTTGGTGTGTCAGTGTAGCTTGTTATACTTGTGTAGAAATTTTGCATTTTTAACAGTTACTCTTTACTTATGTAAAAATGCATTGCACCTTTAATGTGTAATTAAGGAAGATTTTCCTGATATGACTTTTTAAATTACCTGGAAACACAGCTAGGTTAGCTAGGCATTCCTAAGCATAGTATACAAATGTAAGCAACTGATACATTACAGTCCCACTATACTTCATGATCATAGGTTAATTGAAAATAGTTGGGATGACAGGCTTTGGGTTTTGAATTGAAAATCCATTCTAGTTTGAAAATTTGGAAAACACTTAATATTTTCCATGCTGTATATTATTTTAGGCAAAGTGTGTTTTCTTAATGAGGCTTCAAAAGTAAATTTCGTTTTCATAATAGTAAAGCAAGTATTCTTGTACTTTGTATTTACCATTCTAGTCTGAATGGACTTTTCTTTCTTTCCTTCTGTTAGTGAAGTAGATGAGCCAATAGGACCTACATTTTAAATCTTCACTTGTACAATTTCCCTTGGGTCCTTCTCTTCAGATTACTCCTCCATCTTTATCTTCTAAAAGTAAGATTAGCAGAATAAATTTCTGTGGACATGTGGCCTCTTGGTGTAGATTTGGATAATGACAAGAGAAGAGGAAGGGACACAAAGAGTCGTTTGGTTGCATGACTCTTCATCTGTAAACTTTTGTTTCTTGGGCTTCGGGGTCAGAAAATGTTTCTCTAGGTAAGAATGTGAATGGAACGTCAGATGCAATTCTTTATCTGAAGTGTGTCTTGGAAGTTGATGCATGGTTATGCTTTAACTCTCCTATTTCATACTAATGTTCCATCTCGCCTTCTCATTCCCTTTTTCAACAGGGAGAATACTAAATGATTTCTGGATCTTTTTTACTTCAAACTACAAATATGGTCTTCTTTGTGTATCTTAGTTTTAAGCCAGGTTTTAGTAAAATAAAGATTTCTTTTAGGGTCTTTTCATGGGAAAACATCAATTAGGAACTCTGAAGAGGAGTTGTCAGAGAGTTGTACAAGTGGTAACATTTGGACAGGCACATATGTTGTCTATAATCTCAAGTAATTTTGAAATGTGAAAGTAAAAACATAGGTAGCAAATATTCATTATTTGTTCTACTGGAAATAAAAATACTAATTCAATGGTTTTGAGTTTATGTAATAATTTACAGAGTTTTTCAATGTGTTTTTTCAGAATGGACATGTAAAATTTAGTTACATTCCAGGGAATTTTCAGGTGAAAATTAGTAGATAGTTAACGTGAAAATTTGATATGAATTCATAGTTTTTCTTGGGCAATATGCTAATACTTATTGATTTCACAAATTTACAGCATATGGGTGATTTTGGAAGCATTCATAGACCTGGAATTGTTGTTGACTATCAAAACAAATCCACCAATGTGACAGTTGCTGCTGCAAGAGGAATAAAGAGAAAAATGATGCAGCCGTTTAATAAGCCCAGTGGAACCTTTATCAAGAAACCCAAACTAGCAAAACCTATGGAGAAGATAAACCTCAACAAATCACCCAGTAAGTAAGAAAACATAATTGCTATGATTCAGGATACTTTTTATTTTTTTTAATTCCATACTTTTAGGTAATTTTTTCATGTTTATATACCAAAACTACTTAACAATTGTGATTGTAGAAATTAGATCTGTAAATTCCCTATTGCAGTTAATAATTGGTCATGAATACCCAAAGATACTTTAAAAATGTACATACCCTGGTCCATTCCTTTTTCCTGAATCCTGTGTGGTTGTGTATCAAACCCTCTACAGCTGAGGAAACAGGCATAGGATAGATAAATAATTTGCTGCCTAGGTCAAACAACCAGTAAATGGTAATGCCAGGATATATTCCAGAGCAAGTAATGCTCTAGAAATCCTGTTCTTAAACCTCCCTATGATTGTAACAGAAATTTGCTTTGTATTCATTTTTCCCTTTTATTTTAAAATAACTTTTTTCCCTGATTATAACATTATAGACATTTTATTATGTAATATTTGAAAAAACTGAAATTGCAATGTTAGATTCTTTCCTCAACATATATTTTCTATAATATAAAATTTGAGAAAAGTTTAAAAATTGTACTTAAATAACTTTCTCATCATGCCTTATTGTTTAATAAGAAACAATATTCTGAAATTTCTGGAATTCCTGAAATTCTGGAAACCTGATACTAAGCAGAGTATGTGTTGTGGGGATACCTTTAACAATGTGTCAGTTGATAGACTGTTATATATCAAATCTGAAATTTTATTAGGTGTTACTATAATAGAAAATCCAGTTGATTCTCTTGGGACCTATTTCAAAGATGTATTTTGCGTGTATAGTTAAATATTGCAAAAGTTTGATAAAGAAACTGATTTGCCATTAAAGCAGATAATATGTATCCCTCCCCCATACCCTCTTTTTTATATAACAAAACTTGAGAATAGTGTTGTATAGCTAAGAATGAAACTCAGATTCTTTAATTAAATTATGGCTTCTCTGTCAGGTGTAAAATGGGCATTTAAAAAGATGATTGCTGAATTTTCCTCAATACAAGGTCTTGCTATGCTGTAGTATAGACTATGTGACTTTATAGAAAATTAGTAGGGAAGGAACCCTATTCTGTCACTTGGCTAGAAGTATAACATGTCATAGTTTTAGCATATGAAAGGAAGATTAAATTACTTATTTGAGGTAATATATAAATAAGTAGATTTTTCCAAGGCCATCTAAAAGGATAAGCAGTGCATAAAAGGAAAAATTTAAGGGCAAATCGTTAAGTTTTTTTTTTTTTTAAGTATAAAGTTAAATGTATTACAAGAAGGAACCTGCTCACAATGAGATACCACTCCATACCCACTGGGATAGTCATAATAATAAAAGGAAAATAACAGGTGTTGACAAGGATATGGGGAAATTGGAACCTTCACACATTACTGATGGGAATGTAAAGCAGTGAAGCCACTGTGGGAAGCAGATTGGTGCTTCCTGAAACAATTAAACATAGACTGTCCATATAATCCAGCAATTCTACTTCTAGGTGTTCTTCCACTCCAAAGAATTTAAAATAGTATTCAAACAAAAACTTATTTATTTATTTATTTTTATTTTTGAGACAGGATCTCACTCTGTTGCCCGGGCTGGAGTGCAGTGGCGCAGTCTTGGCTCGCTGCAACCTCCGCCCCTGGGTTCAAGCAATTCTCATTCCTCAGCCTCCTGAGTAATTAGGACTACAGATATGCACCACCACGCCCAGTTAATTGTTGCATCTTGAGTAGAGATGGTTTTGCCATGTTGTCCAGGCTGGTCTCGAACTCCTGGCTTCAAGTGATCCATCCGCCTCAGCCTCCCAAAGTGCTAAGATTACAGGCATGAGCCACTGTGCCTGGCCCAAACAAAAATTTATATATGAATGTTTATAGTAGCATTATTCATAGTAGTCAAAAGGTAGAAACTATTGAAATACACATCAACAGATGAATGGTTTTAAAAATGTGGAATATTCATATAATGGAATATTATTAAACCATAAAAAAGAAGGAAGTACTTACTAATACATGGCACAACGTGGGTGAGCTGTGAAAACATGCTAAATAAAAGTCAGACCAAAAAGGCAACAGACAGGATGATTCTAGGTATATGAAATACCTAGAGTAGGCAAATCCGTAGATCAGAAAGCAGATTAGTGGTTACCAGGGCCTTAGGGTAGGGTTGAAATGGGGAGTGACTGCTTTATGGGTTGATGAAAAGTTCTGTAACTAGATAGTGGAGATGGTTGCATAACTTTGTGAATGTACTTAATGCCATTGAATTGCACATTTTAAAATGGTTAAACTAGTAAATCTTATGTTTTGTGTATTTTATCACAATAGAGAATTTTTTTTTGAGACGGAGCCTCGCTCTGTCCCCCAGGTTGGAGTGCAGTGGCCAGATCCCAGCTCACTGCAAGCTCCGCCTCCCAGGTTTACGCCATTCTCCTGCCTCAGCCTCCCGAGTAGCTGGGACTACAGGCGCCCGCCACCTCACTGTGCTAGTTTTTTGTATTTTTTAGTAGAGACGGGGTTTCACCATGTTAGCCAGGATGGTCTCGATCTCCTGACCTCGTGATCCACCCGTCTCGGCCTCCCAAAGTGCTGAGATTACAGGCTTGAGCCACTGCGCCCGGCCTACAATAGACACTTTTTTAAAAAAAGAGAACAAATGTGCTTTTATTTTGGAGATTATAAATTTTAAGAAACTTTCCGAGAGCTCCTACAATATGAATATGAGTTCTTGCATCCAGGTCTCTGCAGTGTTTACTGGACTTCCATTTTCATGCTGGGGCAGGTTGCTTTAGTGTTTCCCAAAGTATATGGTGCCCAAGATAATTTTAGGTGATAAGGATATTATTGCTTAGAATAAGGATAGGACAAATGAGCAGATTTAAAGAAAATTATGTAGCAAATAATCACATAGATGACAAGCAGATATGACGGAATTTGTGATGATGGTATTCAAATGAATGAAGTTAATTTAGTGAAGTTTAAGAAATACTGGATAGTCTCAAACTCCGATTTTTTGAGTGAGTTCAATTTTAGATTACAATCACTAAGTAAACCTCATAAGTATATACTTTATGAACTGATGATTGGAAAGAGAGAATGGAAAAATGAATTTTAGTTTTTACTTTTTTGTGTGATATCCTAGCAAAAACTGATCCTAAAAATGAAGAGGAAGAAAAGCGACGAATTGAGGCTCGGAGAGAGAAACAAAGGCGCAGAAGAGAAAAAAACAGTGAGAAATATGGAGATGGATACAGGTTTGTGCTTAGAGTCAGAAAATTAGGCTCATTAAAAAATGATTACCTAGAAAAGGCAAACACATCAATTGTAATGTGAAAAAGTTCTTAAGATTCAAATGAAAAGGCTTGTTCAAAGATATAGAGGAATGCTTTTGATTTTTGATATTTATATGTAATCACTACTTAGAAAACATAAGAAAAAAGGCATTCTATTTATAATGGCAATCCAGAAATATAAAATATCCAGAAATAATAGCATTCTTAAAAAGACGTACTTGTCATTGAGGTTTGACTATATGGAGACAGTGATTTTCATGGGCAGGAACTAAATATTACAAATATGTAAGTTCTTTCCAATCCAGATCCCAAAGGAAATTCTGAAGAAGAGTAAATGGGTAGGTACTGACTTTTTTTTTTCTTTTTTTTGAGACGGAGTCTTGCTCTGTCGCCCAGGCTGGAGTGCAGTGGCTGGATCTCAGCTCACTGCAAGCTCCGCCTCCTGGGTTTATGCCATTCTCCTGCCTCAGCCTCCTGAGTAGCTGGGACTACAGGGGCCCACCACCTCGCCTGGCTAGTTTTTTGTATTTTTTAGTAGAGACGGGGTTTCACCGTGTTAGCCAGGATGGTCTCGATCTCCTGCCCTCGTGATCCGCCCGTCTCGGCCTCCCAAAGTGCTGGAATTACAGGCTTGAGCCACCGTGCCCAGCCGGTACTGACTTTCATAGATAATCATTCATTAAAAAGCTGTAATAGTTAAAAATACGTGGTAATACACAAAACTAATTACTATACCAGAATTATTAGCCTGTGAGCAGATTGTCAGGAAGAATGTAATATTTAATAAAGAGGATATTAGAAATAAGAGGGAAATTGATTGAACAATGAAATAATAACAAAAATAAGTTTAGCGCTTCCTCATATGACACCTGGAATGAATGTAGTTAAAAAAAAAATGAAATTACAGAAAAATAAAATGTTCTGCAAGGAGATTTTTTTCCCAGGCTTAAAAGTTACAGAATAAATTACAAAGGAAATGATGAGCAGATTTGGCTAAATAAAAACTTAAAATTTGAAAGGAAAGCAAACAGACTCGGAAAATATAAACATGAGAAATGATTAATGTCCAAATTAGATTAAAACATTACCCAAATTATTTTAAAAAGTAAGAAAACTAAACTGTTTAATATTTAATATGATAAGGAAACAGCAGCTAGTAATAATTTTAAGGAAATTGTTTAAACTTAACAGTAATTTAAACTAACAATTTAAATAACAGTATGCCATTTTATTACTAAGAAATTTGATTTGCTGATTAAGGAATGGTCAAAGGACACTTACAATTTCTTGGTGACATTATAATATTATAACTACTAGAAAGCAATTTAGCAGGTTTTAAAAAAATGTCTTAATTTTTCTTAAAGCCTTGAGCCCTGAAGTTTGAGGCCAGCCTGGGCAACATGGCAAGACCTCATCTCTAAACAAAACAAAACAATCCATAAAAAGAAGAGTAGTTCTAGTTTTAAGAACTACTGCTATTTTTAGTCCTTGTGAGTTCTCTGTCCCACTCATTATCTCTTGTGATTCCTTCTTTTGGTAGAAGCAACAGTCATAGTTATATTTTGGTGTAGAAATGAATTTAAATTATCAGCCTCTTGGAGTGTAAAAATCATTTACATTATAAGATGCAATTTTTAAAATTTAATTGCCCTATGAATATTTTTCTCATTAAAAATTTCGGATCTGAATTACGTTCATGTTAACATAATCTGGATTATGTTAATGTTAATGTAATATATAAAATTGTGATTTGGAGAAAATGAAAGAACTGAACTTTCGTTTAGCTATGTTCTCTGTAACTCTAAATATAAATCTGATGATATAACCAAAAGAATGTCAACTCATAAATTATCATTGTAGGATATAATTTCTTTAAAGTAGTCTAGATTATTTTCACTTATCAGAGCAGTTTTACTTTGAGTTATGAGGATTCAAGATTGAGTAAATCACTATTCTTGTGATAGGTTCCCTTGGATATTTGAATGCTTTCAACATAATAAAGAGCATGGAAAGGTTTATACCTACCCTTAAGGGAACCTAGGGAGAAAGAGATGGATGTGTGAGAGATGTACATAAATAATAGTGTATGACGAAGGATACCAGAAGGGAAGTACAATGTAGTCTCATGAGAAATAACTTCTAATGAGGAGTGTAGGAGGCCAAGCGTGGTAGCTCATGCCTGTAATTCCAGCACTTTGGGAGGCCAAGATGGGTGGATTGCTTGAGCCTAGGAGTTCAAGACCAGCTTGGGCAACATGGTGAAACCTTATTTCTACAAAAAATACAAAAATTAGCCAGGTGTGGTGGCATGTGGCTGTGGTCCCAGCCACTTGGGAGGCTGAGGTGGGAGGATAGCTTGAGCTTGGGAGGTGGAGGTTGCAGTGAGTTGAGTTCGCACCACTGCACTCTATGGCCTGGGCAACAGAGCAAGACTCTGTCTCGAAAAATAAGTAAATAAGGGTGCAGGGAAATCAGGGGAGGTGACCATGATGGACGTGGTATTTGAATTGATCTGGGAATGGTAGGGTTACAGGAGGAGTTGTGAGAGGCAGCCCAGGTAGAGGCCATGGCTTGCCATCCAAGCAAATAAATAGGAATGTGTTATTGTTATTTAGAAAATTGAAAGCAGTGTAGATTGAAGTGACTCTAATGGGATGAAAGGTATAATCTAATTTAAACATTTAATGGAGACATGCTGTGCCAGATATTATTAAAGGTATTGGTGAGTAAGCCAAAAAGGACAGATTAGGAAATTTCCTGGATGGCAGCAAAAACATTTTTGTCTTTGTTTTTTGAGCTTACAGAGCTAATGAAGCCCTTTGAGCAGTAATGTGCTCTTACCTGCTATAGGAAGTAACAATAATTAATTGAGTAATTGTGTGTTAGGAAATGTTCTAAGGGCTTTGTATGCATTAATTTTTAAAAATCCTCAGACACCTCTGTGAGCGTTCTCATCTCAATGTAAGAAAGCCAAGGCCTAGAGAAGTCAAGTAACTTGCCCAAGATCGCAAAATGGAATTAGAATATGAACTCGGCAGTTGGCTCCAGAGCTCATACTCTCAACCAGGAAAATAAATCTAGTAGCATTGCAAAGAATTAATTGGAAAATGGAGACTGGAGACAGAAACCAGTTACGTGACTGCTAGCATAATTCAAGGAAAAGAAAATAACGTAAGATAGAAACAGTTATGCTGGGCACAGTGGCTCACACCTGTAATCCCAGCACTTTGGGAGGCTGAGGCAGGCGGATCACCTGAGGTCAGGAGTTCAAGACCAGCCTGGCCAAGGTGGCAAAAACCCCATCTCTACTAAAACAGCCAGGTATGGTGGTGCATGCCTGTAGTCCCAGGTACTTGGGGGGCTGATGTGGGAGAACCGCTTGAACCCAGGAAGTGGAGGTTGTAGTGAGCTTAGATTGCACCACTGCACTCCAGTCTGGGCAACAGAGCTCCATCTCAAACAAACAAACAAAAAAAGAAACAATTAGGTGGGACTGTTCATTATGGAGTGGCTCTTGAGCTTACAGATGTATGCATTTGTCCAGTCCAGGCCTATTAATTATCCTGAAGTGAACTAGTCTTTAGAAGGCAAGACTTTTATCACCCTAGAATTCCATAGGAGTGAGTTATGATTGTCTGGTGGTGTGCCACTTTGCTTTGTTGATATGATACTACCATTGGTTTAGAAGCTTGAGGATGGAACAACATGTAAAATAAGTTGCAGAACTTTGGAACTCGATACTTCTTGAGGTTTGCTTTGGCTTTTTAATTGGTCCAGGCTTGAAGTGGATAACTTATAGATCCACTGGTTCCATTTTTCCTACCCGGAAGCTCCAAAGTGGGCCAGAAATGCAAAGTGGTGTATGGGTGCGGTCCAAATAAGTACTTAAAGAAATAGTTTTTTTAGATTTAAGCTAAGTTTAATTCAGTCATAAAATGGAAGAAAGGAAATCATTTATGTTGGTAAAATTAGTTTTAATGGTATATTCTTATGAACTCTTTATAAGTGAATAAAGTAATATTTAAAGGAAAACTTTTTTTTCTCTTACAGAATGGCATTTACGTGTTCATTTTGTAAATTTCGAACGTTTGAAGAAAAAGATATTGAACTGCATCTGGAAAGTTCTTCACATCAGGAAACATTAGATCATATACAGAAACAAACTAAATTTGATAAAGTAGTTATGGAGTTTTTGCATGTAAGTAGCTGTTTTTGAAGTGAGAAGCATTTTATTGATATGAATTTCTTATGATTTCATTTTTCACTTTCCCCATCTCTTGCATTTATGTTTCTAAAATTTTAATTTACTATTTAAAGAAAAGAGTTGCTTTAAAATTAACCCAGAATTACTTGTGAATTCCTCTATAATAGAATTTGTATTTGTTATTTCAGAAATGATTACGTTTTTCACAGTTGTTTCTGGGGGAGGTGTCGTTTAACAACTTTATTGATGTAGAGTCAGCTATCATCCGTTAACTGGAGTTGTGCTGGTTACATTCATTCATTATTTCAGTTGAGTCCTATAACAACTCATTTTTATCATGAAAGATTATGCTTAGAGCAGTTAAATGTTCAGTGCCAATGCCAGGAATTCAGAAGTACCGTAGGGGTTTGGCAAAGGGAAAGACGGTTGGGAATGTTAAGGAATGCTTAAAGAAGGGGCTTGAGCTAGACTGCTAATTGTACATAAAATTAATTTGGACAGAAGAGATGGAATTATTAGAAAGTTAAAAATACAGTGATCATCAAGTATACATATGTAACACACCTGCACGTTGTGCACATGTACCCTAGGACTTAAAGTATAATTAAAAAAAAAAAGTCAAGAAACAATAGGTGCTGGAGAGGCCGTGGAGAAACAGTAACACTTCCACACTGTTGGTGGGAATGTAAATTAGTTAAATGATTGTGGAAGACAGCATGGAGATTCCTCAAGGATCTAGAATCAGAAATACCATTTGATAGAGCAATCTCATTACTGAGTATATACCCAAAGGAATATAAATCATTCTACTATAAAGACATATGCACACATATGTCTATTGGAGCACTATTTACAATAGCGAACTAATGGAATCAACCCAAATGTCCATCACTGATAAACTGGATAAAGAAAATGTGGTACATATACACCAGGGAATACTATGCAGTCACAAAAAGGAATGAGATTATGTTCTTTGCAGGGACATGGATGAAGCTGGAAGCCATCATCCTCAGCAAACTAACATAGGAACATAAAACCAAACACCGCATCTTCTCACTCGTAAGTGGGAGTCAAACAATGAGAACACATGGACACAGGCAGTGGAACAACACACCCCGGGCCTGTTGTGGGGTTGGAGGAAAGGAGAGGGAATTTATAGGACTAGTCAATAGGGGTAACAAACTGCCATGGCACATGTATACTTATGTAACAAACCTGCACATTTTGCACATTCATCCTGCAACTAAAAGTAAAATTAAAATAAAATAAAAACACTGGCTAAAAACAACAACAAAAAAATACAGTGATCAGGCCGGGCGTAGTGGCTCACACCTGTAATCCCAGCACTTTGGGAGGCTGAGGCGGGTGGATCACGAGGTCAGGGGTTTGAGACCAGCCTGAAAAACATGGTGAAACCCCGTCTTTACTAAAAATACAAAAATTAGCCAGACGTGGTGGCACGTGCCTGTAATCCCAGCTACTCAGGAGGCTGAGGCAGGAAAATCCCTTAAACCCGGGAGGCAGAGGTTGCAGTGAGCAGAGATCGTGCCACTGCACTCCAGCCTGGGCGACAGAGTGACACTCCATCTAAAAAATAAAAAAAGTGAACATTCATACCACCATAATCCTCATAGAACTAACTGTGACCCTTTATTTTCTTCTGTAATTTATTTCCTTAATGAGTTTCTGTGTGTCCTTTATAACTTAAATACCCACCTACTCTGGAAGACCTCTTAAATATTCTAGCTCCCTTTGATCCCTTTCTCTATATGCTTAAAATATACTTTGAAAAGTGAATACTTTTTGTAGGTTCCTAATATTTTATGATTATCTTTTCAACTAAATTGTAAACTCCTTAAGAAAAGATATTAATTCTTATATAGCAGTTATTGTATCTTCCATAGGATGAACATGGTGCTAAGCATTATATTGAGTACTCATTGAAAACTATTTGGATTCTTTCTGTTTTGTTTTCTAGGAGTGTATGGTGAATAAATTCAAGAAAACATCTATTCGTAAGCAACAGACAAATAATCAAACAGAAGTAGTTAAAATAATTGAAAAAGATGTTATGGAAGGTAAGTATTTAAAACAAATTATTTTAAAATTCTACATGTATTTTTACCTGTTTAAATGTAAATGATAGCCACTAGAGTGATACAGTACAGTCATATATACAGTAGCTCTGAGTGAGTTACTAGAAATGAACTTCTTTGTCTTCCTGTTCTCATGCTTACAAATTTATCATTACCTGCCATTACTTTCTTCACTTCAGTTTGAGAGGAAAAGTTACCTTTTCCTCTGGATGAAAGATACTTCTCTCTGTTCTCTGTTTCTGTTATTCCTTCTCCCAAAATTCAAGTTATGAACTCTTCTGTTTTTTAGTCTTTCCTTCTCTTTTGATTCCATCTCTGGATTCTGTAAATATGCTTTTACTTAAAAAAACAAAATAAAACAAAAACGAAAACTAACCAAACCAAAAACAGCCAACAAAAGGAATAAAAAAAGGAAAGAAAAATAGACACTAGTTCTCCTAAATAACCTATCTTCTTTTTCATTTTAAATAACCAAATAACCATGCTTCTTTAAGCATAATCCACACTAGTCTCTGCTTCTTCGTCTCCCATGTATTACATTAAACACATTAAACAACTTTCGACTACTGTTAGTCTACTGAAACTGCTGTGACAGAAGTTATCAACACCAACTCCTCTAGGTTCTTTTGAATCATTATCTTCCGTAACACTTTTTACTAACTACATTATTCATGAATCATTTCTCTTGCTTTGTTTCTGTGGCACTTCACTGGCCTAATGTTTTCGTTATCCTTTTGTCATTTTTTAGTCTTTGTGCTTTCTCTGCCAGTCTTTTAGAATTTGATGTTTCTCAGTACCTTGTCATTAGCTTCATTACCATCTCCTTTTATATTCCTTCCTAATAAATTCACTTACTTACAGAGCTTAAGTTAGTATCTAGATGTTCGTTACTTATACATCTATATTTCTAGCACAGATCTTTCTTCTGAACTCAGTCTTACACATCTGCCTACTGACAACTCTCTACAGTAGTCACACAAAATCAACATATCCAAAAAATTTATCATCTCTTTGAGCATATCCTACCTTACATAGAAAGCAAAACAAAACCTCACAGTTTTTTCCTTCATTTATCTTGAAAAGGGCCTGCACCATCTACCAAAGCCGGAAGTAGAGAGTTATACAAGGTACTCTTTCCTTACTGTATCTCAAGTACTGATCAATTGAGAACGTCAATTCTATCTTTTAAATATTTATCAAATCTGTTTCTTTACGTCTCCTTTAAATACTGTATTTGTTCAAATCCTTGTCTGTTGTCTTGACAATTGTAGTATTTCCGAAGTAGTTTCCTTACTTCCAGTTTTTCTTATCTATGATTTTACCACATGATTTCATTGTTTCAGGAACTTGGCTCCTCATCCTCTCCAGGATCAAGTTCAAATTCCTAGGCATGGCACATAAAGCTCTTTATTATTTAGGCCCTTTTTTTCTATTTTCATCTTTAGTCTCTTCTTCTCTGTTCCAGTCGTACTAACTTGCAGAAAGTACCATTTTCTTTCACCCTTCCCTTGCATATGTTTATACCTTCATCTGTAATAAACCCTAGTCACCATTTGCAAGATCCAGAATATCTTTGTTCCTTATGAATCCAGTTTTGACATCATTTCCCCTTTTCTTACTCATCCACATTCATAATCATGGAAATTCTTATTTTACTAGAAAATCAACATTTGTTTTCCTTTATATTATAGTTTTGGGAGGGTGAATGTACAGGCCTCAGAGCATGGTTGTTTAACCTGATTAGGAACTATAATGTAATTATACCTTAATAATTTTAATTAGTTAGCGATATATTAAATCTACATATGTAGATTTATGAGATGTGGTAGAAATACTCAACATAAACCTGTTCACTCTGATCTTTATTTTGGAAGAAGGGGTATGGAAACTAAGTAGTAAAAACTTCATTGGTCAGAAATAATACATGAGTCATTTCTTTCATAATTGGATGTCTTTTGTAGGTGTTACTGCAGATGATCACATGATGAAAGTAGAGACAGTTCATTGCAGTGCTTGCAGTGTGTATATCCCTGCCTTACATAGTTCAGTTCAGCAGCACTTAAAGTCTCCTGATCATATCAAAGGGAAGCAGGTAAAATTTTGATCTGTCTTAATAAAGTTGCTGGATTATCCATCAAT